>NW_016107366.1:8734751-8744903 GCF_001604975.1 Cebus imitator | reverse complement strand
AAGAAAAGAAATCCTGGGGCACTGGCCTGTGCCTCTGACTGGGTGTGCAGCTTCAGGCAACTCACTCTCTCTCCATTCTCATCCCCCTCCCCCCTAAAAAAAATGCAGAGATCAAACAAAATCAGTGAGTTCCCAAACATGGCTTCATAATTCCTTAGAGATCTTCCTACATATTTTCCTGATAACATCTGTTTTGAGTTTATGTTTCCAAATATCCTTTGCATCTTGGTTCTTCCTGACAATTCAGTTCTGGGTGTGGAATGAACTGACACACAATGCTTTAGACATGGATTCCTGCATCCAACCTTTGACATCCTGTATACTTTTCTGGGGATACAGCCCAAGAATCAGTATGTTTTAATTTGTGAGGGGGGGATACGTAGGTAAACGGGTAATATGTGTATAAGGTACCTAAGTCAGAAGGTTCTCACTTCTGTAATCCCAGCACTTTGGGAGGCCAAGGTGGGCAGATCACTTGAGGTCAAGAGTTTGAGACCAGGCTGGCCAACATGGCAAAACCCTGTCTCTACTAAAAATACAAAAAGTAGCCGGACGTGGTTGCATATGCCTGTAATCCCAGCTACCCAGGAGGCTGAGGCAGGAGAATCACTGGAACCCAGTGGGGCAGAGGCTGCAGTGAGCCGAGATTGTGCCACTGCACTCCAGCCTTGACAACAGATCAAGATTCTGTTAAAAAAAAAAAAGTCAGAAGGTTCCAATGGGATTATATACTCAGACCTTTTTTTCGTATCTTTCTAAAGACAGGCCTTTTTTAAATTATACAATTTTTGGCCAGGCATGATGGTTTATGCTTATAATCCCAGTACTTTTGGTGGCAGAAGCAGGACTGCTTGAGCCCAGGAGTTCCAGACTCACCTTGGACAACATAAGGAGACCTTTTTTTTTTTTTTTTTTTTTTTTTTTGGGTTTTTTTTTTTTTTTTTTTTTTTTTTTTTGAGGAGTTTTACTTTTACTCTTATTGCTCAGGCTGGAGTGCAATGACATGATCTCAGCTCACTTCAACCTCCGCCTCCTGGGTTCAAGGGATTCTCCTGCCTCAACCTCCTGAGTAGCTGAGATTACAGGCATGCACCACCACACCCGGCTAATTTTGTGTTTTTAGTAGAGATGGGGTTTCTCCATGTTGGTCATGCTAGTCTCAAACTCCTGACCCCAGGTGATCCACCCGCCTCGGCCTCCCAAAATGCTGGGACTATAGGCAGGAGCCACTGTGCCCAGCCGAGACCTCATTTCTTAAAAAAAAATTTTTAAATTAGCTGAGTGTGGAGTGGCACATTCCTTTAGTCCCAGCTACTCAGGAAGCTGAGGCAGGAGGATTGCTTGAGCCTGGGAAGTTGAGATCACAGTGAGCTGAGATTGTGCCACGGCACTACACCCTAGGAAACCGAGCAAGACTGTATCTCAAAAACAAATAACTACACATCTTTTTTTCTTTTTCACACAAATGGCAACATATTCTACTTACTCTTTGGCCCCCGAGTTTTTTTTTTTTTTTTTGAGATGGAGTCACCCTGGCTGGAGTGCAGTGGCACAATCTCGGCTCACTGCAACCTCCACCTCTTGGGTTCAGGTGATTCTCCTGCCTCAGCCTCCCAAATAGCTGGGATTACAGGCACCTGCCATCACACCTGGCTAATGTTTGTATTTTTATTTTATTTTACTTATTTATTTATCGAGACAAGGTCTCACTCTGTTGCCCAGGCTGGAGTGCTGTAGTTTTAGTAGAGATGGGGTTTCGCCATTTTGGCCAGACTGGTCTTGAATTCCTGACTTCAAGAGATCCACCTGCCTTGGCCTCCTAAAGTGCTGCAATTACCGGAGTGAGCCATCACACCTGGCCTCTTTCACTTCATCTTGGCGATCTTCCCCCAATAATTCCTGTGGAGCTTCCTCTTTTTCTTCCATGATGACAGTCTTGATGCAGGTGGTGGATAAGGATCAGAGATCCTTACATGACGATGCCCAGGTCAGTTATGCCAATCCCTGTGGACCACTCCTGACTGTGGGGTCCAGAGGAACATAAGTCACAGACACAGAGCCTCCAAGGAAGTTCTGATCTGCTGATAGCGGGCAGTCAATGCTGAGGGCACACAGTAGAGGGAAAGGCAGTCATTAATAGGAGCTCAGGAGAGCAATCTGAGTGCCCCAGCAGGGGCAACAGCATGAGCAAAAAGGTAGAGGTAGGAAAACACAAAGTGGCCAGGGTAAGAATAGTAGGAGACCAGTTGGTTGGAGGAAGCTCCAGTGGAGAACATACTCTTTTCCCTCTCCCTCCCTCCCTGCCTCCCTCCCTTCCATCCTTCCTCTTTTTTTTTTTTTTTTTTTTGAGATGAGAGGCAGGGTCTTGCTTTATCACCCAGGCTGCAGTGCAGTAGCATAATCACAGCTCACAGTAGCCTTGCCCTCCTAGGCTCAAGCTATCTTCCCTCTTCAGCCTCCCAAGTAGCTGGGACCACGTGCGTGTGTGTGTGTGTGTGTGTGTGTGTGTGTGTGTGTGTTCAGGAGGATGACTTGAGCCCAGGAGTTTAAGGCTGCAGTGAGCTCTTATCATACCACTGCACTCCAGCCTGGGTGGCAGAGCAAGACCCCAACTCTCCTATCTCTCTTTTTTTTTTTTTTTTTGAGATAGAGTCTCACTCTGTAACCCCAGGCTGGAGTGCAGTGGCTTGATCTTGGCTCATTGCAATCTCTGCCTCCCGGATTCAAGTGATTCTCATGCCTCACCCTCCCAAGTAGCCGGCACTACTGGCGTGTGCCACCACACCCAGCTAATTTTTGTATTTTTAGTAGAGATGGGGTTTCGCTATGTTGGCCAGGCTGGTTTTGAACTTCCGGCCTCAAGTGATCCGCCCATCTCAGCCTCCCAATGTGCTGGGATTATAGGCGTGAGCCACTGCAACTGGTAGAGACCCAATCTCAAAAAAAAAATCAGGGCGTTGTATCTAAATTATGGCAGTCCTGAATGTCAAATTAATGCATCAGCCTGACGTGATAGTGACGGGGAACTATTGAAGGATTTCAATCACAAGCTAATCAATTAGAGCCATACTTTAGAGAGAATGGGCAGGGCTGGAAGGTTAGTTATAGGAGAAAAGCAGGAAGCAATCTTCTGTCTGCAAGAGGCCTAGTGTGTCTCGCTTGTGCATGTAGGCATGTTTCTCAGGATTATGTGTGTGATGATGAGCGCTCTGTGTATAAACTTGGGAGAGCTAGTACAGTAATGATCAGCATGAATTGCAGGGATCAGGCAGACCTGGATCCAAATCTTGAATTCCCCACTCTGGAACCCCGAGCTGGTCTTCCCAGGCAGCCCAGTGGAGTCCACCAGCTCCTGCCGCCCTGCAGCCATCTCCCAATAACCTCTACGTATTAGAATCATCCAGGTAGGGCTGACCATCCACCAATAACTGCTGAGTCATAAAGGTGCCCAAGGCATTCTTTGAAGCAACAAAATGTGAACTGACCCACAGTGCATTTGACAAGTACAACTGTCTACTGGGATTTAGGGACATAATGTTTTCTTCAGGGCATTTGAATGTGGGTCTTGCAACTTCTAAACAGATTAGGGACGATGTAGGTCCTGACATCAAGGCCTCATTCCTTTCTAAGATTCATTATTCCAAAGGGCCAGGGCAGTGCTTTTCAGTCTTGCAGAATTTTTTTTTTTTTTTTTTTTTTTTTTTTTTTTTTTTTTTTTTTTTTTTTTGAGATGGAGTCTCACTCTGACCCAGGCTGGAGTACAACAGCTGATCTTGGCTCACTGCAACCTCCACCTCCCGTGTTCAAGCGATTCTTCTGCCTCAGCTTCTGGAGTAGCTGGGATTCCAGATAAGTACCACCATGCCCGGCTAATTTTTGTATTTTTAGTAGAGATGGGGTTTCGCAGTGTTGACCAGGCTGGTCTTGAATTCCTGACCTCAGGCAATCCACTTGTCTAGACCTCCCAAAGTGCAAAGATTATAGGCATGAGCCACCGCGCCTGGCCCAGTCTTGCAGAATTTAAGAATCCCTTAAAATCCAGATTCCTGAGCCCCAATTGCCCTGAGACACAATGAATCCAACATCTCCAAGGCAGAGATGGGAATCTGTGCCTCACCAGTGCCCCAGGTAATCCAGGTTTGAGAAATCTTAGACCCTGGTAAAGAGGAATTCGAACAGTTTTGAAACTTTACCTACTTTCCTGTCTTCAGGGCCCTGTCAAATTCTGCCTGCCATCTCCTTCATATCAAGAGCTAGGCTTTAAGAATATTTTCTGAGCCAGGTGCAGTGGCTCATGCCTATAATTCCAGCACTTTGGGAGGTTGAGGTGGGCGGCTCACCTGAGGTTAGGAGTTTGATACCAGTCTGACCAACATGGAGAAACCCAGTCTCTACTAAAAATACAAAGTTAGCCAGGTGTGGTGGCGCATGCCTGTAATCCCAGCTACTAGGGAGGCTGAGGCAGGAGAATCGCTTGAACCCAGGAGACAGAGGTTGCAGTGAACCGAGATTGTGCCGTTGCACCCCAGCCTGGGCAGCAAGAGCGAAACTCCATCTCAATAAAAAAGAATATTTGCTCAAAGCTGGCCAGGTCCAGTGGCTCATGCCTGTAATCCCAGCACTTTGGAAGGGCAAGGCAGGCAGGTCACCTGAGGTCAGGAGTTCGAGACCAACCTGGCCAACATAGTGAAACCCAATCTCTACTGAAAATACAAAAACTAGCAAGGTGTGGTGGTGTGCACCTGCAGTCCCAGCTACTTGGGAGACTGAGGGAGGAGAATCACTTGAACCTGGGAGGTGGAGTTGCAGTGAGCCAAGATCACACCACTGTACTCCAGCCTGGGCAACAGAGCAAGACTGTCTCACAAAATAAAAATAAGAATATTTTCTCAAAGTTGAATTATATTTAAGCATAATTGTATTTATTACTGGCAATCTTACTATTTTTTTTAAATGGATTAGCCATTTCAAAGGCTATAATCAACTCTTGAAATTAGGCATTGGTTTAACTTCCTCACTTAATTAGTTTGGTCAAAGGCGGGAGTCCTGGTGTAACCACCCAATGAGTTCTCCTTACCTGCTGCCTAGGCAGTGCCTATTTATCAAGACAGAAGAATTGCAATAGAGAAACTGTAACTCGTACAAAGCCAGCTGTACGGGAGAACGGAGTTTTATTTACTTACTTATCTTTTCTTTTTTTCTTCTTTTTTTTTTGATAGAGAGTCTCACTCTGTTGCCCAGGCTGGAGTGCAGTGGTGCGATCTCAGCTCACTGCACCCTCCACCTCCCAGGTTCAAGCAATTCTCCTGCCTCAGCCTCCAGGTTAGCTGGGACTACAGGCACGTGCCACCAGGCCTGGCTAATTTTTTTGTATTTTTTAGTAGAGATGGGGGGCGTTCACCATATTGGCCAGGCTGGTCTCGAACTCCTGATGTCGTGATCCGCACGCCTCAGCCTCCCAAAGTGCTGGGATTATAGGCATGAGCCACTTCGCCCAGCTGAGAACGGAGTTTTATTACTCAAATCAGCCTCCCTGAAAATTCAGAGATCAGAGTTTTTTTTTTTTTTTTTAGGCAGAGTTTCGCTCTTGTTACCCAGGCTGGAGTGCAATGGCGCGATCTCGGCTCACCGCAACCTCCGCCTCCTGGCTTCAGGCAATTCTCCTGCCTCAGCCTCCTGAGTAGCTGGGATTACAGGCATGCGCCACCATGCCCAGCTAATTTTTTGTATTTTTAGTAGAGACGGGGTTTCACCATGTTGACCAGGATGGTCTCGATCTCTTGACCTCGTGATCCACCCGCCTCGGCCTCCCAAAGTGCTGGGATTACAGGCTTGAGCCACCGCGCCCGGCCGAGATCAGAGTTTTTAAGGATAATTTAGTGGGTAGGGGCTCGGGAAGTGGGGAGTGCTAACTGGTCAGGTTGGAGATAAAATTACAGGAGGTTGAAGTGAGTTTTTCATGCTGTCTACTGTTCCAGGGTGAGATGGAAGAACCGGTTGAACCAGATTACCGGTCTGGATGGCAGTTTCAGCTGGGAACAGCAAGGTCTGCAAAATATCTCGAGCACTGATCTCAGGTTTTACAACAGTGGTGTTATACCCAGGAGCAATTTGGGGAGGTTCAGACTCTTGGAGCCAGAGGCTGCATGGTTCCTAAACCGTAATTTCTAATCTTGTAATTTCTTAGTCCTATGAAGGCAAACTGATCCCCAGGCAAGAAGCGGGTTTATTTCGGGAAAGGGCTATTATCATTTTTGTTTCAAAGTTAAAGTATAAACTAAATTCCTTCCCACACTTAGTTTGGCTTACACCCAGGAATGAACAAGGACAGCTTAGAGGTTAGAAGCAAGATGGTGTTGGTTAGGTCAGATCTCTTTCACTGTCATCATTTCCTCAGTTATAATCTTTGAAAAAGTGGTTTCTCTTGAAGGGAGGGGTCCCGGGAATGGGAAGGCAGTCTGAGCTCTCTGCCGGTCCCTCTTCCAGCCTCAGCCTCAGTCACCAAGAGGAGGTGGGGGTAGGCTCACACTGCCCCACCCGCACCCAGGCGATGGAGGCCACACCCTGCTTTGGGCCTCAGTTCCAGTGACCCAGAAGTTCCCCTCAGTCTGCCCTGGAATGAGACCGAGCAGGCCTTGTGCTAGGTATCTGACACTAGTGCTGGCACTAGTTCTTTCTCTGTCAATAACCTGTGACCTTGGGCAACTACTCCTGCTCCGGTCTTGATGATGTCATCTGTGAAATGAGAGGGCTGGGCTTTGCTTGCATGATACTCACTGGCTGCTTTACTGCTGACATTCTGGGATAGAGCTTCTCAACTCTCACTATACTTGGGATGCCTTTCTAAAATATAGATACAGCTGTGTGTGGTGGCTCATGCCTGTAATCCCAGCACTCTGGGAGGCTGAGGTGGGCGGATCACTTGAGGCCAGGAGTTTGAGACCAGCCTGGCCAACATGGCAAAACCCTGGCTCAACTAAAAATACAAGCATTAGCCAGAAGTGGTGGTGCACATCTGTAATCCTAGCTATGGGGCAGGCTGGAGCATTGACAATCACTTGGACCTGGGAGGTGGAGGCTGCAGTGAGCTGAGATTGCACCACTGCACTCCAGCCTGGGCAACAGAGTGAGACTCGGTCTCAAAAAAAGCAAATTAATAAAATACTGATTCCATTAGGCTCAGTGGTGTGTACCTGTAGTCTCAGCTACTTGGGAGGCTGAGGCAGGAGGATCCCTTGAGACCAGGAGTTTGAGTCTAGCCTGGGCAACATAATGAGAGCCTGTCTCCCAAAATTTAAAGTTTAAATAAACTGATATATATGTTTAGATTTTTAAAATAAAATACAGATTCCTGGGCTCCACCTGCATACCAAGTTATAATTCATTGGAACCTGGAGCCCATGTATCTGAATTCATCCTTCAGATATTTATTAAGCACCTACTATGTGCTAGGAATTGAGAATAAGCATTGAACTAAACAGAGAGTGATCCCTTCTCTTGGTGAGGATGTCTGTTGGGAGGACACATACAATAAACAAGGGGCCTGGGGAGGTGGCTCACACCTGTAATCCCAGCACTTTGGAGGCTGAGGTGGGAGGATTGCTTGAGCCCAGAAGTTCAAGGCCCATCTAGATAACAGAGCAAGACCTTGTGTCTACAAAAAACTTAAAAATTAACCAGTTGTGGTGGCACAGGTCTGGAGAATCACTTGAACCCAGGAGGCAGCAGTTGCAGTGAGCCGAGATCACACAACTGCACTACAGCCTGGGCAACAGAGCAAGACTCTGTCTCAAAAAAAAAAGGAGGCAAGTGCAGTAGCTCATGCCTGTAATCCCAGCACTTTGGGAGGCTGAGGCGGGTGGATCACAAGGTCAGGAGTTCGAGACCAGCCTGGGCAACGTGGTGAAATCCCATTTTTACTAAAAAAAAATTAGCTGGGTGTGGTGGCGCATGCTTGTAGTTGCAGCTACTCAGGAGGCTGAGGCAGGAGAATTGCTTGAACCCGGGAAGTGGATGTTGCAGTGAGCCAATATCACGCCATTGTACTCCAGACTGGGCAACAAGAGCGTAACTCCGTCTCAAAAAAAACACAAAAACAAAAAAACAGAATCAATGCTATAATGGAGTAGGATTCCAGGGCGGGTGGAGACTCATGGTGGAAACACAGAAGAGAACGGTCAATGGAGTCTTCACAGAAGAGACGGCACCTGAACTAAGGCTTGAAGGATGAAGAGGAGTGTGTTTAGAAGACATACGTGGGGAGAACAGCATTCTAAGCCAAAGTACTTGTTCAAAGAGGCCAAACAGCAGAGGTGTGAGAGAGGCTAGCATGTTTTGGGAATTTCATGAGGGAACCTGATATCACTGAGTGGAAACCCCACTGCATCTCCTAATAATAGTAATAGCCAACATTTTCAGAACGCTGCAATTGCCAGCACTGTGCTAAGCACTATGGATGGACTGTCCAATTTAATCCTCACGATGACCCAACAAGGTAGTTATTATTATTGTCCACAGTTCATAATTGAGGAAACTGATTAAATACCATATCCAAGGTCACACAGTAAGTTGTAGGGCTAGGACTTAAATCAAGATCTTTCTGACATAAAAGCCTGTGCTTTTAACCTCTGCACTGTACTACATGCGCAGTAGTAAATGGTCCTGTGGCCTCAATTTGCACAACTGAAGTGACAGAAAGCTTGCCACCTCTCTGGCAAGGACACAGAGGCTGTGGGATCTTTCACAAACATCCCATTCCTGAAAAAGCCACCAGACTAACTGAAGGAAGAAGTCAATAGACAAAAGACACTAATTGTGTTTTTTGTTTTTGGTTTTTGAGACAGAGTTTCACTCTTGTTGCCCAAGCTGGAGTGCAATGGCATGATCTCTGCTCACTATAACCTCCGCCTCCCAGGATCAAACAATTCTCCTGCCTCCCGAGTAGCTGGGATTACAGCCACATACCACCACACCCAGCTAATTTTTGTATTTTTAATAGAGACAGGGTTTCACCATGCTGGCCAGGCTGGTCTCGAACTCCTGACCTCAGGTGATCTGCCTGTCTCTGCCTCCCAAAGGGCTGGGATTACAGGCATGAGTCACTGCGCCCAGCCCTGTGTTTTAAACCAATGAGCAGTGACTATAACTTCAATACCATTTACCCAGAGAGCTCTGGTTAGAGGCAGCACAACCAACCCTGTTAACAGTACAGCTGGTGGCTGCAGGGGGTACATGGAGGAGGAGCAACCTCTCCTGGGAGGGGAGTCAGGACAGGCTTCCTGAGGTGCCTAAGAGACAAGGGCATGCATGATTTTAGATCAGCGCTTCACAAGCTCAGCAGTATCGCCGTTTGGGGCTGGATAATCGCTGGGTGTGGGAGGCCGGCCTGAGCACTGTAGAATGTTTAGCAGCATCCCAGGCTCCAGCCACACATGCAACCCCCAACCCTGGCTGTGACATCAAAAATGTCTCCAGACATTGCCAAATGACCCTGGAGGACAACACTTCCACTTGAGAACCACCGTTCTAGGCAGCAGAAATAAAGTTAGTAAAGTGATGAAGGAAAAGTGATCTTGACCCTTATTTTTCTCACCTGTAAAATGGCTAGTATCTCAGAGTCAGTGTGATAATTACGGAGAATGCTTATAAGCCACCTGACACATAGCGTGTGCCCGATAAGCATTAGTTCTTTTCTAGTATGGGACGGTGACAACCCCTGACCCCTGGTCTTAACAAAAACTAGACTGTTACCTTTGAGCTTCAAACTAGGGCCTCAGTGTCTCTGCCTATACAATGGTGTTTTGGTTAAAGGGAAGAATGTCAACTAGATCAGCGGCTCCCACCTTTTTTTTTCCTGAGACAGAGTCTTGCTCTGTCACCCAGGCTGGAGTGCAATGGCTCGATCTCTGCTCATTGCCACGACCGCCTCCAGGGTTCAAGCAATTCTCCTACCTCAGCCTCCCCCATAGCTGGCATTACAGGTGCCTGCCATCACGCCTGGCTAATTTTTGTATTTTTAGTAGAGATGGGGTTTCACCACGTTGGCCAGTCTGGTCTTGAACGCCTGACCTTAGGTGATCCACCAGCCTCCCAAAGTGCTGGGATTACAGGCGTGAACCACCACATCTGGCCACTCCCACCTTTTTTTTTTTT
>NW_016107366.1:8726311-8731456 GCF_001604975.1 Cebus imitator | reverse complement strand
AGACTGGGTTTCACCATGTTAGTCAGGCTGGTCTTGAACTCCTGACGTTGTGATCTGCCTGCCTCGGCCTCCCAAAGTGCTGGGATTACAGGCGTGAGCCACTGCACCCAGCCTGGGAGACACCATCTCAAAAACAAACAAACAAAAACAAAAAACAAAAAAACCCATACAATTTGTCTGCTTTGGACCAGGCATCTAGACTGGGAGGAAACCACCCCTTCCTGCCAGCTGATGGGCCCCACCCCCATCCCCAGCACCTCCCCTGCACCCTCCAGGAAGTCCAAGTCCTCCTGCGTGCATGGTCATCCTTCTGCCTAACCAGGGCCCCCCTCTCCCTCTCCGTTTTTGGTCTTGGCCCCTGAAAGTTCATGGGCTTTGGAGCTAGACCAGGGGGAGTTCATATCCCAGCTCTGCCACTTACTAACTGGTTAATCTCGGGCAACTCATACTTTCTCAGAAGCTCAATTACTTCACTTGCAAAATTCCTCACCGGGCAGGGTTCTAGGAGGATCATAGGAAGTAATGGATGTGAAATTCCCTTTCTCTAGCGTCCAGGCATTTGTGTTTTAACAATGCTTGAACTGAAGACAGTCTTAATGGTGGGGCATAACGTCTTGAGTGGGTGGAAAGAGCTGAGGAAGGAAGGGGAAAGATTAGGGGACATGAATGTGTCCTTTTTATCTGCCTAGAGCCAGAGTGTGATTCAGTAGGATTTACCTCCAGACTACCTCTAAATCTTTGTCCTTCCCTGGTGCCTCACCTCCTCTTGAAAGGTAGCAGCTCCTGGATGACCGTGGATGGGGATGGGGAGGTTTCAAGGCTCCAGAAGAGTTTGGGTTGAGGAAAGGTCAATGGGGAGATGGAAGGAGTGGGGATAGGCTAGAGCCCTGGGAGGGACCAGCATGCTGAGTTTGTCTCTGCATAATGGCTCACTTTAGTTAGGTTAGCCTGATACTTTCAGCCTCAATATTCCCACCTGTAAAATGGCCCTAATAATGTATACCTCAGAGCCATAGAGGGTAAGGGTGAAAGCTTTGAAAATTGTAAACAGCTATGCACAAGGGAAGACTTCTTCTTATATTTTGGGTGGCCTGAGACCCCCTTACCAGACCATACCCTAGAGCAGGCCTAAAGGGACTTGAGTCTGGGGTCTGACTCCCAATGGGTCTTACAGAGGTTTCCCTAGCCTGGGGCATCTCTGGAGGCTGCTTAGACTTTTCTGCCGGCTCCAGTCTCTCTCCATTTGCCTCTGAAGCACTCGTCTGCCCAGTTGGGATGGCTTGTCCCACCAACAGAGCATGGTCCTGAGAAACAGCCACTATTTCCTTCTGCGTTCTCTCTACCATGTGATCTGCTCATCTCCCTGCGGCCTTTGCCCTTGTGAAGCACCTCCAAACCTCCACCATGATAAGCACTCCCATTCCCCGGAATTTATGCACCACGATAAACACTCCCATTCCCCGGAATTTATGCGCCACGATAAACACTCCCATTCCCCGGAATTTATGCGCCACGATAAACACTCCCATTCCCTGGAATTTATGCGCCACGATAAACATTCCCATTCCCCAGAATTTATGCACCACGATAAACACTCCCATTCCCCGGAATTTAACATGTAGCCTCCACTGCTACTGTGCTATGCCCTGCGCAGGGCTCAGGACTTGGGTTCAGCTTGCAAGGACTCAGGACAGCTTCAAGGAAGTTAGGAGAGATGGTCCCAAAGACTACTTTTTTAATGCTGGAGCCATTGGGAAGTACACTCTCTTTTCAGGGACCCAGCATTATAAAGTCAAAGAAAGCCTAAGGCTGCTTGTGGCCACAGCCATCTTTCTTTTCTTTTCTCCTTCCTTCCCTGCCTCCCTCCCTCCCTCCCTCCCTTCCTCCCTCCCTCTCTTCCTTCCTTTCCTCCCTCCTTTCTCTCTCTCTTTCTTTCTTTTTTCTTTCTCTCACTCCATTACCCAGGGTACAGTGCAGTGGCACAATCATAGCTCACTGTAGCCTCAAACTCCTGGGCTCAAGGAGGGATCTTCTCGCCTCAATCTCCCGAGCAGCTGGAACTACAAGTACAAACCACCATGCTCAGCTAATTTTTTTTCTTATTATCTTTTGTAGAAATGGGGTCTTGCTATGTTGCCCAGGCTGATTTCAAACTCCCAGCTTCATTGCTTGAGCGATTCTCCCTCCTTAGCCTCCCAAAGTGCTGGGATTTATAGGTGTGAACCGCTATACCTGGCCCTAGAACAGCTAGTAGCCATCTTGCTTGGCTGCCTAGAAGAGAGAATTGAGGGATAACGAGAGACATGGAGCCTTGAAATCTTCTCTTGAGCCCCTGGGATCCAGCCATGCTTAACAAACTTTTTTTTTTTTTTTTTTTTTTTTTTTTTTTGAGACGGAGTTTCGCTCTTGTTACCCAGGCTGGAGGGCAATGGCGCGATCTCGGCTCACCGCAACCTCCGCCTCCTGGGTTCAGGCAATTCTCCTGCCTCAGCCTCCTGAGTAGCTGGGATTACAGGCACGTGCCACCATGACCAGCTAATGTTTTGTATTTTTTAGTAGAGACGGGGTTTCACCATGTTGACCAGGATGGTCTCGATCTCTTGACCTCGTGATCCACCCGCCTCGGCCTCCTAAAGTGCTGGGATTACAGGCTTGAGCCACCGCACCCGGCCCCAACAAACTTAAAAACATACTTCTAGAGTTTATCAATAAGTCTTCCCCTCCCTCCCTCCAATCCCCTCATCTCAGCCTTACAGTAGCTGGGACTAGAGGCATGTAATGTCACCCCTCACCCCGTGTTTTTGTTTGTTTGTTTTGTTTTGGTAGAGATGAGGGATCTTGCTATGTTGCCCAAGCTGCGCTTAAACTCCTGGGCTCAAGCTAACCTGGTAGGCCTCCCAAAGCCTGGAATTACAGGCGAAATTGACTACAACAGACCTGTGTTGTTTCTGTTACTTGCAACGGCTAGAATCCTGGTTGATACAATGTTTGAATAAGTATGATCTAGATCTCAGGTGGGCTGGAGACTAGAGCCAAATCTTAAATGATTTTGCATAGAACCTGGCACATAATAATAAGCACGTGCTGCCCAGAAAACACTGCTCTTATAGTTTCCTATACTTCTCCACCAAGGCGCATATCACAATTTTATTTCTTTATTTTTTGAGACGGAGTCTCACTCTGTTGCCCGGGTTGAAGTACAGTGGTGCCATCTTGGCTCATTTCAACCTCCGCCTCCCATGTTCAAGCGATTCTTCTGCCTCAGCCTCCCAAATAGCTAGGATTACAGGTGCCCACCACTATGTCCAGCTAATTCTTTGTATTTTTTTTTTTTACACGTACCAGTCATCTTTTATTTGTAGGTTAATTTCTGTTATGATATGAAAGGATTCAGCAACAATTGGGATTGTGTTCCTTATGGAGGGGCTGGGGCCAAGGAGGTCGTGCGGGGGGAGCACAGAGCGTGTCCTCTTCCTCAGTGGTACTTGCATAGCTGCTCATGTTTGAACCCCTTGTAGGAAAGGCAGTAGCTGAACAGCAGTAGCTGCCAGCAACATGGTAACCCCCGAGATGCTCCCCTTCTTCACGTTGATGTACTTGATTGCTTGAGCCCAGGGTTGCTTGAGACCGTCCTGGCCAACATGGTGAAACCCCGTCTCTACTAAAAATACAAAAATCAGCCAGGCATGGTGGCACTCACCTGTAGTCCCAGCTACTCAGGAGGCTGAGGTAGGAGAATGGCTTAAACCAGGAGGTAGAGGTTGCAGTGAGCCGAAATCGTGCCACTGCACTCCAGCCTGGTGACAGGACGAGACTCCATCTCAATAATAATAATAATAAAATAGGGATGATAATATTACCTATTTTTGAAATTGTTGTGTGGAATAAATGAACATTTTGCATAAACTATTAGTATAGCTATTAGTACAGTTCTTCCCAGTTGGCACTGTCAAAAGACAAAATGACAAGAAATTTAGAAAAAAATTTCAGTTGGCTTTATTTGCAATTCCACAATTGGGCAGCACCTCATTCTATAAAATAGAGTAAGTGTTTCAATGATCTGAGCAGAAGAGCTTGGCTTTATAGACACAGAAGGGCTAAAGAAAGCAGGGGCAAAGAACAAAGAGTATATTAGGCCCAGAGTCCTGGATCACCCCTGTAATCCCAGCACTTCAGGAGGCTGGGATGGGAGGATCCCCTGAGCCCAGGAGTTTCAGGCCAGCCAGGCCAAGATGGTGATACCCCGTGTCTACAAAAATGTAAATGTCCGGGTACAGTGCATCATGCCTGTAACCCAGCACTTTGGGAGGCCGAGGCGGGTGGATCAAGATGTCAAGAGATCAAGACGATCCTGGCCAACACAGTGAAACCCCGTCTTTACCTAAAATACAAAAATTAGCTGGGTGTGATGGCATGCGCCTGTAATCCCAGCTACTTGGGAGGCTGAGGCAGGAGAATCTCTTGAACCTGGGAGGCAGAGGTTGCAGTGAGCTGAGATTGCGCCACTGCACTCTAGCCTGGTGACAGAGTGAGACTGTGTCTCCAAAAAAAAAAAATGGCTGGGCATAGTGGCTTACGCCTGTAATCCCAGCACTTTGTGAGGCCGAGGTGGGCAGATCACCTGAGGTCAGGAGTTTGAGACCAGCCTGGCCAACATGGTGAAACACTGTCTCCACTGCAAAAATGCAAACATTTGCTGGAGGTGGTGGCAGATGCCTGTAATCCCAGCTACTTGGGAGGTTCAGGCATAACTGCTTGAACCCAGGAGATGGAGGTTGCAGTGAACCGAGATTGTACCATTGCACTCCAACCTGTGCAATAAGAGTGAAACTTGGTCTCAAAAAATATTTTTTTTAAATGGTGGGGTGTGGTGGCTCACGCTTGTAATCCCAGCATTTTGAGAGGCTGAGGCAGGTGGATCACCTGAGGTCAGGAGTTCCAGACCAGCATGGCCAACATGAAGAAACCATGTCTCTACTAAAAATACAAAAATAACCAGGCATGGTGGCACACACCTGTAGTTCCAGCTTAAAGGGAGGCTGAGGCACAAGAATGGCTTGAACCTGGGAAATGGAGCTTGCAGTGAGCCAAGTTCGCATCACCGAACTCCAACTCCAGGCTGGGCGACAGAGTGAGACTCTGTCT
>NW_016107366.1:8714842-8725993 GCF_001604975.1 Cebus imitator | reverse complement strand
AAAAAAAAAAAAAAGAAAAAGTATATTAGTTATTTCTCAAAGTTTCTTTTCCTGTAAAACAGGACAGACCAATAGAATAATAACCGATTGGTTACCATCAGGTTCTTTCAGGCCACCTTTTTTTGCGCAGGATTAAAGCAGGGAAGTGTCGTCGTGATGTTGATTGAGGATTTAAACTGGCCTGTTCGGGAAATTAGCTGTTGCCTCTTGATTTCTCCCCAGGTAAGATGGGAACTCAGTTTCTATTTGGTAATGTAGAAGTTTAGCATAGGTGATTCCATTTTGATTTTTAGTTTGGTTAGCTGCGTCCTGGTGCAGAAATTTAGTCCAAAACAATAGCCTCCTATATTTAACGGTAGGAAACACTGTTAGTTAAGGAGATGGTGAAGACGTCTCTTCACTTCCATTCTCTTAACCCACCATTCTCTGACCCTGCAAAACAAGACGGGCCATCGTTATTTCACAGATGAGGACACAAGACAGACGACGCAGGGGAGGACTTGCTCCAGGGCTCGTCGGGGAGCCGCAAAGGCTGGGACCTGCGGGTCCTAAGGACCGACGGGCGGCGGGGCCAACAGTGTGGCAGCTCGGAGGTGGGGCCGCCCTCTGCGCCCCCTCCCAGCCTCTCCCGGCCACCTGCGGATTCCCCTGATAAATCGCGCCCCGACTCCGCCGCCCCGGGCCGCTACAGCCAGGCCCCGCCTCCATTCCTGCCCCGCGCACTCCCCCCTCTCCGGGGCTAGGGGGCCCTCCAAGCCTCCGGGTCTCCAATTCCCCAAAGGCTTTCCGCCTGCCTCTCCCGGGGCTCGGGTCCCACCTCCAGCACCCACTTCAGCCTCCCCCATACTGGTTCCGCCCGGACCCGCACGCGCCCAGCCCCTTCCGCACCCCTTGTCAACTCCCCTCGTCCCCGCCTCCGGCCACGGCCCCGCCCCCGGCCCCGCCCCCGGCCGATCTCTCACGGACTTGTCCGGAGATCCAGCCTCGCCCTACCCCGCCAAGTGCCCGGTGGCTCCCCGCCCCAGGTCCCTGGCCCGGGCTCCGCCCCCTCCCTCGACTCCGGCCCCGCCCCTCCTCCGTTCCTCCCCGCCCCCGCCCCAAGGACTTTCTTTGTTCCGGAGTCAAGCGGCTCTGGGAGCTTCGACTCCGCGGAGAGGAGCCAGGCTCGGGCGCCTCCACCCCACCCCACTGTCTCTGGGAGACCGAGGCCGGCGCCGGGGGAGGTGGGTGTGCTGGCGCGCGAGCCGAGGCCTTTGTTCCGAAGAACATTCCTCTGCACCAGCCTCCCCACCTGGAGAGCCTGTGGCTCCTGTTTCAGGCTTTGCCTTGGAGAAACTGACGCCGAGCCTGCAGCTCTCAAGCCTGGCTTGTGGCGCGTCCTACCTGACGGCCCTCAGTGGGTCCTTTGACCTCCCTGAACCTCAGTTTTCCCACATGTAGAATGGGAGCCAAAATTGTGACGTTGAAGGATCGCTGTGAAATCGAATTAAATGCCAAAACACAAACATGAAGTATCTGCAGGTGCAAGGTGAATGTTAGATACTTGGGTTTGGAAGAACTTCACGAAAGAAGCTAACGTTTTTGTATTGGTTCACCCTACTCCCCCATCCCACTTTGCCTGTGTAATTTGTAGTCCTCCCAAATCTTTGAAATCTCACCTTCTTAGTAAAGGCTTTCCCTGATTTCTCAGGCACACCCTCATGGAGTCACCCTGTGGCATATTTCCATAGCGTGCAGTAAGGCCTCCTATTCAAATATTTCCAATTCCTTTTATTTTTAAATTGAGGCATAATTTGCCTTTCATGAAATACAACTTAAACATGCAGATAATAAGTTTTGGGAAATGAAAACACCGTATAACTTACACCTTTATTAAGATGTAGAAAGTTTCCACTTCTCCCAGACTGGGAAATATGGCAAAACCCTGTCCCTACAAAAGATTAAAAAATAGCCGGTGCGGTGGTGCCTGCCTGTAGTCACAGCTATTTGGAGGCAGAGGTGGGAGGATGGCCTGAGCCCAGGAGGTCCAGGCTGCAGTGAGTCGTGATAGTGCCACAGCACTCCAGCCTGCGCAGCACAGTGAGACCCTGTCTCAATTTAAAAATAATGTTTCCAGTTCCTAGAAAGTTATCTTGGGGCTGGGCACAGTGCACCGGGCACAGTGGCTCAGCCTGTAATCTCTGTACTTTCAAGGCCTAGGTAGGAGGATTGCTTGAGCCAGGAGTTCAGCCTAGGCAAAATAGTGAGACTGTGTTTCTACAAAAAAGAGAAAAATTAGATGGGCATGGTGGTGGGTGACTGTGGTCACAGCTGCTTGGGAGGCTGAGGTGGGAGGATAACTTGAGCCCAGGAGGTCAAGGCTGCAGTCAGCTGTGATCGCACCCCTGCACTCCAGCTGGGGCAACAGAGCAGAGCAAGTCCCTGTCAAAAAAAAAAAAAAAAAAGAGGCCGGGCATGGTGGCTCATGCCTGTAATCCTAGCACTTTGGGAGGCTGAGGCAGGTGGATTGCCTGAACTCAGGAGTTCTAGACTAGCGTGGGCAACACGATGAAACCCCATCTCTATGAAAATACAAAAAATTAGCTGGGCGTGGTGACATGTGCCTGTAATCCCAGCTACTCAGGAGGCTGAGATGTGAGAAGCGCCTGAACCCTGGAGGCGGGTGGAGGCTGCAGTGAGCCGAGATCACACCATTGCAGTCCAGTCTGGGTGACCAAGTGAGACTCTGTCTCAAAAAAAAAAAAAAAAGGAAAATTCTCCAGTTCTCTGGGGTCCCTTTCCAGTGACTCTCCCTCCCCAGGAACCCACTGTTCCAATTTCTACCATCCTAGGTAAATTTTACATCAGTATAAATTAACGTAAAGGACATGAGTTTTTATTTCTCCTGGTAAGGGAGCAGAATTGGTAGGTCATAGAGTAGTTGTATATTTAACCTTACAAGAAACTGCCGGCTGGGCACGGTGGCTCACACCTGTAATCCCAGCACTTTGTGAAGCAGAGACAGGTAGATCACCTGAGGTCAGGGGTTCAAGACCAACCTGGCCAACGCTGTAAAATCCTGTCTCTACTAAAAATACAAAAATGAGCAGGGCCTGGGGGTGCATGTGTTGTATTTGACCGGAGCGTAGAAAGTTACCACAAGACAAAAGTATGCCAGATTGCAGGGTCATTTATTTATGCCAGCGACCACAGAGGACTCACGTCTCTCCAACCTGTGGCGGCAACAGGAGGGTGCCACGATTTTTTATACCCGAAAAACCACCTTGGGAGTGGGGGTGAGGGGCAGGGATGGGGATGAAAAGGCTTCAGACATTCCGAGGGCTAGTGGATTCTGTAAATTACCTCCTGGGCAGAGATGAGGGTGGGGGTCTCCGGACATTCCAAGGGCTAGGGGACTTTTGTCATTCCGTTTGTTACTTAAGTGGTTTACAGAAGTCAAGATAAACATTTGTTTACACATTATCTGGTTAAGGTGGAAATCACAGACCTTAGTTACTTATTACAAGTCACAGGAGCCAGGATGGAACTAGCTTGGGCTGCTTAGTCTGGCAATTGCCAGTAAGCAAAGGCTAGCAATTCTGGCAGTTACTGATAAGAAAAGGTAAGCAGCTTTACATAGTTTTGAAGAACAAACTAACAGATCTATTCACAGAGGCCAAGGACAGTAGTTATTGTGAGGAGAATGGGGCAGCCATTTCAACTTATCTAAAAACAGTTTTGCATTTTATAAAATAGTTTTGCTCCGGTTCTGGCTCTAGGCCAGCACAATATCACACATGCCTGTAATCCCAGCTACTCGGGAGGCTGAGACGGGAGAATCACTTGAACCCAGGAGGCGGAGGTTGCAGGGAGCCGAGATCCGGCCATTCCACTCGAGCGTAGGTGACAGAGTAAGACTCTGTCTCACAAAAAAAACAAAAAAAAGAAAAGAAACTGCTAAACAGTTCTCTAAAGTTGTATAGTTATATCCTTTTACATTTTTGTTCTTTTTTGTTTGTTTGTTTGAGACAAGGTCTCACTCTGTCATCCAGACTAGAGTGCAGTGATGTGATCATAACTCACTGCAGCCTCCACCTCCTGTGCTCAAGCCTCCTCCTCCCACTTCAGCTCCCAAAGTGCTGGGATTACTGGCTTGAGCCACTGTGCCCAGCCCCATTTTACCTTCTTATCAGCAGCTAGGAGCCTCAGTTGCTCCACATCCTGTTGAGCATTTGACCTTGCCAAACGTTTTACTTTTAGCCATTGGAATGGATGTGGTGTATCTCATTATGACATTACTTTCGAAAAATGATTAATATAAGTACTTAGTTCTAAAGGTACAAAAGCCTATTAGTCTATTTCATTTTTCTCCCTGAAAAGTATGTTTCATGAGTGGCTTGTGTCTCCATTGACATTTCTTTTTGACTATGTGTCTTTTTTCCAGTAGAATATAAGCCTCAGGAGGAGAGGGGCTGCCTGTGGTGACCACAGCTGTCATCTCAGCTCCTTTCTGAAGCTAGTAAAAGACTAACAAATATTGCTGAATGAATGCCCAGCACTGTTCTTCTAGACAAGTCACATAATCTATTACATTATCACATTTTGATTCAAGAGAGTAGCAGATTCCCTTGGGACTAAGTGTGGAATTTAATGATATCAATACAAAGTTGTGGCCGAATACGGTGGCTCACGCCTGTAATCCCAGCACTTTGGGAGGCTGAGGCAGGCAGGTCACAAGGTCAGGAGATTGAGACCATCCTGGCCAACGTGGTGAAACTCTCTCTCTACTAAAAATACAAAAATTATCTGGGTGTGGTGGCACATGCCTGTAATCCCAGCTACTTGGGAGGCTGAGGCAGGAGAATCTCTTGAACCAGGGAGTCAGAGATTTTGGGGAGCCAAGACCATATCACTGCACTCCAGCCTGGAGACAGAGTGAGACTCCATCTCAAAAAAAAAAAAAAAAAAAAAAAAATGCAGAGTTGTTAAATGAATAAATATTTGATGAAGGAGCTCTCAGGGTGTTCCTGCTTACAGTGCAAACTGGCTTTTTTGAAAACAACAATGGAGCTGGGAGTGGTGGCTCACGCCTGTAATTCCAGAACTTTGGGAGGCTGAGGTGGGCAGATCACAAGGTCAAGAGTTTGAGACCAGCCTGGCCAACATGGTGAAACCCTGTTTCTACTAAGAATATAAAAATTAGCCAGGCATGGTGGCGCATGCCTGTAATCCCAGCTACTCAGGAGGCTGAGGCAGGAGAATTGCTTGAACCCAGGAGGCAGAGGTTGTGGTGAGCGAAGATGGCGCCACTGCACTCCAGCCTGGTCGCCAGAGCAAGACTTCATCTCAGAAAAAGAAAGAAATTAATAAAGAAAACAACGACAACATCTCCTATATGTCAGATGCTATGCAAACATTGAAAATAAACATCTGTTTCTTCTACTGCCCAGGATTACTTACTTCATCTTCTGGTAACAGGGCACCAATTTTTCTCTGGGAAATTGTCTTCCTCCACTAAGTCCACACCTCCCTCCATCAGCTCCAGAGCATATGACTCAACCCCAACTAATCAGAGCCTCAGCCCCTTGACAACCGTGATTGGTTCAGGGATGTGCCCAGCCAATTTGGACCAATGAAAGCCAGCCCTTTCTTGTTGGGCAAGAAAGCTCTTTTTCCTGCAGGAGTTGCAGTTGTGGTGATGAAAGACTAGGAGACATGAGATCAAGGGGAATTGAGTTATTAATGAAGTGATGGAGGGAGCACCCCTGGTGCTAGGAAGAACAGGAAGAAGGCCAATGCAGTACAGGGAAAGAGGAGGGAGGCAGGATGAGAGGATGAGTTCAGGGGCAGGAAGAGGCCAGATCTTTTTTTTTTTTTTGAGATGGAGTCTCGCTCTGTTGCCAGGCTGGAGTGCAGTGGTGCGATCTCGTCTCACTGCAACCTCCGACCCCCGGTTTCAAGCAATTCTTGCCTCAGCCTCCCAGCCTGGAGTGCAGTGGCACGATCTCGGCTCACTGCAGCCTTGAACTCTTGGACCCAAGCGATCCTTCCACCTTAGTAAATAGGAGGTAGTAAGAAGTTTCACTGGTCATCTCTCTGCTTTGGTTTAAGACCATGTTTGGTAGAAGGTTACTTACCAGAAAACATGTATGTCACATCTCTAGGAAGAAGAAAAAACATAGTAGTTCAATTTCCAATGCGTACCTTTGATTTTTTTTTTTTTTCTCACAGAAACTGTTTAATTCCAAGAGGTCACGTGTGCTCATTTTACACAGCTGATGACCCATAAACCCTGGCATTAGTGTGAAAATGGCACATAACTTAGGAACTCTCCAAAAATATTTCACAAAATAAGAATTCCTTTTTCTTTTTTTTTGAGACGGAGTCTTGCTCTGTCACCAGGCTGGGGTGCAGTGGCACAATCTCGGCTCACTGCAACCTCCGCCTCCTGGGTTCAAGCGATTCTTCTGCCTCAGCCTCCTGAGTTGCTGAGAGCACAGGCATGTGCCGCCACGCCCGGCTAATTTTTTTGTATTTTTAGTAGAGACGGGGTTTCACCATGTTGGCCAGGATGGTCTCAATCTCTTGACCTCGTGATCCACCCGCCTCGGCCTCCCAAAGTGCGGAGATTACAGGCATGAGCCACCGTACCCCGCCTGCAGGAAGTTTTTAAAGCTAATTAATTAATTCATTTATCTGAGACAGAGTCTAGCTCTGCCACCCAGGCTAGAGTGCAATGGTGCGATCTCGACTCACTGCAACCTCCACCTCCNCGGGGTTTCACCATGTTGGCCAGGATGGTCTCAATCTCTTGACCTCGTGATCCACCCGCCTCGGCCTCCCAAAGTGCTGGGATTACAGGCGTGAGCCACCGCGCCCGGCCCAGAATTCCTTTTTCATCTAATAAGGAGACATGTTTTATTTCCTAAGTGTCCACCAGATGTTATAAATATTCTCTCTTCATTAAAGAGTTCTGTCCATCTTGGCAAGGCCTGTAGCTCAAATTAAAGTCTCCTTCAAGGCTTTTGGGTACTCTATATCTCTTCGGTTTCAACTTATTCAACAAATCTCTCCCAATTGTATTTCCCCTTTTTTTCAGAAGTCACTCCACTATACTCTCCCCTTCTCTTCTATTCTTTCCTTCTGATTCATCAAGAACATTGTCATTGGTCTTGTCCATGTGTTACATAATAGAAGGGGAAAAGCCAAGGGCACAGCTCAACACAGCAGCTGGTTTGGAAGGTGGAAAGGACAGTAAAAACTGCCTGGGGGTGGGAATGGGCAGTTCACAAGCTCAGTAGCAGGATCATGGAAAGTGGAGTCTGAACAAAACCGAGGGCTACAGACCACTCCTGCACCTGACTGCTATTACCTCGTCATTAATCCTGGCAGGCAAGATGACAAAGCAGTTACATCAGGTCAGTCGGTGGTGGCAGGTATGAACATGGCCCCGGCAGCAGTGGCAGGTATGAACATGGCCCCTCGGGCTTGTCACTCCTCCTTACTGCACTCCCAGCTCATCACACCACACATCAAGACGTGAGCCAGACAGGGCAGTGGAAGCTGGAGGAGGAATTGAAGCCATGGCGCCAGACAGAGCTGAGAGGGAGCAGGCCAACTCTGTTTGCAAAGGAGCACCATCGGGAGAGTGGTGTGGGGATTAAAGTTCTAGGCAGGGCGTTTTTTCAGATGCGTTATCTTCTTCTACCAGCTCAACTGAAGCCCAGGAGGTTTCCTGAAGGTGGAACCAAGACCTTTTACCTCTGAAGCCACATTCTGTCCAGGATGCATGTTGGGCTGTTTTATTTGAGAGGCTGGGGGTCAGGGCACCAAAAGAGTCCCTGTCTCACAGGATCTTTCCTGAGAATGGTCTAATAAGACTGATAATAGGGGCTTTGGAGTATCACAGGCTTAATGCCACTGGCAACTCTGCCCCTTTTGGTTGTGGAAACTGGGCAAATGCCTCAAGCTCCTTAACCCTTCATATAAAAATCATATATAAACATATAGCAAGTACCTGATAAATTACATTTTAGACCCCGTCATTTCTGCTAGCCCTGGACTCCAGGGAGGTCCATTTACAATGGATAGCTGACTATCCGTTGTTTAAATGTTGACAGCTAAACATATCTGTGAACAAGAAGAGAGGACAAATAACAGAAGTTTGGAACTGGAAGAAATTCCAGCATGGGATTTAAAAGACCAGGACTACTCTTCAAAGAGGACACTATCGACTCTCTGCTCTAAACTTCTCTTTGCCAAAAAAGTGCCCACCCTCCACCCAGCCCCTGCTCTCATCACTGCAGGTCCTTACTAGTGAGAGGAGGATACTTTTAAGATTCAGAATCTGTGATATATGGCCTGATGAGTATTCTTAAATGTAATTAAAGGGCCCATAGTACAGAATATTTCCATCTGGTTCTAGTTTAGCCAATTTAGTAAATGGTCCAAAGGGTCCCGTGCTTAGAGGGCACTAAGGCAGTAAAAGCACCCTAAAACCGCTCCCTGCACAGCACCTGCACCCCCACTGCCCAGGGGGCTACACCCATCTCCACATGAGTCACCCTCCCTGTGCAACGCGTGGGGATGGGGAAGGGAGCTCCAGTATTATCAGCCATCAGCACCCTAGGGTGAACTGATTATCAGGACAACTAAAAACACACCTAATAAAGCCTTGGAGACACGTGCCAAGCACCGTGATGGACTAGAAGCGATTGCTAAGCTGAAATGCTGCTTGAATGCAATGCCAGCTGGATGCTTGGTGGGCAGAAATAGAGAAGGGGAAATGAAGCAAGCGCAGCATAGGGGTGAGGGTTGTTCTCATCCCTAAGTTTACCTAAGACTGAGGTTACGGGGTCAGTTGTGCCCTGGGACCTACATCTCACGCAGCCTGGGGTCCAGAGCTGGCAGGAACAATGCGGTCAGCGACCAAAGGTTGTCACTACTGCTTTTTCTCGAAATTCCCGCCCGGGTCCTGTTTGGGATTCCCGCCTAAGCGCTTATCACGTGCACAACCCAAACTTTTCAAAGCCGGCTCAAGGCCTGCGGGCCCGGGCGTCAGGGTGGTTTTTAGAGTTTTCTTTCTTTCTTATTTCCCTTCTTCTCCACAGTTGATGATTTTCTGCAGAAAATCTACTGCGAAAAAGAACCTATTTCATTTCCAGTTCCCATCACCGCGATTTCCACATGGATGTGACGTGACCCCAGCTTCCGACATGCCCAGGTGACTCACGCGGGGACACCCCGGGGCTGGGCGAGAGTTTCTCCAGCAGGAACCGGGCGGGGCTGGGAAGGGGCGGGCCGGGAAAGAAGGGGGCGGGGCCTGGTCGCGCCGCGACGCGTTCTCACCTCACCTCCTGCGCCTCCTGGCGGCCGACAGCTGAAGGGACGCGATTCGCAGCCCCTGACCGGAGAGAGTGAAACGGGGAACCGCAGACTGCGCAGTCTGCAGCCTCCGTGGCGGGCCGAGCGCCGCGAGCCGCCAGGAGAGATCACACCCCCGGCCGACCCTGCCAGCGAGCTAGCCCGACTACGGGCGTCCATGGAGCGTCGCCTCCGCCGGGTCCCTGCCCCGACCCCGCCTGCGGCGCGCGCGTGTTCTGACCGGGACTTGGGACTTTGTGAAAGGATCGCGGGGCCCGGAGAGGTAACCGCCGCGCCTCCCCGAGCCGCCTGCCTTGGGCTCACCGCGGCCAAGGGCTGCGGGTGCATGTTGAGCGGCGACCCCCAGGCTGGCACCGTCTACCTGGCATTGGTTTTGCAGCTGTCCTGCTGGGGGAGTTTGTTGGCCGTTTGTTTCTGTCTGGGTTTTAAAGTGCTGGAAGTTGAGGTCGTCGCTCCGGATGTTGGAGCGACATCCCTGGATACCTCCAACCAGCTGCTCCTTTCAGATAATGCTCCGAACTTAATCTGCAGCTGACTGGTGTAGAGGCGCCCCTCGGGCCCTCTGATCGGGTGGTCGTTGGTGCTTTGCTTCTTTTCTGGAGTCGTTTCTGGAGTCAAGCGCTGCATGCCTATGGCCACGTAGGAATTGCAGAAGCGCTGGGGCTTTTTCCCAGATTGTGCAGAATCAGCCCGACTGGGCTTGGGGTACCGCAGTGGCCGGCTGCCCTGCAGAGGTCTGATTTTTTTTTTTTTTTAAAGTAAAAATAAGAAGCTGTACTGACTTTTCACTTGGCTATTCTGGTTTTAAAGGATGAGCTACCAGCTATATGTTTTCCTGTATTGATATGTCACTGAAATACTTTTTGACCGGGTGCAGTAGTTCTCACCTGTAATCCCAGCACTTTGAGAGGCAGAGGTAGGAGGATCGCTTGAGGACAGGAGTTGAAGACCGACCTGGACAACATATCAAGTCCTCATCTCTATTAAAATTTTTTTTTTTTCCAAAACCTAAAATGCAATAAAATAAATAAATGGGAAAAAAAATTTTTTTTTTAATTAGCTAGGCATGATGGCACATACCTGTGGTCTCAGCCACTCTGGAGGCTGAGGCAGTAGGATCCCTTGAGCCTAGGAAGTCGAGGTTGCAGTAGTGAGCTATGATTGTGTTATTGCACTCCAGCTTGAGTGACAAAGAAAGACTTGGTTGGAAAAAAAAAAAGTTAATGGTCATGTGACTCCTTTGCTCAAATTCTTCTAATAGCTTCTCAAGGTAAACTCCAGGCTGGGTACAGTGGCTCATGCCTGTAATCCCAGCACTTTGGGAGGCTGAGGCAGGTGGATCACTTGAGTTCAGGAGTTCGAGACCAGCCGGGCCAACATGATGAAACCACATCTCTAAAAAAACCAGGATACTTTTTAGGCTGTTTCTAGCACACAATATATATGCATTGGTGCTCAGTAAAATAGGAACAAACACCAATGTAAAAGGCGTTTTTGCCTTCATCGCACTAACAACTAAAAAGAACCACGGCATGTGATTCTTCAATCTTTAAGTGAGAAATCATGGGTATTTCCAGATTATATCCACTGGGTTAGCCGGAATATTCGCCTATAACATATAATCTCAAAAATAATGCTTACAGGGCCGGGCACGGTGGATCATGCCTGTAATCCCAGTACTTTGGGAGGCCGAGGCGGGTGGATCACGAGGTCAAGAGATCGAGACCATCCTGGTCAACATGGTGAAACCCCGTCTCTACTAAAAATACAAAAAATCAGCTGGGCATG
>NW_016107366.1:8708340-8714422 GCF_001604975.1 Cebus imitator | reverse complement strand
GACGGGGTTTCACCATGTTGACCAGGATGGTCTCGATCTCTTGACCTCGTGATCCACCCGCCTCGGCCTCCCACAGTGCTGGGATTACAGGCTTGAGCCACCGCGCCCGGCCAAATATATATATTTTTTTAAGACAAGGTCTTGGTCTTTCGCCCAGGCTGGAGTGCAGTGATGTCATCTTGGCTCACAGCAATCTGCCTCCCAGGTTCAAGCAATTCTCGTGCCTCAGTCTTCTGAGAGACTACAGGCATGCACCACCAGGCCTGGCTAATTTTTATATTTTTAGTACAGATACAGTTTCACCATGTTGGCCAGGCTGGTCTCAAACTCCTGACCTCAAGTGATATGTCTACCTTGGCCTCTCAAAGTGCTGGGATTACAGGAGTGAGCCATCACACCTGGCCTGAATGAATGCAGTTTGAAAACCAGTGATAAGTCAGGCACTATTCTGTGTGCTGGGGACTCATCGGTGAACCGTGAAAGTAAAAACCCCTGCCCAATGGAGATCACATTTTATTAGAGGAGCGACAATAAGCAAGTTAAATTTAAAGAAAAATGAAAGTTAGATGATGATTTGAGCTAAGGAGAGGGGGAAAAAAGCTAGGATGGAGGATAGGAGGTATCTGGGCAGGAGAAGGCAAGTATGGAGATGTAGGTTAAGGTGTCCAGAGAAGTCTTCACTGAGAAGGTGAGATCTGGTAGATTTGGGTAGAGCTCTGAAGGAACAGAGGAAGCAAGCCATGGGGTCCTTGCGGGGAGAACAATCAAGGGAGAGGGAATAGTTAGAGCAGAGGGCCTTAGGTGGGAGAGTGCCTGGTAAGCACTGCGGTTGAAGAAAAGTGGGCAAAGGGCAGATGGTAGGACATAAAATCAGAAAAGCCATAGAGGCTGGTTCTGCAGGGTTTTGTGGATGAGAAAACCATTAGGGAGGCTTTATTTTTCTTCTCTTTTTTTTTTTAATTATTATTTTTAAAGACTGGGTCTCACCATGTTGGCCAGGCTGGTCTTGAGCTCCCAACCTCAGGTGATCCGCCCCCCTTGGCCTCCAAAGTTCTTGGATTAACAGGCGTGAGCCACCACGCCCGGCTTTATTTTTCTTTTCTCTTTGAAGTGGCTGTCTTACTCCATCACCTATGCTGGAGAACAGTGGCACAATCTCAACTCACTGCAACCTCCGCCTCTCGGGTTTAAGCAATCTCCTGCCTCAGCCTCCCAAGTAGCTGGGATTATGGGATTATAGGCACACGTCACCATGCCTGGCTAATTTTTGTATTTTTTGTAGAGACAGGGTTTCACCATGTTGGCCAGGCTGGTCTCAAACTCCTGGACTCAAGTGTTTTGCCTGCCTTGGCCTCCCAACATGCTGGAATTACAGGTGTGAGCCACCACCCCACCCCAGGACTTGTTTTTTTGTTTGTTTTTTTTTTTTTTTTTTTGAGAGGGAATTTCCTTCTGTCACCCAGGCTGTAGTGCAGTGGCACAACCTCCGCTCACTACAACCTCTGCCTTCCAGGTTCAAGCGATTCTCCTACCTCAGCCTCCTGAGTAGCTGGGACTGTAAGTGGTCACCACCATGCCTGGCTAATTTTTGTATTTGTAGTAGAAACAGGGTTTCACTATGTTGGCCAGGCTGGTCTTGAACTCCCGACCTTGTGACCCATCTGCCTCGGCCTCCCAAAGTGCTGGGATTACAGGCATGAGCCACCGTGCCTGGCCAAAAGAAAACATTTTTAGAGATGAGGGTCTCACTCTATTCCCCAGGCTGAAATGCAGGGCCTATTTGCAGGTGTGATTATGGCATACTGGGACCTCAAACTCCTGACTTTAAGCAATCATCTTGAAATGGAATGGTTTCCCTGACCCCTTCACAGGACTTGGGAAGGGGTGGGCTCGTTTACTCATCCTGAAGCTCTCAACCCCTCATGGGAGGGGGAACATGCAGGTGAGCCAGTGCAGGGGCCAGATGAGTGCTTTTGGGCACTGGCAGGAGTAGAACTCCACACAGCCGAGCTGGGCTCTCTTCTTACTATGTCTAGTGTCTAGGGGGGGTACTCGTGACCCCCAGAGCACCAAAGGGCTTGTGTCACAGTGTGTTCTTTTAGCTTTGCCATCCACAGATGGCTTCAGTGTTATTGTTTTGTTTTGTTTGAGACACAGTCCCACTCTGTAGCCCAGGGTGGAGTGCAGTGGTATGATCTCAGATCATTGCAACCTCTACCCTCTGGGTTCAAGCAATTCTTGTGCCTCAGCCTCCCAGCATAGCTGGGATTACAGGCACGTGTCACCAAGCCCAGCTAATTTTTGTAATTTTAGTAGACACGGGGTTTCACCATGTTGGCCAGGCTGGTCTTGAACTTCTGGCCTCAATCAATCAACCTGTCTCAGCCTCCCAAAGTGATGGGATTACAGGCATGAGCCACAGTGCCGGATTGACTTAAGTGTTTAACAGCTCAGTGGAGGGTCAGGGTGACAGTCTTTTGCACCCACCTTCTTGGTACCCAAGTTCTTGTCCAGCATCCAGGAAGAATCAGTTTGCACAAACGAATTGAAGGGTGGTGAAAGTGGAGGATTTTACTGGGCAGTGGAAGGGGCTCTCAGGGGGATGGGGAGCCAAAAAGGGGATGGAGCGGAAAGGTGGCCAAAGTCTTACTATCAAGCTGTCCCCCTGAAGTCACGCTTCTTCTCTCCAATGTCTGGTTGCTTCTCCTCTTCTCTCCTCTGCCACTTCACCCTTCCACTCAGCTGCTCTGCCGCTCTGCTGCCCCTCTGCCAGTGGAGCCTGGGTTTTTATGGGTACAGGACAGGGGGTGGGCAGGCCAAAAAGCAACATTTGAAAAGGAAAACAGGAATGCATGTTCTCACTTTGGGCCGCTGTCCCAGGCTTGAGGGTGTGGCCCTCACCTGGAACTGCCCTCTTCTACCCAGTATTTCCCTGTCTCCTGTCCGTATCAATCCTGTCTCAGCCTCTGGAGTAGCTAGGGCTATAAGCACAATTCTTGAGCTGGGTTCTTTTCTCTTTATAGGCCAACTTAAAACTTCAAAGTTAATTGCTGCTCTCCCAACACTTTGGCCTCCCCGAAGTTCTGACTTGCCCCTGGGCCTACTGGGGTCCTGATTGTACATGAGGACCTTTCTCCTCTAGAGCCAGCTGCCAACTGACCACAGCCTTTGGATCTCTTCACTCAAATTCTTGGGAAAAGCCTGGTGCTGGGATTACAGAATCCCAGCACTTTGGGAGGCCAAGGTGGGTGGATCACGAGAGGTCAGGAGACCAGCCTGGCCAACATGGTGAAACCCATCTCTATTAAAAATATAAAAATTAGGCCGGGCGCTGTGGCTCACGCCTGTAATCCCAGCACTTTGGGAGGCCCAGGCGGGTGGATCACGAGGTCAAGAGATCGAGACCATCCTGGTCAACATGGTGAAACCCCGACTCTACTAAAAATACAAAAAATTAGCTGGGCATGGTGGCGCGTGCCTGTAATCCCAGCTACTCAGGAGGCTGAGGCAGGAGAATTGCATGAACCCAGGAGACAGAGGTTGCAATGAACCAAGATGGTGCCACTGCACTCCAGCGTGGGCAACAGAGGGAGATTCTGTCTCAAAAAAAAAAAAAACGGAGAGAGAAAAAAGGCTGGGTATGGTGGCACATACCTGTAACCCCAGCACTTTGGGAGGCCAAGGTGGGTGGATTGCTTAAGTCCAGGAGTTGAAGATCAGCCTGGGCAAGATGGTAAAACCCTGCCTACAAAAATTACAAAAAGTATTCAGAGGTGGTGGCATTCGCCTGTATTCCCAGATAACTCTGGAGGCTAAGAGGTGGGATGATCACCTGAGCCTAAGTAAGTCCAGGCTGCAGTGAGTTGTGATCATGTCATTGCACTCTAGCCTGGGTGACAGAGTGAGACCCTGTCTCAATCAAATAACATAAAATAAAATGAGGAAACAAGGGTGACCATAAGGAATTGTAAATCAGCCAGGGCATAGCTGAGAGATCACCCAATTTCACTGCAGTGTACCTCCGAAGTTCTAAAGAGTGGGCTAGGAACCGAAGACTTGTTGAAATTCTGTTTTAGAAGAGTTAGACTCTGAGATTCCTCTTCCATTCCACACACCATTCACACACCATTTTCATTTATTTATTTGTTTGAAACAGAATCTTGCTCTGTTGCCCACGTTGGAGTGCAGTGGCGCGATCTCAGCTCACTGCAACATCCACATCCCAGGTTCAAGCAATTCTCCTACCTCAGCCTCCCAAGTAGCTAGGACTACAGATTTGTGCCACCACACCCAGTTAATGTTTGTATTTTAAGTAGAGACGGGGTTTCACCATGTTGGCCAGGATGGTCTCAATCTCTTGACCTCGTGATCTGCCCACCTCAGCCTCCCAAAGTGCTGGGACTACAGGCATGAGCCACTGCACCTGGCCTTGGAATCTTTATGATGTCGAAATAGTGAGAGTCCAGCCTTGTAGGATTGCCATGAAGTTTCGATCAGCTACTGTTTGTTAGGCACAAGGCGTATCATCAACAGAGACTGGTAGGGCCAGCAATTGATATTTCCATCTCTTTTGGGAGTTTTCACAGTATGCTTTTCTGGGGCTCTGTCTCCTCCCCTAGGCTCTGGCTCTTTGAGGGCAAATATCCTATGGGATGATTCAAGTGGTCACCCACTCAAGACGTCTCTCCCTGGCTTCCAAATGATTGGCTTTCCGTTTAGGAATTAAACATTTAAGTCTTGTTAGGTTTTTAAAAAAATAGTTCCTGACTGCATATGAAATGCACCAATCCAGTCTCCTTATAAAAAATGTATGCATTACAGCCAAGGCTAAGATCTATGAGCATCAAACCAATCCCAACCCTTTCAGAGGGTACCACAACTATCAGTTTGATGTGTTTGATGACTTATTTTTACTGAAGCTACTCAGTACTTGGGTACTTTTAATCTGAAGGCTCATGTCTTTCTTCTATTCTGGAAAATCCTCAGATCTTTTTCTTAAAGTATTTGCCATCCACCCCATTCTCAACTCCTGGACTGTGTGTTAGATGCTCTCAGAATGCCCTCCCTGTTTCTTATTTTCTCTATTTCTTTTCCTTCCTCCTTTCCTTCTGAGTCAATTTCTTAGTACTACATTTTTTCCTACAATTTTTAAATTATTATTTTACTTTTTTCTGAGATGTTCCGCTCTTGTCGCCCAGGCTGGAGTGCAATAGCACGATCTTGTCTTATTGCAACTTCTGCCTCATGAGTTCAAGTGATTCTCCTGCCCCAGCCTCCTGAGTAGCTGGGATTACAGGTCCTCACCACCATGCCTGGCTAATTTTTATGTTTTTGGTGGAGATGGGGTTTCACCATGTTGGCCAGGTTAGTCTCGAACTCCTGACCTCACGGGATCTGCCTGCCTTGGCCTCCCAAAGTGCTGGAATTACATTTGTGAGCCATCACAGCTGGCCACAATTTAATTACATTATAATAAAGCTGGAAATAATGTTTTAGAGCCTAGTGATAGTTCATTTAGTTTAATATCTCATACCAACCTTGAAAAGCACAAGATATCAATTTGGGTTTTTTGGTTTTTTTTTGAGGCAGAGTTTTGCTCTTGTTGCTCAGGCTGGAGTGTAGTGGCATAATATTGGTTCACTGTAACCTCCGCTTCCCAGGTTCAAGAGATTCTCCTGCCTCAGCCTCCCGAGTAGCTGAGATTACAGGCATGAGCCATCATGCCTGGCTAATTTTGTATTTTTAGTAAATATGGGGTTTCACCATATTGGCCAGGCTGGTCTCAAACTCCTGACCTAAGGTGATCCACCCGCCTCAGCCTCCCAAAGTGCTAGGATTACAGGCGTGAGCCACTGCACCTAGCCGATATCAATGTTAAAATGTGGCATATAGAAAGTTTAATAAAGAATAAAATGTGGAGAGTAAAACGTAGTTGTAACCCTTTTAAAGGCCTTGTCCATTTTTTTTGTCTGCCAAGAACAAGCAGAGTCTTGTCCATGGTAAAAGACTGAGTGTATTAAAATTTAAAAGTATTGGCAGGTGGAACAAATTTTCTTTTTTTTTTTTTTTTTTTTTGAGACGG
>NW_016107366.1:8706775-8707772 GCF_001604975.1 Cebus imitator | reverse complement strand
GGTCTCCCTGTCACCCAGGCTGGAGAGTAGTGGCAAGATCATAGCTCCTTGCAACCTCAAACTTTTGGGCTCCTGTGATCCTCTTGCCTTAGCCTCCCAGGTACTTGGGACTATAGACTTCTGGCTTGTTGGGAAGTTTTGAGCAGAGGAGTGGTATGATTTGATTACTCTTTAAAGTATGATCATCCTAGCAGCTACACACAGAATAGATCATTAGAAAGCATGGGCGACCTAAGAAGACCTGTAAAGAGGCCACTGAAAGACTGCAGGCACCAGTTACAGCACCTTGGACTGAAAACAGCAGTGGAGTTGGTGAGAAGGGGCAGATTCAGAATATATTTCGAAGGTAGAGCCAACAGAACTTGCTGACAGATCATAAAGAGGTACAGAAAGCAAGAAGAATCCAGGATGATTCCAGGGGTTTCTAGCAGAGAAGACAGAAGTGGCTCGGGTGATGCCAGAGGACACATGCACACACAGACGCAGCTTTTTGCCAAGGATTTGCCGGCTTCTGGGTTCAGGACCTCCTGCCTGCACATCTTGCTCTGGGAATCCGTAACATACACCTTTGTCATTCTAATAGTTTTATTCTGCTGAAGCCCATTTGAATGGGTTGTTGCCATTAGGAGCAACTGAAAACATAGTCCTTTACTAAATTATCACCTCCATTTTTCTCCTTGATTTAATCCAAAACCTCACAATTCTTTTTTTTTCTTTTCTTTTCTAGAGACAGGGTCTTACTCTGTCACCAGGCTGAAGTGCAGTGGCATGATCATAGCTCATTGTAACCTTGAATTCCTGTGCTCAAGTGATCGTCCCACCTCAGCTTCTTGGGTAGGTAGGACCACAGGTGTAAACCGCCAGGCCCAGCTAATTTTATTTTATTTTATTTTATTTATTTATTTTTTTGGGACGGAGTTTCGCTCTTGTTACCCAGGCTGGAGTGCAATGGTGCGATCTCGGCTCACCGCAACCTCTGCCTCCTGGGTTCAGGCAA
>NW_016107366.1:8701672-8702945 GCF_001604975.1 Cebus imitator | reverse complement strand
GGTACCAGGGAGCTGGTCCATAGCTCCCTACCCCATCCCTCCCCACGTCTGACCATCATAAATGTACATCCTCCTTGCCTCACTCAGGAGTCCAAGTCCCATAATGATTACAGAATGGCTGCTCAGATTATACTCAATAGCCCTGAGATGGGAGGGCCTGAAAGCTAGCCAGTATCAATGCCTTTCACCAGGAACAAAGAATTTAATGATTATTCTCCAGCAAACTAACTTACTTTCCAGTCCCTCCTTAACCTGGGACCGTAACTACAAGTGGTCTCTTTATTGCTATTCTTGTTTGCTAGTTATGACTGCAAGAGATATTTTATTCGATATGCTAAATATATTTCTACTTCCTAATGACAAAGAAGCCTTGATGTACACAGTGCCATGGGTTACCTTTTGTTCCTTTTACTGTGCTCTGATTTGTTACCCATTAAGGCATATTTGGGCAGAAAGAAAAAAACTGGGAAGTGGATTGCAATACACACATTTATTTTTTTTCTTTTTCTTTTCTTTTCTTTCTTTCTTTCTTTCTTTCTTTTTTTTTTTTTTTTTTTTTTTTTTTTTTTTTTTTTTTTTTTTTTTTTTTTTTTTTTTTTTTTGAGATGAAGTCTTGCTCTGTTGCCCACACTGGAATGCAGTGGCATAATCTCAGCTCACTGCAACCTCTGCCTCCTGGGTTCAAGTGATTCTCCTGCCTTAGCCTCCTGAGTAGCTGGGATTACAGGTTCTCGCCATCTCACCCAGCTAGTTTTTGTATTTTTAGTAGAGACAGCGTTTTGCCAGGTTGGCCAGGCTGGTCTCGAACTCCTGACCTCATGATCCACCTGCCTCGTCTTCCCAAAGTGCTGGGATTATAGGTGCACTGTGCCCGGCTGCAAAACTCCATTTCTTAAAAAAATGCAAACATTAGCCAAGCACTACTCAGGAGGCTGAGGTGAGAGGATCACCTGACCCTGGAAGGTTGTGGTTGTAGCAAACTGGAATTGTGCCACTGTCTCCAGCCCAGGCGACAGTGAAATCTTTTCTTAAAAATAAAAAAGAAAGAAGAAAAACTTCAAGCAACTTTGGTGCTTGTTCAAGCACTCATATCATGGTGTCAAGTTCTAGCATAAATTATAACACTCAAAACACATGAACTTAAAAAGAAAAATAAAAGCAAGCCATTTAAAAATCAGAGTTTTGGGCCGGGCGCGGTGGCTCAAGCCTGTAATCCCAGCACTTTGGGAGGCCGAGGCGGGTGGATCACGAGGTCAAGAGATCGAGACCATCC
>NW_016107366.1:8696369-8699482 GCF_001604975.1 Cebus imitator | reverse complement strand
AAAAAAAAAAAAAAAAAAAAAAAATCAGAGCTTTGGCCAGGCATGGTGGCCTATCCCTATAATCCCGGCACTTCCAGAGGTCAAGGTGAGAGGATTGATTGACTCAGGAGTTCAAGACCAACCTGGGCAACATAGGAAGATTCCATCTCTACAAATAAAATAAAAATTTAATCAGGCATGATGGCACACACCTGTAATTCCAGCTACTTGGGAGGCTGAGGTGGGAGGATCCCATGAGCCCAGGTGTTAGAGGCTGCAGTGAGCTATGATCGCACCACTGCACTTCAGCCTGGATGACAGAGCAAGACCCTGTCTCAGAAAATGAAATAAAACACAAAAACCAAATAAAACAAAAAATCATATTTTTCCAAATGTCACTTATTTTTTTTGTTTTTGTTTTTTGAGATGGAGTTTTGCTCTGTCACCCAGGCTGGAGTGCAGTGGTGCAATCTCGGCTCACTGCAACCTCCACCACCTGGGTTCAAGTGATTTTTGTGCCTCAGTCTCCCCAGTAGCTGGGATTACAAGTGCGTGCCACCATGCCTGGCTAATTTTTGTATTTTTAGTAGAGATGAGGTTTCACCATGTTGGCCAGTCTGGTCTCAAACTCCTGGCCTCAAGCAATCCTCCCACTTTGGCCTCCCAAAGTGCTGGGATTATAGGCATGAGCCACTATGCCAGGTCTGGGTTGTTTTTGAAACATAAACTGAAGGTACGTTCACCAAAAACATACATTCAGTGTACCTGGGCAATTTGTGTACAAGTTTTTATTTTAAAGGCAATTGTGAATTAATATTCTGTAATATCCAATCTGCAATTTAGGTTGTTTTAATTTAGAATTGCAAGGCCGGGAGCTCACACCTATAATCCCAGCACTTTGGGAGGCCGAGGTGGGCCAATCATCTGAGATCAGGCTTGTTCAAGACCAGCCTGGCCAACACCATGAAAGCCCGTCTCTACTCAAAATACATGGTGGCATGCATCTGCAGACCCAGCTACTTGGGAGGCTGAGACAGGAGAATTGCTTGAACTCGGGAAGCAGAGGTTGCAGTGAGCGGAGATCAAGCTGTTTCACTCCAGCCTGAGGGATAGAGCAAAAAAAAAAAAAAAAAAAAAAAAAAAAAAAAAACCACACAACAATAGGATTGCATTTTATAGATATAGGGCAACACAAACTGTGTCCTAGAGTAACAAATGAGCTTTTTTTGGCATTAGTTTATTTTTTTTATTTTTTGAGATGGAGTCTTGCCCTATCACCCAGACTGGAGTGCAGTGGTGCGATCTTAGCTCACTGCACCCTCCACCTCCCAGGTTAAAGCAATTCTTCTGCCTCAGCCTCCTGAGTAGCTGGGATTACAGGCACCTGCTACCACGACCAGCTAATTTTTGTATTTTTAATAGAGGTTTCGCCATGTTGGCCAGGCTGGTCTACGAACTCCTGATCTCAGGTGATCTGCTCGCCTTGGCCTCCCAAAGTGCTGGGATTACAGGCGTGAGCCACCATGCCCAGCTGACATTCATTTATTAAGAAACCCCTGTTGAGATACTTTGACAAAGTTAGTATTAGGTAGTTTTATATTATGTTTCCAGAAAAGTAGGGAAACAATATTATTCTTTTTTTTTTTTTTTTTGAGACGGAGTGTTGCTCTGTTGCCCAGGCTGGAGTGCAGTGGCACAATCTCAGCTCACCAGTTCTACCGCCTGGGTTCAAGTGATTCTCCTGCCTAGGCCTCCTGAGTAGCTGGGACTACAGGCATATGCCATCATGCCCAGCTAATTTTTGTATTTTTAGTAGAGATGGGGTTTCACCATGTTGTACTGGCTGGTCTTAAACCCCGATCTCATGCAATCTGCCTGCCTTGGTCTCAAAAAGTGCTGAAATTACAGGCATAAGCCACTGCGTCTGTATAAAAGCTAAATTTTTTTTTTGAGAGGGAGTTTTGCTCTGTTGCCCAGGCTGGAGTGCAGTGGCATGATCTTGGCTCACTGCAACCTCCACCTCCCTGGTTCTAGTGATTCTCCTGCCTCAGCCTCCTGAGTAGCTGGGGCTACAGGTGTATGTCATCATGCCCAGCTAATTTTTGTATTTTTAGTAGAGATGGGGTTTCACTATGTTGGCCAGGCTGGTCTCGCACTCCTGACCTCATGATCTGCCTGCCTCTCCCTCCCATGGTGCTGGGATTATAGGCGTGAGCCACTGCACCCAGATTAAAAGCTAAATCTTACTATTAGACTCTTTTGCACGTCTTTTGGTTTCCAGATTACAATCAGTAGAAATGAAATGGAAATATAATCTAAAAGAATTTCTGTCTGTTGGAGTCTTAGGCCCAGAGTTTTCTGAATGGCAGGGAAAGAAGGTTCTGCTCATCTTACTAATTATTCCTTTTTGATCTTGAAGTAGCTGCTGCTTTCTGGTTTATTTGTGCCACTTTCTTTTTCTTTGTAGGAAAGGGTCTAAATGGGGCTAGATCTTCTTGGTTTATGTTCAGGAGAATGTTTCTGACCTTCTTTTTTCTATTAATTTTGCAGAATGGCTTTCCTTTGGGCTTCCCAAGCTTTGGTCTCTTGGCAACAGGCTTTGGTCAGAGCACAGTTACCAATAGGCTGGGGAGGGTTGAATTCAGCATGACACACACAGCACTGGGTGCAGGGATCCAGGGAGTGGAAAGGCTGTGCTTAGTGGTCTTTGAAAGCAGGATGGGGTTGATTACTGTGTCTGTCAGATAAACCTTGTCCAGCAGCCAAGCCGCTCTAGTAGGTGTGCGGCTTTTCAGCTGCATCTCACTGTGGAGCATCCCGTGGACAATGGAAGTCTTTTTTTTTTTTTGAGACAGAGTTTCACTCTTGTTGCCCAGGCTGGAGTGCAATGCCGTGATCTCGGCTCACTGAAACCTCCGTCTCCTGGGTTCAAGCAGTTCTCCTGCCCCAGCCTCCTGAGTCGCTGGGATTACAGGCATGTGCCACCATACCCAGCTAATTTTTTGCGTTTTTAGTAGAGATGGGCTTTCTCCATGTTGGTCAGGCTGGTCTCGAACTCCCGAACTCAGGTGATCCACCCACCTTGGCCTCCCAAAGTGCTGGGAATACAGGCATGAGCCACCACGCCTGGCTTC
>NW_016107366.1:8693363-8696255 GCF_001604975.1 Cebus imitator | reverse complement strand
GTTAACCAGGCTGGAGTGCAGTGGTGCAATCACAGCTCATTGCAGCCTTGACTTCCTGCTTCAGCCTCCTGAGCAGGATCCTCCTGCTTCCTCCTGGGACTACAAGCACACAACACCAAGCCTGGGTAATTTTTAATTTTTTGTAGAGATGGGGTCTCGCTATGTTGCCCAGGTAGGTCTCCAATTCCGGGGCTCAAACGGTCTGCCCACCTCAACCTCCCAGGTTGCTGGTATTACAGGAATGAGCCACCGCAACTGCCCAACAATGAACATCTTGACTGAAGGCTGACTCCTAGTTTCTTCAGTACTTGGTCTTGGAGCAGTCTGCTGGAGAGATGGTTTAGCTGGAGTCGGATGATGCTGGACAACAGACTGCCAAAGCCCAGGACCCCCAGGCTCACTGTGATCAGCAGCTGCTTGGAGACATCTGTGCTGGAGAGAGTCAGGCCGCCTCCAGGCAGACCCGGAGGAGAGTTTGGACCTGCCTGGCCTGCTCACCCAGCTTTTTCTGCATCTTCACTTGCTAATTTGCATGCCTTTTTGGGGGGATGGGGAAGCAGAGTTGGTAAGTCTTTTAAGTCACTGTACACTTACTTGTCATCTATAATCATGCTCCCTTCCCCACTTTTTAAAATCTTTTAACAGGGGTATAATTTTCTTAGAATGAAATCCTTAAATTTTAAGTGAAGTTAGTTGAGTCTTGACAAAGCATACACCTCTGTAACCCACACCGTTCTCAAGATAAAGACCATCTCCACCACTCTGGGAAGGCCCTCCCTGCCCTTCTCTGTTTGTCTCCCACATCCCCATCCCAGGACAATAAGCCATAGGTAGAGTTTGGTGTCCTGATTTTGTCTTTTTTCTTTTTCTTTCTTTTCTTTCTTTTTTTTTTTTTTTTTTTTTTTTTTGTTTTTTTCTTTTTTTGGCAGAGTCTCACTCTGTTGCCTAAGCTGGAGTGCACTGGCATGATCTCAGCTCACTGCAACCTCCATCTCCCAGGTTCAAGCAATTGATTCTGATGCCTCAGCCTCCCGAGTAGCTGGAATTACAAGCATGCACCACCACACCCAGCTAGTTTCTGAATTTTAGTAGAGACAAGGTTTTACCATGTTGCCCAGGCTAGTCTCAAACTCCTGACCTCAAGTGATCTACCCACCTCAGCCTCCCAAAGTACTGAGATTATAGGCATGAGCCACCAAACCCAGTCAATTTTTTTTTTTTGAGATGGGGTTCCACTTAGTCGCCCCTGGGGCCCAAGCGATCCTCCCACCTTAGCCTCCTGAGAAGCTAGGACCATAGGTGTGCACCAACACGCCCAGCTAATTTTTTAATTATTTGTAGAGACAAAGTCTTGCTATGTTGCCCAGGCTGGTCTCAACAAACTCCTGGCCTCAAACAATCCACCCACCTCAGCCTTCCGAAGTGCCTGGGGTTGCAGCATAAGCCATTGTGCCTGGCCATGTTATGATTTTTTTTTTTCGAGACAAACTCTTGCTCTGTTGCCCAGGCTGGAGTGCAGTGGCACGATCTCGGCTCACTGCAACCATCACCTCCCAGGTTCAAGCTATTCTTCTGCCTCAGCCTCCTTGAATAGCTGGGTTTACAGGTGCCTGCCACCACACCCAGCTAATTTTTTTTTGTATTTTTAATAGAGACAGGGTTTTACCTTGTTGGCCAGCCTGGTCTTGAACTCCTGACCTCAGGTGATTGGCCTGCCTTGGCCTCCCAACATACGGGGATTACAGGTGTGAGCCACTGCGCCTGGCCCGTGTTATGATTTTTAATCATTGTGCTATATCGTAACCAACTGTTCATGGTAATACAAAGAAGGAAGCCATATTGACTGTCAAGTACTTTGTGACTATTATCTCACTTATTTCTCACAATAACCTTCTCAGGTATTATTATCCCAGTTTTACAGATGAGGCAGCTGAGACCCAGAAAGGTGGAACTGCTTAGCTAGGTAGCATGGGTCTCATGCGGTGGGGTTATCATTGGGAACCAAGCCTGTGCAACTCCCCAGTTCCTGTCCCACCCTGCCCACATTGCCTCAACAAAAACCCTTACGAGTGACAGTCTTTGAAATACCAAGATTCTGTGGAGGTAGGGCAGAGGCAAGACTTGACCTAGAAGGTGTCAGAACTCTGGGTTTGTACGCTCTTGGGAAGGGCTTTGAGTTGACTATAATGTGCTGGAGTCTGCGCACCTCAGCTCCGGAGCGCTGACTGCTTAATTTCCAGGTTGATGTCAAGTTGATAGCTTGAAATCAGCCACAGTGAAAGACTCCACACTAAGGAAATTGGCACGTGCTACAAACAAGAGCTGCCTTTGCACCCCAGAGAGCCGGTTGTTAAACACGCACCAGCACGCCACTGGGGTTATGCACCATGCTGACTAGGGTTTTCTGAGCGGAATCATCCGAAATCTGATAAGCCTTCCTACGTGGTTGAGTACAACGGCACAGGATCCTCAGGTCTGATCTGAGTTTGGGAGCCCACTGAGCATGCAACTATGAGCATGCTGCTCCTACTCTGGAGTTTATTCAGGTTGGTTTTCTGCAATAAAAAGGACAGCCGAGGCACATGGAGTTAGGGTCCTAATAGGGCGTCTGACTCGGGCTTTCTGCTTCTTCCAGGCTGTGGGGTGGAGTTAGAGAAGGGCAGGACCAGGCAAGTTTTAATAGTCTCTTAGCCATTAACAATGTAGAAAGCTGCCCAGAGAGACAGATCTTAATTTTTGGTTTGGCAAGAGAAGTTGCTATTTAAAAGTTGCTGGTTGTTTCTCAGCCTAGAAGAATACAGAGTCACTAGGGGCTGAGCTCTCCAGGGTTACTTTGCTCCCAATCTCTGTCTGTCTCTCTCTCTAGCTGTCTGTGTGTGTGTGTGTGTGTGT
>NW_016107366.1:8691213-8693327 GCF_001604975.1 Cebus imitator | reverse complement strand
AAAAAAAAAAAAAAAAAAAAAACCAAAACAAAAACACCTCTAGTTCAGTGCTGGATGAATTGCCTCCTCTGCTTTTTTTAGGTGTAGGTATATCGTTTCAGTGAGACAGATCCCATTGTGCCACTTCTTTCTTTATTTTCTTTCTTTTTTGCTTGCTTGCTTGCTTGCAGTGGCACAATCTTGGCTCACTGCAAACTCTGCCTCCCAGGTTCAAGCCATCCTCCCACCTCAGCCTCCTGAGTAGCTGGGACCACAGGAGTATACACCCACACTTGGCTAATTTTTTTTTTTTTAGATATGGGGTTTCTTCCATGTTGCCCAGGCTGGTCTCAAACTCCTGGGCTTAAGTTTGGTCTCGAACTTTTGGCCTCAAGCGATCTGCTTGCCTTGACCTCCCAAGGTGCTGGGATTACCGGTATGAGCTACCATGCCCAGTCACAGTTCTTAGTTCTGATTTACTCCCTTAGGTGTCTAATCAAAATCTGATTTATGGGTCACTTTTCTTACTACTACTTCTGATGACAATTTTACTGTGTATTTACTATGAGGCATTGTGTTCAGTGGTTCATAAACACAATTTTATTTCATTGCCACAGCAACACCAGGAGGTAGATATTATTTCCATTTTATAGGTGACTGTGTCTGCCTAGCCAGGGCCCTCCCTCCCTTTGAAACACAGCTCTTAAAACCCCACGTCCTTTCGTAGCTTTCTTTATTTCTTTCTTTCTTTCTTTTTTTTTTTTGAGACAGGCTCTCACTCTGTTGCTCAGTGCAGTGGTGGGATCTCTGATCACTGCAACCTCCACTTCTGGGGCTCAAGCGATCCTCCCATGTCAGCCTCCCTAGTAGATGAGACTACAGGTACGTGCCACCACACTCTTTTTTGAGACTGGGTTTTGCTCTGTCACTCAAGCTGGAGTGTAGTAGCATGAATCTTGGCTCACTGCTACCTCCGCCTCCCAGGTTCAAGCAATTATCCTGTCTCAACCTCCCAAGTAGTTGGGACTACAGGCAAACACCACCATGGCTGGTTAATTTTTTGTATTTTTAGTAGGGATTAAAATTTACCATGTCGGCCAGGCTGGTCTTGAACTCCTGACTACAGGTGATCTGCCCGACTTGGCCTCCCAAAGTGCTGGGATTACAGGTGTGAGCCACTGTGCCCGGCCCTCTGGCTAATTTGTATATTCTTTGTAGAGACAAGGCCTCATCATGTTTGCCAAACTGGTCTTTTTTTTTTTTTTTTTTTTAGACAGAGTCTCGCTCTGTCACTCAGGCTGGAGTACAGTGGCATGACCTCGGCTCACTGCAACCTCCGCCTTCTGGCTTCAAACCATTCTTCTGCCTCAGTCTCCCAAGTAGCTGGGACTATAGGCGCGTGCCACCATGCCTGGCTAATTTTTTCTATTTTTAGTAGAGACAGGGTTTCACCATCTTAGCCAGGATGGTCTTGATCTTGTGATCCGCCTGCCTTGGCCTCCCAAAGTGCTGGGCTAACAGGTGTGAGCCACCGAGCCAGGCCCCCCTTTTGTTTTTTTTTTGAGATGGAGTCTTGATATGTCTGTTGCCAGGCTGGAGTGCAGTGGCACGATCTCAGCTCACTGCAACCCCTGCCTCCTGGGTTCAAGCAATTCTCCTGCCTCAGCCCCCTGAGTAGCTGGGACTACAGGAGCATGCCACCATGCCTGGCTAGTTTTTGTAGTTTTAGTAGAGGTGGGGGTTTCACCGTGTTGGCCAGGCTGGTCTTGAACTCCTGATCTCAGGTGATCCACCCGCCTCAGCCTCCCAAAGTGCTAGGATTACAGGCTTGAGCCACGGCACCTGGCTGATGCACATTTTTAAGAAAGAGTGAATGCAGCCAGGCCCGAAGGCTGATGCCTGTAATTCCAGCACTTAGGGAGCTGAGGCAGGGGGATCATTTGAGGTTGAGAGTTCGAGACCAGCCTGGTCAACATGGTGAAACCCTGTCTCTACTAAAAATACAAAAATTAGCTGGGTGTGGTGGTGGGAACCTGTAACCCCAGCTACTGGGGAGGCTGAGGCAGGAGAATTGCTTGAACCCAGGAGGCGGAGGTTGCAGTGAGCCGAGATCACACCACTGTACTCCAGCCTGG
>NW_016107366.1:8684840-8688298 GCF_001604975.1 Cebus imitator | reverse complement strand
ATGTTGACCAGGATGGTCTCGATCTCCTGACCTCGTGATCCACCGGCCTCGGCCTCCCAAAGTGCTGGGATTACAGGCTTGAGCCACCGCGCCCGGCCTATCTCTTTCTTTCTTTTTTATTTTTATTTTTTATTCCAGTGGCTACAAAAACAACTCTCTTTCTTTCTCTCGCTTTCTTTCTCTTTCTTTCTCTCTCTCTCCCTTCCCTGCCCTTTCCTTCCCCTTCCTCCCTTCCTTCCTTCCTTCCTTCCTTTTTCTTTCTTTCTTCTTTCCTTTGACAGAGTCTCATTCTGTTTCCCAGGCTGGAAAGCAGTGGCACAGCTCAGCTCACTGCAACCTCCACCTCCTGGGTTCAAGTGAGTCTCCTTGCCTCAGCCTCCTGAGTAGCTGGGACTACAGGAGATGGAGTTTCGCCATGTTGGCCAGGCTGGCCTCGAACTTCTGATCTCAAGTGATCTGCCCACCTTGGCCTCTCAAAGTGCTGGGATTAGAGGCATGAGCCACTGTGCCTGGCCCTTTCATAACTATCTGTTGCCCTCAGAATAAAAATCAAAGTAAAAATTCCTTAACTTGGTTTACAAGAGACTTATCGCCTGGCGCCTGCAGCTCTGAACCCACCTTGCCCACTGTGGGCTCCAGCAACACTGATGTTTTCTCAGTGCCTTTCAACATAGTAATACTGTTCTTGCCACCAGTTTTCTTCACTTGAACACCCTCCTGTTCCCCCCACCAGCTCCCATTCACCCTTCAGACCTCAGCCTCCTCATCACTCTCCTCTCCACCTCATCTTTCCGTCCCCGCCCTGAATTAGAATGAGTTATCACAGCACTTATTCCATTTCACTGTTATTGCTGGTGAAACAAACATGGTAATTAAATATTTCTTCCATTTTTTTCCCTTTACCCCAGGTAATAGAGTCTTTAATGACATCTAGATCAGATTCCATAACTTCCCAGTCCCTTTCAGATATTAAAGATATGTCCAGTTTGACATATTACAACAGTCTAAAGCAAGGATCAGCAAACTATGGCCTATGGGGAAATCCACTCATTCTGATTTTGTATATAAGGTTTTATTGAAACAGTCACACTTCATTCATTCTATATGGTCTATGGCTGCTTCCACACTACATCATTAGAATTGAGTAACTGCTGGCTGGGCATGGTGGCTCATGCCTGTAGTCCCAGCACTTTGGGAGGCTGAGGCAGGTAGATCACTTGAACTCAGGATTTAAAGACCAGCCTGGCCAACATGGTGAAACCCCATCTCTACTAAAAATACAAAAATTAGCTGGGCGTGGTGGTGGTTGCCTGTAATCCCGGCTGCTCAGGAGGCTGAGGCAGGAGAATGGCTTGAACCCAGGAGGCAGAGGTTGCCGTGAGCCAAGATCGTGCTATTGCACTCCAGCCTGGGCAACAAGAGCAAAAAAAAAAGGAAGCCAAAGAGAAAGGTACCTGGGTTCAACTGAAGCGCCAGCCTGCTCCACCCAGAGAAGCACACTTTTTGAGAACCAGTGGGAAGGAGCCTGAGCTGCTGGAACCTATTCCTTATTAATTCAAAGAAAAAAAGGGGTTAAAAAAAAAAAAAAAAAGAAAAAAAAAAAAACACCTCTGGACTGTTAAAAAGAAAAAAAAAAAAGAAATAAAAACAGTTTGGTAAATAGTGAGAAATGCTATTATAATAACCAAATAAAATTCAGCCCAAATGTCTGATCCCAGAAGTTTATGGTTTGCAAGCTTAACTCTTTTGCAGTGAAACAAACCTCATGTAAATGCAGGACTTGGCATTTGTATATATTTCTTTTGTTTGTTTTCCTTAGTTACCATTTTCAGTATCTATTTCTTTACGTAGATTGCTTCCCTTTCCTTTTCCAAGGGCACCAAACTGGTAACAAGATATTTCCAATATAACAGAATGATAAGTACAAAGAGAAGGGAAAGCAGAAGGGGCTTTTTTTTTTTTAGACAAGGCCTTCTGTCACCCAGGCCAGAGTACAGTGGTGTGTGCTTGGCTCACCGCAGCCTTCACCCCCAGGGTTCAAGCTATCCTCCCACCTCAGCTCCTAAGTAGCTGGGATTGCAAGCACTTGCCTCCGTGCTTGGCTAATTTTTAAAAAAAAAATTAGTTAAGACAGGGTCTTACTATGTTCTCCAGGCTGGTCTCAAACTCCTGGGCTCAAGCAATCCCCTGCACAAGGGGCTTTTTTTTTTTTTCCATCCAGCCCAAAATACCAACAAGGGGCTTTAAGAGCAGAAGGTAGCCAACATTTCCAGGTTCACGCCCATCCCTTCTCAATAACCCTGTGACTCAGTGAGGACAGATTTTACTTTAATTAATTTATTTATTTTGAGACAGAGTTTGCTCTGTCACCATGCTGTAGTTCAGTGGTGCCATCTCAGCTCACTGCAACCTTTGCCTCCTGGGTTCAAGCGATTCTTGTGCCTCAGCCTCCCAAGTAGCTGGTATTAAAGGCACGTGCCACCACACCCAGCTAATTTTTGTACTTTTAGTAGAGACAGGGTTTCACCATGTTGGCCAGGATGCTCTCAATCTCCTGACTTTGTGATCTGCCCACCTTGGCCTCCCAAAGTGCTGGGATTACAGGCTTGAACCACTGTGCCCAGCTGGACAGATTTTATTATCTCCATTTTACAAATATAAGGTGGAAACTCCTGAGGTGAAGTGACTTGCTCAAGGTTGTCACACAGCAGGTGGGTGGCAGAGTCAGGACCAGGGCTCCGGTCTCCTGAGGCTTGTCTAGGGTGCATCCCGCCACTCCACCCTCCCCCTGCTCCTCAGACCCAGTCCAGGTCTACATTGGTTCAGTCTAAGTCTATGAAGTCCCTCTGCTGATGAATACAATAGCCAGGAGCTGGCCCTGCCAGAGAAGACAGAAATGTGATCCTAGGTTAGGCACCAAATCCCAGAATCTTAGAATCCCTGGAATACCAAAAATGGCAAGTCCAGCCAGGGGTGGTGGCTCACGCCTATAATTTCAGCACTTTGGGAGGCCAAGGTGGGAGGATGGCTTGAGCCCAGGAGTTTGAGACCAGCTTTTGCAACATGACAAAACTCTGTCTCTATAAAAAAATACAAGAAGGAACATAGTCTCTGGGGCCAAACTGCTCCCATGCCAGTTCTGATTCAATCACTTACCAGCTCTGTGACCCCAATCTAGTCACTTTACCTCTCTGGGTCTCTTTTCTCAACTGGAAAATGGGGATAATACAACCTATATTGCAGAGCTTTTATAAGAATTTAGAATAACATTTGTATATCAAATTGCTTTTAGTGGTTATTGCCAAGCAGGATTGTGGGGGAAACTCATGTTCCATAACTTCTATAATCATAGCTATTTTATATAGTAATCATGTATTATTTTGTAATTAGAAAAATATGCATAGAGAGGCCACATGCAGTGGCTCTCACCTGTAATCTTTTTTTTTTTTTTTTTTTTT
>NW_016107366.1:8664969-8683985 GCF_001604975.1 Cebus imitator | reverse complement strand
AGTCTCGAACTCCGGACCTCAGGTATCTGCCCACCCCGGCTCCTGAGAGTGCCAGGCGACCCTGTCTGTTTGTTGTTTTTGAGACAGAGTGTTACTCTTGTTGCCCAGGCTAGAGTGCAGCCACACGATCACGGCTCATTGCCACCTCCACTTCCCAGGTTCAAGTGATTCTCCTGCCTCAGCCTCCTGATTAGCTGAGATAACAGGCACCTGCCACCACACCCGGCTAATTTTTTGTATTTTAGTAGAGACGGGGTTTTGCCATGTTGGCCAGGCTGATCTCTAACTCCTGATCTCAGGCGATCCACCAACCTGGGCCTCCCAAAGTGCTGGGATTACAGGAGTGAGCCACCGTGCCCAGCCCATGTATGCTTCTATTCACCATTTATGGAGCATCTATTGGCTACCAGGCCCTGGCTACAGGAACTGATATGGGCTCAGAATCCTGAAGAAGCTCACAGTGCGATTCGCCGGGTGGGAAGAATCTTCTGTATGCTACGGTAGGAACAGCGGGCTGTGTGCAGGTGGCAGGCCAGGCCTGGAATGTGAGCCTCTAATTCCCCATTAAGTGTGATGGAAGAGGCTGACCAAGGTGGATCACGCCTGTAATCCCAGAACTTTAGGAAACCGAGGCAGGCAGACTGCTTGAGCTGAGGCGTTGAAGACCAGCCTGGGCAACGTGGCAAAACCTCACCTCTACACAAAATACAAAAATTAGTCAGGTGTGGTGACTCCTGCCCGTGGTCCCAGCTATCTGTGGGTCTGAGGTAGGAGGATCACTTACCCGGGAGGTCCAGGCTACAGTGAACTGTGGTCGCACCACAGCACTCCAGTCTGGGCAACAAAGTGAGACCCCATCTCAAAAAACCGAAAAAAAAAAAAAAAAAAAAAGAGGTGTGATGGAAACACTGAAAGAAGCAGGATCTCAGAACAAAGGTTAGGTTTTTGTTTTTTGGTTTTTTGAGACACAGTCTCAGGCTATTGCCAAGGCTAGAGGGCAGCGACATGTTCATAGCTCACTGCAGCCTCAAACTCCTGGCCTTAAGTGATCCTCCCACCCCAGCATCCCAAAATGCTAGGATTATACCACACTTGTCCCAGTCAGAATTCTGAAGCAGCCCCACTCCTGGCCTTGGCTCCACAAACATGGTGGAACCCTTACAGGCTTAAAAAAATTGTACCAGGCTGGGAGTGGTGGCTCACGCCTGTAATTCCAACAATTTGGGAGGCCGAGGGGGATGGATCACCTGAGGTCACAAGTTCGAGACCAGCCTGGCCAACATGGGGAAACCCCATCTCTACTAAAAATACAAAAATTAGCCAGTCGTGGTGGCAGGCGCCTGTAATCCCAGATACTTGGGAAGCTGAGGAAGGAGAATTGCTTAAACCCGGGAGGCGGAGGTTGCAGTGAGCCAAGATGCACCACTGCACTCCAGCCTGGGCGACAAGAGCAAGACTCTGCCTCAAAAAAAGCAAGTTGTGCAACAACAGATGTGGGGCGAGAGGGAACTTCCATCTTTGACCTTTTTTCATTTTTTCTTTCTTTCCAGAGACTGGTTCTTTCTCTGTCCCTAAGCTGAACTCAGTGACTGGCCTCAAGCAATCCTCCCACCTCAGATTCTGGAGTAGTCTGGGATTACAGGTGCATACCACCCTGCCTAGCTACTTTTTCGAGGTTTTTTTGAACTATTTATATTGAGCACATATTAGAATTGTAAGATTAAAAATAAGGAAGAAGTCTAGGTGTGGTAGTTTATACCTATAATCCCAGCACTTTGGGAGTCTGAGGCGGGCGGATCACCTGAGTTCAGGAGTTCAAGACCAGCCTGGCCAACATGGCAAAACTCCATCTCTACTAAAAATACAAAAATTAGCCAGGCATGGTGGCACGCGCCTGTAGTCCCAGCTACTCAGGAGGCTGAGGCAGGAGAATCACTTGACGTGGGAGGCAGAGGTTGCAGTGAGCTGAGATTACACCACTGCACTCCAGCTTGGGCAACAGAGCGAGACTCCATCTCAAAAAATAAATAAATAAAAATAAGAAAGAAAAAATAAAACATAAAAACCAAGGAGAAAAACTCAGCGGATTTCCTAAATCACCAGAGTCTAATTTTATTTTCCTCTTCTTTTCTTCTTCTTTTTTCCCAGTGTTCTTTTCTTCTTCTTCTTTTATTTTTTAATCCAGTACAAGTTTTTTTAAGCATATAAGGTTTCCGCCATGTTCGTCATGGACAGGAATGCAGCCAGGACCAGGAATGCCACTGCTTCAGAATTCTAATGGGGCTAGGTGTGGTGTAATCCTAGCACTTTGGGAGGCGGGGTGGGAGGATCACTTGTGCCCAGGAGTTTGAGGCTGCAGTCAGCTATGAACATGCCACTGAACTCCAGCTTGAGTGACACAGTGAGACCCTTTAATAATAACAGAAGTAAAGAATTCTGAATAGATAAGACAGTTGATGATGATGATGTTGGACTTGTGTTTACTGGGAGGGCTAAGTCCCAGGCTCTGTTCAGAGCACTTTACGTGCATTATCTCCTTTAATTCAAAGAGATTCTCTGAGACAGGTACAGGTAAGTGTGCGCTCCTCACAGGGGCAGTAGAGCCTAGTGGTGCCCCGTTGCCTGGTTTCAAATTTCAGCTGTACATACACGAGCTATGTGACCTTAGTCACCATGTTCCAAGCTGATCTCAAACTCCTAGGCTCAAGCGATCCTCCAGCCCCTGCCTCCCAAAGTGCTGGGATTACAGGCATGAGCCACGGCACCGGGCCTAGTAATGTTCTTACCCTCTCTATGCCTTAGGTTTCATGGTAAAACAAAGATGATAATAATACTTCCCTCATAGGGTTGTGGCCCAGATGCAGTGAATGAATATGTCCCAAGCATGCGACGTGCCTGGCATGATTTTACAGATGAGGACGTGGAGGTGATCCAGCCTAGATTCAACCCGCATTCACTGGCCTGGTTCCCGAGCATGAGCGGTCAGTGCCTGCTCAGTCCTTCCAGACAGCCCTGTCTGGGGGCCAGCCTGTCCCTGGGACTCTGAAGCGGTATAAGGAGGTAGAGCTGGGGGCAGTTCACTTCTTGATCCTTCCTGTGTTTCTTCAGCTGTGAGCACAGCAGTGCTTTTCGTAATTAAACAGTAGACAGCCTTAGGAGAACTAGGAGCAAACCCTTCCCACTCTAAAACCCTCAGAACTGCTATGCTGGTTTTAAAACGAATGTGTGCAACTCCCGGGGAAGGTCTCAGGGTCATGTGTTTTGTGGGAGAATCATTTCCTGCTTGGCCCGAGGGAAGAGCCGCTTCTTCCTGCTGAGATTCAGGCCGGTGGAGGCAAGCCTGCACAGACACCGCAGCCGGTCCCTGACCCTCCCGCCTGCACCCGGGACTCTGCCGGGGGTGGTCAGGCAAATGAAGGGGAAAGGGGCTCTGTTCAGAATGCTCCTGTGCAGATCACTTGTTTTTTTTTAAAGTGTGTGTGTGTGTGTGTGTGTGTGTGTGTGTGTGTGTGTGTTTCCGCTGCAACCTCCGCCTTCTGGGTTCAAGTGATTGTCCTGCCTCAGCCTCCGGAGTAGCTGGGACTACAGGCGCACATTAGTTTTTGTATTTTTAGTAGAAATGGGGTTTCATCACCTTGGCCAGGCTGGTCTCAAACTCCTGTCCTGCCGCCTCTTCTGCCTTTTTTTTTTTTTTTTTTTTGATAAAGCCTCTTTCTGTTGTTAGTTTTGTTTGCAGTGGTCCTATCTCAGCTCACTGCAACCTCCATCTCCCGAGTTCAAGCGATTCTTCTGCCTCAACCTCCTGAATAGCTGGGACTACAGGCGCGCACCACCATGCCTGGATAATTTTGGTATTTTTAGTAGAGATGGGTTTCACCATGTTGGCTAGGCTGGTCTCAAACACCTGACCTCAGGTCAGATCCGCCCACCTTGGCCTCCCAAAGTGCTGGGAGTACAGGCATGAGCCACCACGCCCGGCCACATCTGGCTAACTTTTAAAAATTATCTACATAAGCAGAATATGTATGGATGTCTTAAAAAAATTATCTGTAGATTCAGATTCAGGGGTCTCCCTATGTTGCCCAGACTGGTCTCAAACTCCTAGGCTCAAGTGATCTGCTCACCTTGCCTCCTGAAGTGTTGAAATTACAGGTGTGAGTCACCAGGTCTGGACTTCATAATTCTTTTTTGTTATTGTTGAGACAGAGTCTCACTCTGTCATCCAGGCTGGAGTGCAGTGGTGCAGTCTCAGCTCACTGCAACCTCCGCCTCCTGGGTTCAAGCGATTATCCTGTCTCAGCCTCCCGAGTAGCTGGGATTACAGGTGCCTGCCACCATACCCGGCTAATTTTTTTATTTTTAGTAGAGACTGGGTTTCACCATATTGGGCAGAATGGTCTCGATCTCTTAACCTCATGACTGCCCGCTTCAGCCTCCCAAAGTGCTGGATTACAGCCGTGAGCCACTGCACCTGGCCTTTACCTTTTAAAATGTATTCATTCACTCACTCATTAAACATTAACTGCTCCCCACCTGGGCAGGCTCTGGGGCCTCTCAGGTGGGGAAGTTGCCAACTGGGCCCTCCAACAGCCTGCTTCTGACCTGGGGAAGTAAGATACAATAAATGCGCCCCAGGAATGCAGGAGAAGGGAGGAGGGAAAGGGGAGAGAAGGAAAAGCGTGTAGCAGCAGCCCCAACAAGTGTGGGCCATTTGTAAAAGAATATTACATATTATAATAGCATTTTTATTCAGAAAATGCAAAACAAAACTCTACCTTTGTTCCTAATGCGGGCTATGGAGAGTAAATTGTGAGAAAATCTTCACCCTTGGGGGTTATCATGGATCCCTTCAGCTAAACCAGTCGGGGGGACAGGAGTGGGGCAGGCCTTGCTGCTCTCCAGAGGCGTCTCAGTAGAACATGACCTATTTTTGTTTACCAGAATGGGAAGGGCAGGAGTGCGGGATTGGGAAGAGGACATTCCTGATTAGAGAGCCAAGAATCTGGGCCCTGAGACTCAAAGGGAGAGGTTGGCAAACTCAGGGAGTGCAGTGGCTCTCTCCTCTAATCCTAGCATTTTGTGAGGCCAAGATAGGAGGATCACTTAAGCCTTGGAGTTCAAGACCAGCCTGGGCAACAATGTGAGATCCAGTCTCTACAAAAAATTTAAAAAATTGGCTGGGCACTATGGTGCGTGCCTGTGGTGCCAGCTACATGGGAGACTGAGGCAGGAGGATCAAGGTGGGAGTTTAAGGTTGCAGTGAACTAAGATCCTGCCACTGCTCTCCAGCCTGGGTGACAGAGAGGGATTCTGACTCAAAAAAAAAAAAAAAAAAAAAAAACCATTCAGGGACACACAAGAAGCTGGAGAGGTGGTGAGGAGAGATGAGCCTGGGAAGTTGGTAGGGCCAGGGCACCAACTGAGGTCCCTGCGGCCTTGCTATACTTTCTGACCTGTGTCCCCAGAACAATGGTGAGTCATAGAGGGAATGTTGGCTGGGGTTCTTTTGGTTCTGTCAAGAGAAAAAATGACAACAAATTAGTTCTAGGCCTGCCACAGTGGCTCACGCCTATAATTCCAGCACTTTTGGAGGCCAAGGATAGAGGATTGCTTGAGGCCAGGAGTTTGAGACCAGCCTGAGCAACATAGCAAGACTTCTGTCTCTACAAAAAATAAAAATAAGGAAATTAGCTGGGCATGGTAGGACACGTCTGCAGTGCCAGCTGTTCCGGAGGCTTAGGCGAGGACGCTTATTTGAGTCTAAGAGTTTGAGGTTGCAGTGAGCCATAATCACTGCATTCTAGCCTGGGGCATAGAGGGAGATCCTGTCTCTAGGAAAAATATATGTACTTATAGATCTAATTGGCTTTATTCTACAAAATAGAATGCTGGGCAATAGCAGAACAGCAGGCTTTGTAAGGTGGGAACAAGGAAAGAGAATAATACAAAAAATGCTTTTTTGACATTTTCCTTTTGTCACAATTAAAGAAAAACTTCAGGTTAATTTTTTTTTGTACCGGTTAAAGCAGATGGGACTTTTTTGTTAAGATGAACTTGCTAGACTGAAATTCCTTGTTTTCAGGAAAAACTTGTCTATTTTGGGATCTATCTACTTCCTTAAAGTTTCAGTTTGATTATATGGCACTTAGCATGGGTGACTCCATTTTGATTTGGTCTGATCTGCTGGGACCAGTGCAGGAGCTAAGTCCAAAAGAATGGACCCTAATAATACTTTTGTTTGTTTGTTTGTTTGTTTGAGGCAGGGGCTCTGTCACTCAGGCTGCGGTGCAGTGGTGCCATCACGGCTCACTGCAGCCTGGACCTCCCAGGTTGAGATGATCCTCCCACCTCTGCTTCTTGAGTAGCTGGGACTACAGGTATGTGCCACCATGCCTGGCTAATTTGTTTTTGTTTTTTTGTTTTTAGATGGAGACTCACTCTGTCACCCAGGCTGGAGTGCCGTGGTGAGATCTCAGCTCACTGCAACCTCTGCCTCCCTGGTTCAAGCGAATTGCCTGCCTCTACCTCCTGAGTAGCTGGGACAACAGGTGCATGCCACCACACCTGGCTAATTTTTGTATTTTCAGTAGAGATGGGATTTCACCACATTGGCCAGGCTGGTCTTGAACTCCTGACCTCAAGTGATACACCTGCCTCGGCTTCCAAAAGTGCTGGGATTACAGGTATGAGCCAATTTTTAAAATTATTTTTGTAGAAACGAGGTTTTGCCATGTTTCCCAGGCTGGTCTTGAACTCCTGAACTCAAGCGATCATCTCATCTTGGCCTCTAAAGTGCTGACGTTTCAGGCATGAACCACTGTGCCTGGCCAATTTTTGTCAGCAAACAAAACCCCACTCAAACTATTTTAAGAAAGATAAAAAGATGCTTTTTATCTGGAAAACTGAAGAAAAGGAAAACTGAAGAAATCTAAGAAGAATGAATGGCTGGGTGCAGTGGCTCATACCTGTGATCCCAGTACTCTGGAAGACTCAGATGGGAGGATCGCTTGAACCCAGGAGTGCCAGAGCAGCTGGGGCAACATAGTGAGACCCTCCTTGTCTCTATTTAAACAAGAAGATGAAGGAGGAGGAGGGAGGAACTTTAGGACGAGGGAAGTAGAAAAAGGAGAAACGGATCCAGGATCCCAGCTACAGGGATTTGTACACTGACTCTCAAGTTATAAGGACAGCTTCCTTTACTAGGCTCCCCCTGTGTACCAAGAACTGTCCTCAGCACTTCACACTCACTCAAATGGTGAGACCTCAGTAAGTGTGATTTTTTTCTGTGATCGCCATTGCACAGGTAGGATACTGAGGCATGGACCAGTTCTGGGACTTGCCAAGAGTCACCTAGTTTAGTGAGTGGGTGAACCAAAATTTGAATGTAAGCAATGTGACTTCCACACTCCAAAACCCTACCTATGGAGCAGTCTTCTGTGTCAATTTTTTGTTGTGGTGGTTTTTAGATAGGGTCTTGCTCTGTCACCCAGGCTGGAGCACAATGGCACAATCTTGGCTCACTGTATCCTCCATCTCCTGGGCTCAAGTGATCCTCCCTCCTCAGCCTCCTGAGTAGCAGGGACTCCAGGCGTACGCCACCACACCCGGATAATTTTTGTATTTTTTGTAGAGACAGGATTTCACCCTGTTGCCTAGATTGGTCTCGAACTCCTGGGCTCATGCAATCGGCCCACCTCAGCCTCTTGAAGTGCTAGGATTCCTGTAATAGGCATGAGCCACCATGTCCAGACACTGTGTCCATATCCACCTGTACCAATTGGTATCAGCATTTCTACCTTGTGCATCTTCACTCAAGAAGAAACTTCCCAGGAGAAAGAAACTGATTGGTCCAGGGGGGCCACGTGCTCACTTAGGGCTGGACAGTGGCCTAAATGTGGGGATTGTCAGCTGCATCATATCTACACAGAAAAAAGAGCAGAGCTAGAGGAAAGATGATGGGTCACTGGAAGACAAAATGGACAGGCAAACACGGTGGTCTAGTTCTTTACCACCGAGGGGAGGGAAAGAGAGGAATGATGAGGACAGATACCAAGAAGGTCACTCTAGCTGTGTGGTAAAGGACGAATAGAGGATCTAAGAGTCGGAGCCAGGCTGGGCACAGCAGTTCATCCCTGTAATCCTAGCACTTTGGGAGTCTGAGGCAGGTGGATTGCTTAAACCCAGGAGTTTGAGGCTGCAGTGAGCTGTGATCATGCCTCTGTACTCCTGGTATAGAGTGTGGGTGACAAAGCAGACTGTCAAAAAAAAAAAAAAAAAAAGCTGGGCACTGTGGCTCATACCTGTAATCCTAGCACTTTGGGAGGCCGAAGTAGGTGGACCACTTGAGGCCAGAAGCTTGAGACCAGGCTAGCCAACATGGTGAAAACTTATCTCTACTGAAAATACAAAAAATCAGCCAGGTGTGGTGGTGCACACCTGTAGACCCAGCCCACGGAGGACACTGCTTCAGTCTCCTTCAGGAAATACTGAAAACTTCAGCCATGAGGCTAGCTGGAGTTATGTGGAGAAGGAGATGGATTTGGAAGATACAAACGCGATGATTAATGGGACGGAGGAGCAGGGAAGGAGGTTCAATTGTGGGGGAATCACAAAAACTCACCAAAAAAAGCTCTGGCTTAAGCAACTGGTTTGATGGGGGAAGGTGGCGCAGAAGAACCAGGTATGGGGAAGGATATGATCCCTGCCAAGTTTAAGATATCTTTGTGCCATCAAGGTGAGACACTCAGGTGGCAGGTATCAATGTTTGGTCTGGAGGGAATTTTGCCTCAATTCAAATCTCTTCAGGCTGCACTAGCTCATCGTTTGCCTTTCAGAGCAGGGGATGGCAATTTTTGTGTATGTAAAGGAACAGATAATACTTATTTTATTTTATTCTATTTTGAGACAGAGTCTCGTTCTGTCACCCAGGCTGGAGTGCAATGGCACAATCTTGGCTTACTGCAACCTCTGTGCCTCCTGCCTCAGCCTCCTGGGTAGCTGGGGCTACAGGTGCACACCACCACGCCTGGCTAATTTTTGTATTTTTGGTAGAGATGGGGTTTCACCATATTGGTCAGGCTGGTCTTTAACTCCTGACCTCATGATCCTCCCACCTCGGCCTCCCAAAGTGCTGGGATTACAGGCGTGAACCACCGTGCCCGGCTAGTTAGTACATATTTTAAGCTTTGTAGACCATATGCTCATGATGGTACCTACTCAACTCAGTTATGGGGCACAAAAGGAGCCACAGGCACTACTTAATCAACTGGGTCTGACTGCATTCTAATAAAACTTTATTTATGGACACTGACATTTGAATTTCATAGTGTCTATAGATAGACGTCGAGAAATAGTACTCTTAAAAGTTTTTTTCCCCACCTTTAAAAATGTCACAATCATTCTTGGCTTGCACAGGTCCTACAAAAACAGGGAGTCAGGTGGTAATGAAGTGTCAATGTAGAGTCATCAATTGTCACAAATGTATCACTGTGATGGGGGATATATTGAAAACAGAGGAGGCTATTCATGTGTAGAGGTAGGAAGTACACAGATGGTATCTTCTGCTCAATTTTGCCTAAACCCTAAACTGCTCTTAAAAAATAAAGCCTATTAGCCACGTGCCTGTAATCCCAGCACTTTAGGAGGTCAAGGTGAGCGGATCACCAGAGGTCAGGAGTGTGAGACCAACATGGCCAACATAGTGAAACCTGGTCTCTACTCAAAAAAAATACAAAATTAGCTGGGCATAGAGGCGTACGCCTGTAATCCCACCTACTCAGGAGGCTAAGGCAGGAGAATTGCTTGAACCCGGGAGGCAGAGGTTGCAGTGAGCCAAGATTGCACCATTGCACTCTAGCCTGGGCAAGAAGAGTGAAACTCCATCTCAAAAAATAAATAAATAGGCTGGGCGCGGTAGCTCACGCCTGTAATCCCAGCACTTTGGGAGGCCAAGGTGGGTGGATCACTTGAGGTCAGGAGTTCAAGACTAACATGGTGAAACCCTATCTCTACAAAAATACAAAAATTAGCTGGGCATGATGACAGGTGCCTATAATCCCAGCTACTGGGGAGGCTGAGGTGGAAGAATTGCTTGAACCCGGGAGGTGGAGGTTGCAGTGAACCAAGATCGTGCCAAAAAAAAAAAAAAATTAGCAGGGTGTGGTGGCAGACGCCTGTAATCCAAGTCAGTCACGAGGCTGAGGCAAGAGAATCGCTTGAACCCAGGAGGCAGAGATTGCAGTGACCCAAGATCATGCCACTGCACTCCAACCTGAGCGACAGAGTGAAACCCCCTTTCAAAAAATGAAAAAAATAAAAATAAATAAGTAAAGCCTATCCAAAAAAGAAGAAGAAGAAAAAGAAAGAAAGACAGAGAAAGAAAGAAAAGAACACAGGAAGCAAGTTGAAAATTTAGCCTGTGGCCCGTACTTGCTGATTCCTGTTTTAGAGAATTACAAAAAGTTGCCCCATCCTTCAGTAAGCCATTATATAAGTGAGTTTATTATTTCTCAGGAATAACAATTATAGGACTGGGCATACCTGGGCATAGAACTGGCTCATACCTATAATCCCAACATTTTGGAAGGCTGAGGCAGGAGGATCACTTGAGGCCAGGAGTTTCAGACCAGCCTCAGCAACATAGTAAGATCCTATTTGTATAAAAAAAATTTTTTTAAAAGAATAACAATTATGGGCCAGCCGTGGTGGCTCACGCCTGTAATCCCAGCACTTTAGGAGGCCAAGGTGGGCAGACCACCTGAGGTCGGGAGTTCAAGACCAGCCTGACCAACATGGTGAAACCCCGTCTTTATGTAAATTAAAAACACACACACACACAAATTAGTGGGGCGTGGTGGCAGTCACCTGCAATCCCAGCTACTCAGGAGGCTGAGGCAGGGAACTGTTTGAACCTGGGAGGCAGAGGTTGCAGTGAGCCAAGATCACGCCACTGCACTTCAGCCTGGGTGACAGAGCGAGACTCCATCTGAAAAAAAACAAACAAAATGAATTACAATTATGACAAGCATTAAATCACTCTGTATAAATTAAATCAAATATTGAATGTAAGATAATGGAAAATTTTCATTGTTGCCAAATACGTTGTAATTATTCAATGGTTCTCATAGTAGATTCTAGAAAATCACAAGATTTTTGGCATCCTGGGCAATCGGGATTTTGAGAGCAGCCTGGCCAATATCGCAAGACTCCATATCTAAAAAAAAAAAAAAAAAAAAATTTTTTTTTTTTTTTGAGATGGAATCTCACTCTGTCACCCAGGCTGGAGTGCAGTGGCATGATCCCGGCTCACCGTGACCTCTGACTCTTGGGTTCAAGCTATTTTCTCCTGCCTCAGCCTCCTGAGTAGCTGGGATTACAGGCACCCGCCAGCACACCCAGCTAATTTTTTTTATTTTTAGTAGAGACGTGGTTTCACTGTGTTAGCTAGGATGGTCTTGATCTCCTGACCTTGTGATCTGCTCTCCTCAGCCTCCCAAAGGGCTGGGATTATAAACGTGAGCCACTGAGCCCAGCCTGTTTAACTATAGTTGCTCTTTAATATGCAAAATGATGTGGTCAAGTACATGTACAGCAAAAAGTAATTTGGTTTAATGGATTCTTTGTCAGTATTTTTTTCTAGTTTTTCTCAAAATCCATGAGTTGGGAGGTTGAAGGTAAATTCACATCCTGCTCCATCTGCAATGCATTAATGCCATGTTTTGCTAAAACTAGTATCTAAAGTATTTCCTTTTCTTCTGGCAGTGCACCTAATTTCTCCTGAAATCTGGTGATGCAGATGAGTCATTTAGTATGGCTGGTGGAAACAAATGCTTAAGACAGTGCCTATAGTAAGCAACTGTATGCATATATTTTAAATGAATAAAATTCTTTTTTAAAAGAAATTTCTGGGCCGGACGCGGTGGCCCACGCCTATAATCCTAGCACTTTGGGAGGCCAAGGCAGGCAGATAACAAGGTCAGGAGATCAAGACCATCCTGGCCAACGTGGTGAAACCCCTTCTCTACTAAAAATATAAAAATTAGCTGGGCATTGTGGCCTGGGCCTGTAATCCCTGCTGCTTGGGAGGCTGAGGCAGAATCGCTTGAACCCGGGTGGTGGAGGTTGCAGTGAGCCGAGATCATGCCACTGTACTCCAGTCTGGCGATGGAACGAGACTCCATCTCAAAAAAATATGTGTGTGTGTGTGTGTGTGTGTGTGTGTGTGTGGCGCGCAGGGAGGTCGCTGTGCCCCGGGGTGTCTACTTCCCAGAGAATGTGGCAGCCCCGAGCCATGGCTCTCGCTGTCTGAGTTGTTTATTGTGAGCTTGAGGCTGTAAGTCCAAGTATCTTCAGCTCAAGAAGTTAGAAGGTGAGTTCCCTGGCTGCCTGGACATTGGAGGTGAGGGAGCTCCCCAGGACACTGGGTTCTTTGAAGTAATGGTAGCCAGAAAGTTGATTCACTCTAAGAAGAAAGGTGATGGCTACATGGACACAGAAAGCAAGTTTCTGAAGCTGGTGGCCGCCATCAAAGCTGTCTTGGCTCAGGGCTAATGCGCCCTGAAGGCCGAGTCCGGGGACCTGTCGGCAGACACTTCATGACAGGAAGGACTGAACTGTTTCATGGACGCCTGGTCTTTCCCTGATATTCTCACGGCTGCTTGGGGGCAGACTGACGCCCCTGGTCTTTGCCTCTGTGTGGGAGAGTCTGTGTGTCCGTGTCTTTCCCAGGATCCACGCCCCACTCCACTCCTGTTTCATCATATCTCTGTGCATACCCCATGTCTCCCCGGTTGTCTCCCAGAGTTTGGGGATGTTCCGCCTCAGGCTTCCTTCTCAAAGGGAAGCCAAGAGAGGCATCAGCATGGATGAGCCTCTGATTGCGGCAATGTTTGTCACCATTCACAATTCAATAAATATTGGACAAATTTAACAAGAAGGAAGGAAAGAAGGAAGGAAGGAGGGAAGGAGGGAAGGAGGGAAGAAGGGAAGGAGGGAAGGAAAAGAAAAAGAAAGAACAAAAGAAAGAGAGAGAAAGAGAAATTAATTGCCCTGCTGTCTAGGGAAAAATTAATTTCTCTTAATTTATTTTTTTGAGACAGGGTTTACTCTGTCACCCAGGCAGGAGTGTAGTGGCATGATCTAGGCTCACTGCAACCTCTGCCTCCCTGGCTCAATAGATCCTCCTGCCTCAGCCTCCTGAGTAGATGGGATCAGAGACGAACACCTCATACCCTGCTAATTTTCTCTCTCTCTCTCTTTTTTTTTTTTTTTTTAGTAGAGATGGGGTTTCACCATGTTGCCCAAGCTGGCCTCAAAACCCTGGACTCAAGCAATCTGTCCACCCTAGTCTCCCAAAGTGCTTGGATTACAGGCATGAGCCACTGTTCCTGGCCCTCTTTTTAAAATAGTAGAAATGGAGTCTTGCTATGTAGCCCAAGCTTGAAGCTGGTCTCAAACTCCTGGCCTCCAGCAATCCTCCTGCCTCGACCTCTCAAAGTGCTAGGATTACAGGTGTGAGTCACGGCGCCAGGCCAATAAAATTTATTTAACTTTTTTTTTTCTGGATCTCATGATTAAAAAAAAATTTTTTTGGCTGGGCACTGTAGCTCATGCCCATAATCCCAGCACTTTGGAAGGCCAAAGGAGGGAGGATCGCTTGAGGCCAGGAGCTAAAGACTAGGCTGGGTAACATGGCAAGACCTCACCTCTACAAAAGAAAACAAATTTAAATTAGCCAAGTATGGTGACATGTGCTTGTAGTCTTTGCTACGCAGGGTGCTGAGGCTAGAGAATTGCTTGAGCCCAGGAATTCAAAGCTGCAATGAATGATGATTGCACCTCTGCACTCCAGCCTGGTGACACAGCAAGACTGTTTAAAAAAAAAATTAGGTCGGGCGCGGTGGCTCAAGCCTGTAATCCCAGCACTTTGGGAGGCCGAGGCAGGTGGATCACGAGGTCAAGAGATCGAGACCATCCTGGTTAACATAGTGAAACCCCGTCTCTACTAAAAATACAAAACATTAGCTGGGCATGGTGGCGTGTGCCTGTAATCCCAGCTACTGAGGAGGTTGAGGCAGGAGAATTGCCTGAACCCAGGAGGCGGAGGTTGCGGTGAGCCGAGATCGTGCCATTGCACTCCAGCCTGGGTAACAAGAGTGAAACTCCGTCTCAAAAAAAAAAATAAATAAATAAATAAATTAAAATATTTTAAATGGAAAACAATTAAAATTTTTTTTTCCTGATGCCTGGAAAGAAATTATTGCATGATTTAGGATTTTATTATTTACAACATTCTAAAATAATAGCAATGTCCTCATACCCATTAGGATGGCTAGGCTACTTACCAAAAACAGAAAGTAAGTGTTGGTGAGGATGTGGCGAAACTGGAACCTTTGTGCACTTTTGGTGAAAAAGTAAAATAGTGAATCTGCTGTGGAAAACAGTATGACGGTTCCTCAAAAAAATCAAAAATAGAAGTTTATGATTCAGCAATTCCACTTCTAGGTATATACCCAGAAGAATTGAAAGCAGAGTCTCCAACATATATTTGTATTCCCATGTTCATAGTAGCATTATTTGAAATAGCTAACATGTGGAAACAATCCAAGTGTCTATCTAGAGATGAATGGACAAGCAAAATGTGGAGATACATACAATGAACTACTATGATTCAGGCTTAAAAAGAAAGGAGATTTTGTAGAATGCTACAACGTGCATGAAACTTTAGGACATTATGCTAAATGACATAAGCCAATCACAAAATGACAAATACTGTATGACTCAACTTATAGAAGATACTTATAGTAGGCTGGGCACAGTGGCTCATGCCTGTAATCCTAGCACTTTGGGAGGCTGAGGCAGGTGGATCACCTGAGGTCAGGAGTTCAAGACTAGCCTGGCCAACATGGGGAAACCCTAACTCTACTAAAAAATTAGCCGGGTGTGGTGGCATATGCCTGTAGTTCCAACTACTCGGGAGGCTGAGGAAGGAGAATCACTTGAGCTCGGGAGGTGGAGGTTGCAGCGAGTCGAGATCACGCCACTGCACTCCAGCCTGCACAATGGGAGTGAGACTCCATCTAAAAAAAAAAAAAAAAAAGATACTTATAGCAGTCAAAATCATAGAGACAGAAAGTAGAATGGTGGTTTCCAGGGACTGGAGGGAGGGGTAAATGAGGAATAATTGTTTAACTGGCATAGTGTTTCAGTTTTACAAGAAGAAAATAATAAAATGTATGGTGGTAATGGTTGAACACTATAAATGTATTCAGTGCAACTAAACTGTACACTTAGCAATGGTTAATTTCATCAATTTTTAATTTTATTTAATTTAATTTAACTTTTTGAGACAGAGTTTTGCTCTTGCTGCCCAGGCTGCAATGGCGTGATCTTGGCTCACTACAACCTCTGCCTCCTAGGTTCAAGCAATTCTCCTGCCTCAGCCTCCCAAGTAGCTGGGATTACAGGCATGCACCACTGCGCCTGGCTAATTTTGTATTTTTTTTTTAGAAATGACCAACATTTCTCCATGTTGGTCAGGCTCGTCTTGAACTTCCAACCTCAGGTGATCAGCTGGCCTTGGCCTCCCACCATCAATTTTATTTTATGTTCTGTTTTGCTTTTGTTTTTTAGAGACAGTGTCACCCACGCTGGAGTGTAGTGATGTGACCACAGCTACAGCTATACAGTCTTGACATCCTAGGTTCAAACGATCCTCCCTTCTCAGCCCCACAAGTAGCACCAAGGACTGGGTGTGGTGACTCACCCCTGTAATCTCAGCACTTTGGGAGGCCAAGGCGGGCAGCTCACGTGAAGTCAGGAGTTCAATACCAGCCTGGCCAATGTGGCAAAACCCCATCTCTACCAGAAATACAGAAAAATTAGCCGGGCCTAGTAGCACATGCCTGTAGTCCCAGATACTCAGGAAGCTGAGGCAGGAGAATCGCTTAAACCCAGGAGGCAGAGGTTGCAGTGAGCCAGGACTGTGCCACTGCATTCCAGCCTGGGCGACAGAGCCAGTCTCCATCTCAAAACAATCAATCAAACAAGCAATAGACAAACCAACAGGCACCAAGCAAGTGTGAGCCACCATGCCTGGCTAATTTTTTTTTTTTTTTGACAGATGGGGTCTTGTTATGTCACCCAGGCTGGTTTGAAACTCCTGGGCTCAAGCAGTCTTCCCACCTCAGCCTCCCAAAGTGGTGGGATTACAAGGATGAGCCACCATGCCCAGCTCTTTTATTTTATTTTGTTTATTTATTTATTTTTTGAGACAGACTCTTGCTCTGTTGCCCAGGCTGGAGTGCAGTGACACAGTCTCAGCTCACTGCACCCGCTGACTTCCAGGTTCAAGTGATTCTCATGCCTCAGCCTCCCAAGTAGCTGGGATTACAGGCATGCGCCACCACACTCACCTAATTTTTATAATTTTAGTAGAGACAGGGTTTCACCATGTTGGCCAGACTAGTCTTGTATTCCTGGCCTCATGTGATCTGCCCACCTTGGCCTCCCAAAGCTTACAGGTATGAGCCACCATGCCCAGCCCATGTATTTTAACATAATAAAAAAAAATGTCAATGTTATATGCTAATAAACTTTAGCAGTACTTGCCATTTGTAGTAATAACATTTCTTCTTTCTTTCTTTCTTTATTTTTTTTTGAGACGGAGTCTCTCTGTATTATCCAGGCTGGATGGAGTACAGTGGCACAATGTCAGATCACTGCAACCTCCGCCTTCCGGGTTCAAGCGATTCTCCTGCCTCAGCCTCCCGAGGAGCTGGGATTACAGGTATGTGCCACCATACCCAGCTAATTTTTGTATTTTTAGTAGAGATGGAGTTTTGCCATGTTAGCCAGGCTGGTCTTGAACTTCTGGCCTCAGGTGATCCACCTGCCTTGGCCTCCCAAAGTGCTGGGATTACAGGTGTGAGCCACCTCGCCGGCCATAAAGTTTCTACAATAATAAACACTTGATTTGATACAATTGGCAGATTCTTACATAGTAATTTTTAACTTATATCTGTGTAATTCTCATTTTGTAGGTTCTTTTTTTAATGACTTATTTATTTATTTATATTTTGAGACAGAGTCTCACTCTGTCACCCAGGCTGGAGTGCAATAGTGCATTCTTGGCTCCCTTCAACTTCCACCTACCAGGTTGAAGCAATTATCCTGCCTTAGCCTCCTGAGTAGCTGGGATTACAGGTGCCTGGTTCCATGCCTGGCTAATTTTTGTTTTTACTAGAGATGAGGTTTCATTATGTTGGCCAAACTGGTCTCGAACTCTTGACTTCAAGTGATCTGTTTGCCTTGGCCTCCCAAAATGCTGGGATTACAGGTGTGACCCACCATGCCTGATCTTTTAAAATTTTTATTATTTTATCCATTTTATTTTATTATTCTATCCTTATCCCATGACCACTGCTTCCAGGAGGGGATGGAGAAAGAGGTGTGGGCTACAGGGAGAGCCTGAAATGACTCTCTGCAAGGGGTGCCCCAATCATTCTACAGGGTGGCTTCTTTCTACTCTCATTTTCTCTGGCCTCTTGAAGTACAGAACCCTATTGGCAATCTTGTTTTTTCCCAAGTTCATCCTTCCTTGGCTTCCTGAAATGTGGTACCATCTTGTTTCACCTATTCCCTTCCTCAAAGCTTTTTCCTATCTTCCTCAACACCATGGCAATGTATCTTTGAATAGCTTCTCTAGTCTCTCTTCTGCTACCATCTCGTTATTCATTCATTCATTCAATAAGCATACCAGAGATTTAAAGATGGACCACTCATAGCTCCAGCCGCTGGACTAATGGAAGACATAGAAAGGTAAACTTACCATGTTTCAGCCCCTATTCTAAATGCTTTGTATATATAGATCAGCTCATTTAATCCTCACCACACACAGTGGTGACTTGGAGGAAGGCATGTAGGTAAAGGAAATATAATACCTGAGATTTCTGGGATTGCTGCATGAGGGAGAGAAGTCGAACATGATTTTCTCAGCAACTGGGTGAATGCTGGTGCCACTTACAGACATGGGGATTAACAGTAGGTTTGACCGCCAGGTGCGGTGGCTCATGTCTGTAATCCGAGCACTTTGGAAGGCCGAGGCGGTTGGATCACCTGAGGTCAGGAGTTCGAGACAACATGATGAAATCCAATCTTAACTAAAAATACAAAAATTAGCTGGGTATGGAGGTGCCCACCTGTAGTCCTGCCTGTAATGCCAGCTACTTGAGAGGCCGAGGTAGGATAATCACTTGAACTCTGGGGATAGAGGTTGCAGTGAGCCGAGATTGTGCCACTGCACTCCAGCCTGGGCAACAGAGCAAGACTCCATCCCAATACAACAAAAAAGACCAGGCCCAGTGGCTCACACCTGTAATCCCAGCACTTTGGGAGGCCAAGGCGGATGGATCACAAGGTTAGGAGTTCCAGGCCAGCCTGGCCAACATAGTGAAACCCTGTCTCTGCTAAAAATACAAAAAATTACCCAGGTGTGGTGGCAGGTGACTGTAATACCAGGTACTCAGGAGGCTGAGGCAGGAGAATTGCTTCAACCCTGAAGGCGGAGGTTGCAGTAAGGTGAGACCACACGCCATTGTACTATAGCCTGGTTGACAGTGTAAGACTCCATCTCAAAAAAAAAAAAAAAAAAAAAAGATCCAGACTAGCCAGGTGTGATGATACATGCCTGTAGTCTCAGCTACTTGGGATGCTGAGGCAGGAGGATGCCTTGAACCCAGGAATTTGAGGCTGCAGTGAGCTATGATTGTTACCTGTGGTCAGCTATAAGTGACAGAAATGCAAATGAAATTGGCATAAGCAAAAGAAAAACAAAATAATCTATTGACTCAGGTGATAGAATTAGCTTTTGGGCATGGCTAGATCCCTACCCCAGTGTCATTAGGCCACCTCCTGTCACCATGTCTTAGCTTTGTTTCCCTCTGGGTTAGCTTAGCTCTCAGGCAGAATCTTCCTATGAGGTGGCAAACATAGGAACCAGCAGATCTAGGCTTTTCTTT
>NW_016107366.1:8659895-8664954 GCF_001604975.1 Cebus imitator | reverse complement strand
TTTTTTTGAGACAAGGTCTCACTCTATCACCCAGGCTAGAGTATAGTGATGCAATTTCGGCTCACTGTAGCCTCTACCTCCTGGGCTCAAGTGATCCTCCCGCCTCACCCTCCTGAGTAGCTGGGACTACAGGCATGCACCACCACACTTAGCTAATTTTTTTTTTTAAAATAAAGGTGAGCTTTTGGCCGGGTACGGTAGTGCATGCCTGTAATCCCAGCACTTTGGGAGGCCAAGGCAGGCAGATCATGAGGTCAAGAGATCGAGACCGTCCTTGCCAAGATGGTGAAACCCCTTCTCTACTAAAAATACAAAAAATTAGCCAGGTGGCAAATGCCTGTAATCCCAGCTATTTGGGAGGCTGAGGCAGGAGAATCGTTTGAACCCAGGAGGTGGAGGTTGCAGTGAGCCGAGATTGTGCCACTGCCCTCCAGAGCAGGACTCCGTCAAAAATAAATAAATAAATAAATAATAAATAAGTAAGTAAGTAAAAGCGAGCTTTTGTCACATTGCCCAGGCTAGTTTCAAACTCCTGGGCCCAAGTGATCCTCCTGCGCTGGCCCCCCAAAGTCCTGGGAATACAGGCATGAGCCACCATGCCAGACCAATTAAATTTTTTTTTTTTGTAGAGAGGACATCTCACTATATCGCCCAGGTTGGTCTCAAACTCCTTCCCCACCTCAGCCTCCCGAAGTCCTAGGATTATAGTTATGAGCCACTGCATAGACCAGTTCGTCCGTTCATTCGTTCCTTTCTTCCTTCCTTCCCTCCCTCCCTCGACCCTCCCTTCTCGCTCTCTTTCCTTCCTTCCCTCCTTCCTTCCCTCCCTGCCTCCCTTCTTTTCTCTTCTTTCCTTCCTTCTTTCCTTCCCTCCTTCCCTTGCCACCTTCCTTCCTTTCTTCCTTTCCTTCTTTATTTCTTTCTTTCTTTCTTTCTTTCTCTCTCTCTCTTTCTTTCTTTCTTTCTTTCTCTCTCTTTCTCTCTTTCCTTTCTTTCTTTCTTTCCTTCTTTCTTTCTTCTTTCTTTTTCTTTCTTTCCTTCTTTTTTTTTTTTGTTTGGCTCTTATGGCCCAGGCTGGAGTACAATGGTGCAATCTCGGCTCACTGCAACCTCCTTCTCCCAGGTTCAAGTGATTATCCTGCCTCAGGGATTACAGGTGTGAGCCACTGCACCTGGGCGCAGTTCTTTCTTAATAGTTCCAGCAAAAGTCCTGGGAATGATCTTTAATGATCCATCTTGAGTCAACAGACAATTCCCGAACTAACTAATTGGCCAGGCCTGCGCCATAAATTTATTCCTGTGTGTGGTGGATTTGGTGTCCCCAAACCAAGAGCATTGAGAGTTGTGCAAAAATTATTCCCCACAGGAAAACAAGGACGTGCTTAGCAATTGAAGGGGTTATGGAACCTGGGTATACAGAAGCCACCAATACCCATTACACAGACAATGGAGATAACCCAAGGAAAGAGATGAAAAAGGAGGGAATCGAGGTATAGAAGGTGCTCCCCACAGGGAGTGGTATTAGTGGAGGCAAAGAAATAGAAACTTTCAAGGTTGGGCACAGTGGTTCCTACCTGTAATCCCAGCAAATGGGGAACCCGAGTTGGGCAGATTGCCTAAGGTCAGGAGTTCAAGGCCAGCCTGGGCAATATAGTACAATCCTGTCTCTACTAAAAATACAAAAATTAGACCAGGCACAGTGGCTCACTCCTGTAATCTCAGCACTTTGGGAGGCCAAGGCATGTGGATCACCTGAGGTCAGGAGTTCGAGACCAGCCTGGCCAATGTGGTGGAACCCCGTCTCTACTAAAAATATGAAAATTAGCCGAATGTGTTAGCACCTGTAAGCTCAGTTACTTGGGAGGCTGAGACAGGAGAATCCCTTGAACCCAGGAGGTGGAGGTTGCCGTGAGCCGAGATCAAGCCGTTGCACTCCAGCCTGGGTGACAAGAACAAAACTTCATTAAAAAAGAAAGGAAAGAAAGAGTGGGAGAGAAAGAAAGAAAGAAAGTTTCAAGTAGGACATAGCCAGATCAGATGAGCGATCAGAGAGAATGAAGACAAAGCCATGTTCAGTGGATCTAACATTGACAGGTTTTGTTTGGAGTTGTGAGAGTGAAGCAAGATATCAATAGTTGAAAAGTGAGTGATAGACAAAGAAGTAGAAACAGTGTGTAGACAGCTGCTTAAACCATATTGGCTGTGAAGGGGAAGAGAGAGATTGGCTGCTTGCTGATGGGCAGAGACTTGAGCCTAATGAAAACAAAGAACTAGGAAGGACTATATTATCATATCTATCATTTACTGAGCACTTACTACATGTGCAACATTTTGCTATTTCTGTCATCACAAAACTTTGACCCATGTGTTTTGACTTCAGGGTGGAGATTTGGTTAATGAGATGGTCTAGCAAACAATGGGAATTTCAAAATTTGCACCCACATAAAGGAGCCTTCCTACTAGCTATCAGAGATTTGCTTTCTTTTTTACTATCCAAAGCCATTTTCGGCCAGGCATGGTGGCTCACACCTGTAATCCCAGCACTTTGGGAGGCCAAGGTGGGCAGATCATCTGAGGTCAAGAGTTCAAGACCAGCCTGGCTAAGGTGGTGAAACCCCATTTCTACTAAAAATATAAAAAATTAGCCAGGCATGGCTAATGGTGGCACGCACCTGTAATCCCAGCTACTTGGGAGGCTGAGGCAGGAGAATTGCTTGAACCCGGGAGGCGGAGGTTGCAGTGAGCCAAGATCTTGCCATTGTACTCTGGTTTGGGCAACAAGAGTGAAACTCCATCTCAAAAAATAAAAATAAGTAAAATAAAGCCATGATCTCCTCGGAGCCTTTAGACTCAAGGACAGGCAGGGTTATAGCAACTCTTTTTTTTCTTTTTCTTTATTATTATTATTTTTTTTAGAGACAGGGTTTCACTATGTTGACCAGGCTGGAGTGCAGTGGCTATTCATAGGCGGGATCCCACTACTGATCAGCACGGGAATTTTGACCTGCTCCGTTTCCGACCTGGGCCGGTTCAACCCTCCTTAGGCAACCTGGTGGTCCCCTGCTCCTGGGAGGTCACCATATAGAGCACTACAGCCCAGAACTCCTGGACTCAAGAGATCCTCCAGCCTTAGCCTCCTGAATAGCTGGGACTACAGACACGCGCCACCGCACCCAGCACAACTCTTCTTCTCTCTGCAATATCATTAACTTTTTCTCTCTTACTGGATACTTCCCATCAGTTTACAAACTTTCTAATTCTCCCACCTTAAAAAAAATCAACCTTCTTACCTTCCTACCAGTTATACTTCTTTGAAGCCCCTGTCCTCCAAAGCACTCTATCCATTTGCTGCCTCTAATTCTTCTCCTCCCATTCTCTTTCAGTCCTGCTTCAATCTGGTTTTTGACCCCAGCATTCCCCTGAAACTGCTCTGGCCAAAGTCACCAATGGCCTCTGCTTTGTTAAATTCAGTGGTTAATTTTCGGTCTTCCCCTCATTTGACGCACCTGCTCACTCCTCCTCCGTGATGTACTTCTTTGGTTTCTAGGACACCACACCATCTACTTCCCATTCCTTCTCTGTCTCTTTGTGAGTCCCCTCCCTTCTCCCCGAACTCTCAGTGAAGGAGTGCCCCAGGGCTCCACATTCGGTCCCCTTCTCTTCTCTACCTTTACACCCTTGCTAATCGCATCCAATTTCATGGTTTAAATACTATTTGTGGCTGGGTGCCATGGCACACGCCTGTAATCCTGGCTCTTTGGGAAGCCAAGGCAGGCAGATGACTTGAGTACAGGGGTTTGAGACCAGCCTGGGCAACATGACAAAACCCCAACTCTACAAAAAATAAAATAATTATATCATCTCTGCCTCACATAGTAATGGTGAAAAAATAAATAAAAATTTAAAATACAAAAATTAGGTGGGCATGGGGGCACAGGCCTATAGTTCCAGCCCTTTGGGAGGCTAAAGCAGGCAGATTGCATGAGCTCAGGCGTTCAAGACTAGACCAGGCAACATAGCAAGAGCCTGTCTGTAAAAAAATGCAAAAATTAACTGAGTGTGGTGGCATGTTCCTGTGGTCCCAGCTACTTGGTAGGCTGAAGTGGGAGGATTGCTTGAATCCAGGAGGCAGAGGTTGCACTGAGGCGAGATCATGCCACTGCCCTCCGGCCTGGGCGACAGAGTTAAGACCCTATCTCAAAAACAACCAACCAACCAAAAAACCAAACCATTTGTATGCCGGCAACTTCCAAATGCAGGTTTCTAGCTCAGGTCTTTTCCCTAAACTCCAGACGTACTTATTCTACCCACCAACACTGCTTCAACTGCTTGAATGTTTAATAGATATGTCAAATTTAAAATGTTCAGAACTGAACTCCCAATCTCACCTGTACCCCTCCCCTTCCCTAAAACCTGCTCTGATCATGGCCTTTCCCAACCAAATTCAGCACAATTCTCTAATACTCTAGTCCTCAAATCCTTAAGCATCTTAGGGCACACCAAGGTTGATGGGGGTAGGCAGTAGGAGTGGTCTGCTAAGGTAAGGAAAAAAAAAAATATATATATATATATAATATATAAATATATATAAATATATATATATTATATATATATATTGTTTTTAGATGGTGTTTTGCTCTTGTTGCCCAGGCTGGAGTGCAGTGGCACAATCTCAGCTTGCCACAACCTCCACTTCCCAGGTTCAAACAATTCTCCTGCCTCAGCCTCCTGAGTAGCTAGGATTGCAGGCATGCGTCACCATGCCCGGCTAATTTTGTATTTTTAGTAGAGACAGGGTTTCTCCATGTTGGTCAGCCTGGTCTGGAACTCCCTACCTCAGGTAATCCGCCTGCCTCTGCCTCCCAAAGTGCTTGGATTATAGGCGTGAACCACCGCGCCTGGCCTATTTTTATTTTTATTTTATTTTGCCTTTTTTTTTTCTTTTTATGGAGAACAGAGTCTCACTATATTGCTCAGGCAGGTCTCTAACCCCTGGGCTCAAGCTATCCTCCACCTCTGCCTCTCTAAGAGCTGGGATTACAGGCATGAGCCACTGCGC
>NW_016107366.1:8657177-8658845 GCF_001604975.1 Cebus imitator | reverse complement strand
TTTTTGAGATGGAGTCTCACATTGTCACCCGGGCTAGAGTGCGGTGGTGTGATCTCAGTTCACTGCAATCTCCGCCTCCCAGGTTCAAGCAATTTTCCTGCCTCAGCCTCCCAAGTACCTGGGACTACAGGTACCCGAAACCATGCTCAGCTAATTTTTTATATTTTTAGTAGAGATGGGGTTTCACTATGTTGGCTAGGCTGGTCTCCAACAGCTGACCTCAAGATCCACCCACCTTGGCCTCCCAAATTGCTGGGATTATAGGCATGATCCACCGTGCCCGGCCTATATATATATTTTTGAGATGGAGTTTCACTCTTGTTGCCCACGCTGGAGTGCAATGGCATAATCTGATCTCGGCTCACTGCAACCTCCACCTCTCACATTCAAGTGATTCTCCTGCCTCAGCCTTCCAAGTATCTGGATTTATAGGCATGCGTCACCATGCTTGGCTAATATTGTAGTTTTAGTAGACATGGGATTTCACCATGTTGGTCAGGCTGGCCTCTAACTCTTGACCCCAAGTGATCCACCTGCCTTGGCCTCCCAAAGTGCTGGAATTACAGGCATGAGCCACCATGCCTGGCCCCTAATTTTTGTGTTTTTTGTAGAGACGAGGTCTCCCTATTTTGCCCAAGCTGGTCTTGAACTCCTGGCCTCAAGCAATCTTCCCACCTTGGCTTCCAAAAGTGTTGGGATTACAGACGTAAGCCACTGTTCCTGGCTGACAAATTATAAATTTAGAAAGTAGAGCCTTGCTTTTTACATGGGTTACAGCCTTCCTGTAAGGGGGCCTTTCTAATAGGCTGTGAAGTGTAGCCTCCACTACAGACTGAAAGGCAGGCACTTTGAGTCACTTTGAGAGAGTGGAGGGTAGAACAGGGATTTATGTTGAACAGGTTGGCCACATACACATATTCAACAGGTTCTAGGATGAGCTATGAATATTTATGAAGGGAGTTCTGATATATGTATATTAAACAAACATGTATGTTACATACATCTTGTATTTACTTTAGAGTGGAGACTTAACATTTAAATGCATTACAGGCCAGGCACAGTGGCTTACACTGGGGAAAACCTGGGGAAACCCTGTCTCTACTAAAAATACAAAATTAGCCCGGCGTGATGGCGCATGCCCGCATGCCTGAAATCCCAGCTACTCGGGAGACTGAGGAGAAGAATCACTTGAACTCGGGAGATGGAGGGAGGTTGCAGTGAGCGGAGATCACACCAATGCACTCCAAGAGCGAAACTCTGTTTCAAAAAAAAAGGCATTACAATCTGGCCCTATATGCCATAATGTCATAGGGTAAAACAGAGACACAAAGGCACTCAAGGTGCACAGCCTCTATAAACCGCCAGAGCCACTCCATGGTTGGTGGTCTCATCAGGAGAAAGTCACTGAACTCACCACGTTAAAGCTGTAGTTACAGTTTGTGGTACAGGGGGTCCAGTGTGTCAGCGTCAGCTGTTGGGTGCCTTGTAATTGTTTTAGGATTGTTTATCTCCAGCCCAGTACCTGTTTGGCTGTTAGAGAAAAAGAAAAACTGGGCCGGGCGCGGTGGCTCATGCCTGTAATCCCAGCACTTTGGGAGGCCGAGGCGGGTGGATCACGAGGTTAAGAGATCGAGACCATCCTGGTCAACATGGTGAAACCCCGTCTCT
>NW_016107366.1:8654865-8655959 GCF_001604975.1 Cebus imitator | reverse complement strand
AAAAAGAAAAACTGGCTGGGCGTGGTGGCTCATACCTGTAATCCCAGCACTTTGGGAGGCTGAGGTGGGCAGATCACAAGGTCAGGAGATCAAGACCATCCTAGCTAACACAGTGAAACCCCACCTCTACTAAAAATACAAAAAATTAGCAGGCTATGGTGCTATGTGCTTGTAGTCCCAGCTACAGGAGAGACAGGAGAATCTATTGAACCAGGAGGTGGAGTTTGCAGTGAGCCAAGATTGCATCACTGCACTCTAGCCTGGGCAACAGAGCGTGACTGCGTCTCAAAACAAAAGTAGCTCGGTGTAGTGCTGTGCTCCTATGGTCCCAGTTACTTGGGAGGTTGAGGCAAGAGAATTGCTTGAACCTGGGAGGCAGGGGTTGCAGTGAGCTGAGATCGCGCCACTGCAATACAGCCTGGGCCACAGAATGAGACTCCATCTCAAAAAAAAACACATTATTTTTAGTTCTCACAGTACCTTGTTATAATTGTTCCATTTTATTATTGGTTATTGTTAATCTCCTACTGCACCTTGTTCACCAATTAAACCTTATCATAGATATATACATGAAGGAAAAAAGCAGTTTAGAAAGGGTTTGGTACTATCTGAAATTTCAGGCATTCATTGGGAGATGTTGCATGTGTCCTCTGTGGATAAGAGGGGGCGGGACTCTACAGTATTTTCTTAATTCGTTAACTGGAGACTTTCGCCTTTCACATTTATGATTTTATTCCATTTGGAGTCTACCATTGTATGTTGTGTTAAGCAGTCACCAGTTTTATTGGGAGCCAGTTTTGCCAGCACCACCTCCTAAATAAGCCATCCCTTCCCCAGTGATTGTTGTATTGCATTTCTTGTACATTAAGTTCTCATATCTACATGGGTTTGGCTCCAAGCTTTCGATTTTATTCCATTGGTTTATTCCTCTGTTATTGAACAATGCCACAATGAATTTTGTTGCCATGGTTGTGTGGTATGCCTCAATATCTAGGAAGCCCAATCCTCCCTCTTCATTCAGGCCTTTCTTTCTTTCTTTCTTTTCTTTCTTTTCGTCTTTCCCTGTTTCTCTCTTTCCTTTTTTTTTTTTTTTT
>NW_016107366.1:8653517-8654735 GCF_001604975.1 Cebus imitator | reverse complement strand
CGGCCTCCCAAAGTGCTGGGATTACAGGCTTGAGCCACCGCGCCCGGCTGTTTCTCTCTTTCTTTTTGAGACAAAGTCTCACTCTGTTGCCCAGGCTGGAGTACAGTGGCACAATCTCGGCTCACTGCAAACTCCATCTCCTGGATTCAAACAATACTCGGCCTCAGCCTCCCGAGTACCTGGGATTACAGGCACCTGCCATCATGCCTGGCTAATTTTTGTGTTTTTGGAAGAAATGGGCTTTCACTATCTTGGCCAGGCTGGTCTTGAACTCCTGACCTTGTGATCCACCTGCCTTGTCCCAAAGTGCTGGGATTGCAGGCAAGAGCCACCACACCCAGCCCATTCAGGCTTTTCAAGATGGATCTTTATATGTGGACTTTTAATCTAGAATTATTGTTATTGAGACTGCAATTAATTTATGGAATATTGGCTGGTTGCGGTGGCTCACACCTGTAATCCCAACACTTTGGGACGCCAAGGCAGGTGGATCACAAGGTCAGGAGTTCAAGACCAGCCTGACCAACATGGTAAAACCTGATCTCTACTAAAAATACAGAAATTAGCCAAGCTTGATGGCAGGCACCTGTAATCCCAGCTACTCAGGAGGCTGAGGCAGGAGAATCACTTGAACCTGGGAGGCGGAGGTTGCAGTGAGCCGAGACTGCACCTCTGAACTCCAGCCTGGGTGACAGAACGAGACTCTGTTTCAAAAAAAAAAAGTCATGGAATATTAGGGAGTGATGACATGTATATAATGTTTGGTTATTCCAACTAAGACTAGTCTCTTTGTTTATATAGATTATCACCTATGTTTATCACTATGCCTTTTAAAAACATTAAAAAAAAATTTTTTTTAAATTCTTTTAAAAGAAGCAGAGACGGGGTTTCACCATGTTGGGCAGGCTGGTTTCGAACTCCTGACCTCAAGTGATCCACCCGCCTTGGCCTCCCAAAGTGCTGGGATTACAGGTGTGAGCCACCACGCCCGGCCAAAAAAATTTTTTATGTATTTTTTGTAGAGATGAGATCTTGCTATTATTTCCCAGCCAGGTCTCTCTCTCCTGTGCCCAAGCAGTCCTCCCACCTCTGCCTCCCAAAGTGCTGGGATTACAGGTATGGATCACTACGTCCAGTCTTTCACTGTGATATTAAAGTTTTCTCTGTATATATCTGCATGTTTTTCATTAGTTCTTTTTTTTTTTTTTTTTTTTTTTT
>NW_016107366.1:8650545-8653144 GCF_001604975.1 Cebus imitator | reverse complement strand
TTGACCAGGATGGTCTCGATCTCTTGACCTTGTGATCCACCCGCCTCGGCCTCCCAAAGTGCTGGGATTACAGGCTTGAGCCACTGCGCCTGGCCCATTAGTTCTTAAATACATTAAGATGTGAGTTGGAGGCCGGGCGCGGTGGCTCAAGCCTGTAATCCCAGCACTTTGGGAGGCCGAAGCGGGTGGATCACAAGGTCAAGAGATCGAGACCATCCTGGTCAACATGGTGAAACCCCGTCTCTACTAAAAATACAAAAAATTAGCTGGGCATGGTGGCGCATACCTGTAATCTCAGCTACGTGGAAGGCTGAGTGAGGCAGGAGAATTGCCTGAACCCAGGAGGCGGAGGTTGCGGTGAGCCGAGATCGCGCCATTGCACTCCAGCCTGGGTAACAAGCGAAACTCCGTCTCAAAAAAAAAGAAAAAAAAAAAGAAAAAAAAAGATGTGAGTTGGTATTGTGGCATTTTTCTTTCTTTCTGTTGTTTAGGCTGGAATGCAGAGGCAAGATCATAGTTCAGTGCAACCTTGACCTCCCAGGCTCAAGCCATCTTATCATCTTAGTTTACCAAATAGCCAGGACCACAGGCATGCCCCACCATGCTGGCTAATTTATTTTTCATTTATTTATTTATTGAGACAGAGTTTCGTTTTTGTGGCCCAGGCTGGAGTGCAGTGGCACAATCTTGGCTCACTGCAACCTCTACCTCCTGGGTTCAAGCAATTCTCCTGCCTCAGTCTCCTGAGTAACAGAGATTACAGGTGCCCATCACCACACCCAGCTAATTTTTTTGTATTTTTTGGTAGAGATAGGGTTTCACCATGTTGGCCAGGCTGATCTCGACCTCCTGACCTCAGGTGATCCACCCTCTTCAGCCTCCCAAAGTGCTGGGATTACAGGCATGAGCCACCGCACCTGGCCGTTTTTGTAGAGATGGAGTCTCACTAAGTTGCACAGGCTGGTCAACCTATTTTTATTATTACTATTTGAGATAGCATCTGGCTCTATGGCCCAGGCTGGAATTCAGGGGCAAGATCACAGCTCGCTGTAGCCTCGACCTCCTGTGCTCAAGCAATCCTCCATGTAGCTCAGACCTATTATATTTTTTAAGCTTAGAAAACTAAGAGTAGAATATTAACTTGGTAAATGTTTTATACCAAAAATCTACAGCAAACATCATATTTAATGGAGATTTTTTTGGCACATTTCTTTTAAAGTGAAAACAAAGCCCCAAGGCCCAGCATGGTGGTGCCGGCCTATGGTCCTAGGAACTGATGAGGCTGAGGCAGGAGGATAGCTTGAGCCCAGAAGGTTGAGGCTGCAGTGAGCCAAGAATGTGTCACAGCACTCCAGCCTGGGTAACAGAGAGGAGCCATTTCTTTGCAATTTTTATTATTTTTTTTTTTTTTGAGATGGAGTCTCACTCTGTTACCCAGGCTGGAGTGCAGTGGCATGATCTCAGCTCACTGCAATCTCCTGACCTTGAACTCCTGACCTCAAGTGGTCCGCCCACCTTGGCCTCCCAAAGTGCTGGGATTACAGGTGTGAGCCACGGCGCTTGGTCTTCTTTTGCTTTTTTTAGAAACAGAGTCTCAGCCAGATGTGTGGCTCATGCCTGTAGTCCCAACACTTTGGGAGGCTGAGGTGGGTGGATGTTTGAGCCTGGCCTTGAACTCCTGGGCTCAACTGATCCACCTGTCTTGGCCTCCCCAAGTGCTGGGATTATAGGCATGAGCCAACGTGCCCAGCCTGGATAATATATCTTTAATATCACAAACAGAGTCAAGGTGTCTACTGAATAATAGTGTTTATATACATATTTTCCCTTGAATAGATATGTCTAGTGATTTTCTATACTTTAAAAAATGTTCTGCAAGATCATAGAATTGACCAAGGACCTCTCCACAGAGAATAACAGCCAACAAATTTTTTGCATTTTTAATTCTTGTGTTAATATTCTCTTAGCTTTCCCTTTTAAGAATCCACATGGGTTTCCTTTCTTTTTCCTTTAGGCTTGCTCTGTAACTTTTTCTAATTTCTTGAGTGAAGTCCTTGGCTTGTTCATTTTGAACAATTTTATATCCTAAAAATGACCAAAGCTCACTGCAGCCTCAATTTCCTATGCTCAAGCAATCCTCCCACCTCAGCCTCTGGAGCAGCTGGGACTATAGGCAGATGCCATTATGCTCAGCTAATTTTTAAATTTTTAGTAGAGACGAGGTCTTGCTATGTTACCTAGGCTGGTCTCAAATGCCTGGGCTCAAGAGATTCTCCTGCCCCAGCCTCCTAAAGTGTTAGGATTACAGGCATAAGCCACTGTACCCAGACAGATTTTGCATATTTTGTCTATTTGCTCTATTTTGAAAGAAGTATGTTAAAAACTCTAATATTAACGGATCTGTTTTTTCCTGCAGCTCTGCCTGTCACATTTCTGTATTTGCAGGCTGTTTTGTTGATACATATAGTTTATCATGAATGGCTGGGCACAGTAGCTCACACCTGTAATCTCAGCACTTTGGAAAGTCAAGGCAGGAGTATTGCTTGAGCCCAAGATTTGAGATCAGCCTGGATGCCACGGTAAGACACCCATCTCTACA
>NW_016107366.1:8645214-8650270 GCF_001604975.1 Cebus imitator | reverse complement strand
CAGCACTTTGGGAGACTGAGGCAGGCAGATCATCTGAGGCCAGGAGTTCAAGACCAGCCTGGCCAACATGGTAAAACACTGTCTCTATTAAAAATGCAAAAATTAACTGGGTGTGGTAGCATGCGCATGTAATCTCAGCTACTCAGGAGGCTGAGGCAAGAGAATCTCTTGAACCCAGGAGGCGGAGGTTACAGTGAGCTGAGATCGAGCCACTGCACTCCAGCCGGGGTGACAGAACAAGACTCCATCTTAAAAAGAAAAAAAATTAGCCAGCCATGATAGTATATACCTGTGGTCCCAGCTACTTGGGAGGCTGAGGTGGGAGGATTGATTGAGCTCAGGAGGGTGAGGCTGCAGTGAGCCATGATCACACCACTGCACAAGGAAGACCTTGTTTATAAAAAAGTAAATAAAGTTGATGAGGGCCATATATATGGAATGGTGTGATATTGGCTCACCAAAACCTCTGCCTCCCAGGTTCAAGTGATTCTGCTGTCTCAGCCTCTCCCCCAGTAGCTGGGATTACAGGTGTGAGGCACCGCACCTCGCCTTTTTAAATTTTTTTTTTTTTGAGATGGAGTCTCTCTCAGTCACCCAGGCTGGAGTGCAGGGACAAAATCTTGGCTCACTGCAACCTCCGTCTCCCGGATTGAAGCCATTCTCCTGCCTCAGCCTCCCAAGTAGCTGGAATTACAGGTGCCTGCCACTATGCCTGGCTGATTTTGTATTTTTAGTAGAGACAGGGTTTTGCCGTGTTGGCCAGGTTTGTCTCCAACTCCTGACCTCAGGTGATCCACTTGCCTCAGTCTCCCAAAGTGCAGGGATTACAGGTGCGAGCTGCTGCTCCCAGCCCATAAATTCATTTTATCAATATGTAATATACTTCTTTACCTTTAATATATATATATGTGCATGTGTGTGTATGTGTGTATGTGTATATACATATATTTTAAAAATAGAGTTGACTAGGCCGGGCGCGGTGGCTCACGCCTGTAATCCCAGCACTTTGGGAGGCCGAGGCGGGTGGATCATCAGGTCAAGAGATCGAGACCATCCTGGTCAACATGGTGAAACCCCGTCTCTACTAAAAATACAAAAAACTAGCTGGGCATGGTGGGGTGTGCCTGTCATCCCAGCTACTCGGGAGGCTGAGGCAGGAGAATTGTCTGAACCCAAGAGGCGGAGGTTGCGATGAGCCGAGATCGCGCCATTGCACTCCAGCCTGGGTAAGGGGGAGCGAAACTCCGTCTCAAAAAAAAAAAAAAAAAAAAAGAAAATAGAGTTGACTTTCTATGGCCGTTTTAGGCTCACAGCAAAATTGAGTAGAAAGTACAGAAAGTTCCCATGCACTGCCTGTATTTACAAATGCACAGCCTGCACCACTATTAACATCCAGCATCAGAATGTTACATTTGTTACAATCAATGAACCTACATCCACACATCATTATCACTCCAAGTCCATAATTTACATTAGAGTTCATAATTGGTGTTGCACACTTTATGAGTTTTGACAAATGTATAATGACATGTATCCACTTTTTTTTTTTTTGACAGAATCTCACTCTGTCATCCAGGATGGAGCACAGTGGTATGATCTCAGCTCACTGTTACCTCTGCCTCCCAGGATCCAGCAATTCTCCTGCCTCAGCCTCATGGGTAGATGGGATTACAGGCAAGCGCCATCACGTCTGGCTAATTCTTTTTTTTTGAGATGAAGTCTTGCTCTGTCACCCAGGCTGGAGTGCAATGGCTCGGTCTCAGCTCACTGCAACCTCCGACTCCTGAGTTTAAGTGATTCTCCTGCCTCAGCCTCCCAAGGAGCTGGGATTACAGACGCCCGCCACCACGCCTGGCTAATTTTTGTATTTTCAGTAGAGACAGGGTTTCACCATGTTGGCAAGGCTGGTCTTGAACTCCTGACCTCAGGTGATCTAACCTCCTCGGCCTTCTAAAGTGCTGGGATTACAGGCATGGGCCACCACGCCCAGCCATATCCACTTTTATGCTATCATACAGAATAGCCCTTATGGTATTTTTAAAGTTAGGTTTATTATATCATATATTTACATTTTTATACTTGCTTTCTTTAGGTTCAAATTTAGGTGGTATTTATTTTTAAGTATGCCTCTTACGATTTTACCCAATTATAGCAGTCTTTTTTTTTTTTTTTTGAGACAGAGTCTGGTTCTGTCTCCCAGGCTGGAGTGAAGTTCACAGCAACCTCTGCCTCCAGGGTTCAAGTGATTCACCCACCTCAGCCTCCCAAGTAACTGGGATTACAGGCGTGCATCACCACGCCCGGGCTAACTTTTATATTTGTAGTAGAGATGCGGTTTCACCAAGTTGGCCAGGCTTTTCCCAAACTCCTGACCTCAAGATGATCCACCCACCTTGGCCTCTCAAAGGGCTGAGATTACAGGCGTGTGCCATCTTGTCCAGCCAACCCCATTATAGCATTTTTGTGACACAATCTTGGCTCACTGCAACCTCCGCCTCCCAGGCTAAAGAGGTTCTCCTGTCTCAGCCTCCCGAGTAGCTGGGATTACAAGCATGTGCCACTGTGCCTGACTAACTTTTGTATTTTCAGTAGAGATGGGGTTTTCACCATGTTGGCAAGGCTGATCTCGAACTCCTGACCTCGGATGATCTACCTGCCTCAGACTCCCAAATTGCTGGGATTATAGGCGTAAGCCACGGCACCGGGCCAACCCTTCTATATTTATTGGAATTACTCTTAAGACTTTTTCCTGCTGTATTTTATATTTCCTGTACTTTGTTTTTGTTCATTTTTGGGGGTGGGTATAGAGAGGAGGAGGATGTTTTTATTCAAAGCGTCTTAAGGTTCAGCACTGACAGAGGCAATACCCAATACACTCTCAGTTTGTTTTGGGTCCCCTGACAATTGAGTTTCCATAATCTGTTCGGCTCAGGGACACCATCATGTGTGGTATATTCACAAATGGAGACGAAGGAAATTCTAGAAAGCCAGGGGTGAAAAAAAATCTCCCCTTTCTCAGACAATTCTGTGAAGCCTATGTGGGCTAAGGGGAGAAGAACAGAAGTTTCTCCGGGCCTTGGCATTTTGGGATCCCTTCTCTCATTTTCTTTTGTTTTTTTTTTGTCGGAGTTTCATTCTTGTTACCCAGGCTGGAGTGCAATGGCGCAATCTTGGCTCACCGCAACCTCCGTCTCCTGGGTTCAAGCAATTCTCCTGCCTCAGCCTCCTGAGTAGCTGGGACTACAGGCTGCGCCACCATACCCAGCTAATTTTTATATTTTTAGTAGAGACGGGGTTTTACTATGTTGACCAGGATGGTCTCGATCTCTTGACTTTGTGATCCACTCGCCTCGGCCTCCCAAAGTGCTGGGATTATAGGTGTGAGCCACAGCGCCAGGCCCCCTTCTCTCATTTTCTAAAAACAGTTTCTCACACCAGGATAAGGAGGTGGTGGGGGAGGAGGTATCCTTCCCCTTCCCACCTCAGACAGTTCTAGGGAGATAGAGGTTTCACTACTTGGCCACTAGTCTCAAATAACTGGAAGGCTCCTTTTTCCTGAGGCCATGCAATGTTCTGGAACCACAGGCCCCTCTAGCCCTCCATGGGAGCATAGAAGGGCAGGCCTTGCTGATCTCATGCCACTGCACTGCAGCCTGGGCAACAGAGTGAGATGCCATCTCTGAATGAATGAATGAATGAATGAATGAAAATAGCTGGGCGTGGTGGCTCATGCCTGTAATTCCAGCACTTTGGGAGGCCAAAGCAGGAAGATATCTTGAACCCAGGAGTTCAAAATCCAGCCTGGTCAACACAGTGAAACCTTTGCTCTACAAAATAAAAATTAAAAAATTAGGAAAGTGTGGTGGTGCATCTCTGTAGTCCCAGTTAATGGGGAGGTTGAGGCAGGAGGATTGCTTGAACCCAGGAGATCGAGGTTGCAGTGAGCCATGATTGAGAGAGAGCCTATGTCAAAATAAAAAAAAAACGAAAAAAATCAAAATAGTCTGGGTATTGTGGTTCACAACACTTTGGGAAGCCAAGGTGGGCAGCTCACCCGAGATCAGAAGTTGGAGACCAGCCTGGGCAACATAGAGGGACTCTTGTCTCTACAAAAAACTGAACAATTAGCTAGGTGTGATGGTGCCTGCCTGTAGTCCCAGTTGCTCAGGGGGCTGAGGTGGGAGGATTGCTTGAGACTGGGAGGTTGAGGCTTCATGATAGTACCACTGCACTCCAGGCTAGGTGACAGTAAGATGCTAGCTGGAAAATAAGTAAATAAACAAATAAAGAAATAATGGGAGGCCGAGGTGGGTGGATCATGAGGTCAGGAGATTGAGACCATTCTGGCTAAGGCTGTGAAATCCCGTCTCTGCTAAAAATACAAAAAATTGGCCAGGTGGCATGGCTCACACCTGTAATCCCAGCACCTGGGAGACCAAGGCGGGCAGATCACCTGCGGTCAGGAGTTCAATACCAACATGGAGGAACTTTATCTCTACTAAAAATACAAAATTAGCTGGGCGTGTGGTGCATGCCTGTAGTCCTAGCTACTCGGGAGGCTGAGGCAGGAGAATCACTTGAACCCGGGAGGTGGAGGTTGTGGTGCTCTGAGCTGAGATCCTGCCATTGCACTCCAGCCTGGGCAACAAGATTGAAACGCTGTCTCAACAAACAAACAAACAAACAAACAGCCAGGTGTGGTTCCACATGACCATAGTCCCAGCTACTCGGGAGGTTGAGGCAGGAAAATCACTTGAACCCAAAATAAATTAAAAGCTGCCACTCTAGATCTCAAATAAGTCTTTGAAAAAAACAAAAAACAAACACCATTCACTCTCTTAATTAGCTACCTTTTCGGAAATACCTCAACTGGAAAAGTAATTCTAAATGTGGCGTTTACACCTCTCAGTTTCTTTTCTTTCACAAATCCTGGCTCAGTAATTCTTCATTACCTTGTTGGCTTTCCAATAATATCAAGCAGAGATTTTAAAAATATTTTTCCAGGCCGGGCGTGGTGGCTCACGCCTGTAATCCCAGCACTTTGGGAGGCCGAGGC
>NW_016107366.1:8637812-8640914 GCF_001604975.1 Cebus imitator | reverse complement strand
AACAAGAGGGAAACTCCGTCTCAAAAAAAAAAAAAAACAAAAACAAAAACAAAAAAACCCTAGAGTTAGTCATGGATCTCAGTATGAAATCATGAAGCACAGTACATGTGGTAAGGTTCTGAAAACTGAAAACTTTGTAACTTTCTCACGTGTGTGCTCATTTGCTCAATGTCCTCCTGCAGGTTTTCCTATTTCGGTTACCCAGCACTTTGCAATGTCCTGGCCCCATAGAGCTAAATGCTTTATAAGCTTTATTTCATTTAGTGCTGTTTTATATTAACCCCATGTTACAGGGGAGAAAATGGAGGCTCAGAGAGGTTAAGTAAATAATTTCTTGTCAGGCTCCAGAGCTGAATTTCTGAATATAGCATCTTACAGGGTTGTTGAATTTGAGTCTTGACACTCTTTTTTTTTTTTTTTTTTTTTTGGTCTCGAACTCCTGACCTCAGGTGATCCACCTGCCTTGGCCTCCCAAACTGCTGGGATTACAGGCGTGAGCCACCATGCCCGGCCAACACTTTCATTTTTTTTAGATGAGATCTCACTCTGCCACCCAGGCTGGAATTTAGTGGTGTGATTACTGCTTACTGTAACCTCAAACTCCCGCCTTGGCCTCCCAAAATGCTGGAATTACTGGTGTGCATCATCGCACTGGCCCTCATGCTCAATAGCTGTTAAATTCATTCCTTTTAAAATTAGCAGTTAGTGTATCCACTGCACTAAGTTGGGGATTCAGAAGTGAATACAAGTCCACAACTACAACCAAACAGCTGTATTTATTTATTTATTTATTTATTATTATTATTTTTGAGACGGAGTCTCACTCTATTGCCCAGGCTGGAGTGCAGAGGTATGATCTCAGCTCACTGCAACCTCCACCTCCTGGGTGCAAGCAATTCTCCTGCCTCAGCCACCTGAGTAGTTGGGATTATAGGTGCCCACCACCATGCCTGGCTAATTTTATATTTTTAGCAGAGATGGGGTTTCACCATGTTGGCCAGGCTGGTCTCGAACTCCTGACCTCAGGTGATCTGCCTGCCTTGGCCTCCCAAAGTGCTGGGATTACAGTAATCCCAGCACTTTGGGAGGCCAAGGCAGTAGGATTGCTTGAGCCCAAGAGTTCAAGACCAGCCTGGGCAACATGGCGAAACCTCTTCTCTATTATTTTCTTTTTTTTAAATTAATAATTCTGTATCGGATATATATTTTTATTTCTTGAGAGGGAGTCTGGCCCAGGTTGGTCTTGAACTCCCGGGCTCAAGAGATCTTATATCTTCAGCTTCTGGAATAACTGGGATTACTGATGTGAGTCACTGCACCTGGCTGTATCAGACACTATCGTGAGTTAAGTTAATTTAACCATTGTAACCTGTGAGAAGCATATAGCTATCCTCACTTAACAGATGAGGAAGCTGGTCTCATATTCCCAAGGTCACACTGCTAGAAAATAACATAGCGCAAATCTTTAACTTCCAACTCATTCAGAGATTAAAATCTCTCTCTTCTACATCTGGAAACCCTGTCTCTACTAAAAAAAGGAAAACTAGCTGGGCATGGTGGCATGCCTTTAATCCCAGCTACTTGGGAGGCTGAGGCAGAAGAATCGCTTGAACCCAGGAGGCAGAGGTTGCAGTGAGCCGAGATTGTGCCACTGCACTCCAGCCTGGGTGGTAGAGTGAGACTTCGTCTCAAAAATAAATGAATAAATAAAAATAAAGATAATATATACTTGGACAATGTAAACAACATGAGTATCAATTTTCTCATACACTTGTAGAAACACTATGTTAATAATCATTTTAATTTTGGCCAGTGTGTTTAATAGATGAAAATATCATACTTCAAAGCTGCATTTTTTATTATTTTTTCTCATCTTTTATAGCTTTGAGATATATTTCATATACCATAAAACTCACTAATTTGTCAGCCTGAGCCACACAGGGAGACCTCATCTCTTAAAAAAAAAAAAAAAAATNCCTGTAGTCCCAACTACTCAGGAGGCTGAGGCAGGAGAATTGCCTGAACCCAGGAGGCGGAGGTTGTGGTGAGCCGAGATCGCGCCATTGCACTCCAGCCTGGGTAAAAAGAGCGAAACTCCGTCTCCAAAAAAATATATATATATTTTTCCAGTTTCAGGGTTGGTCAGGGTTACACAGTTACCAATACTGGAAGTCCACATTCTTCTTTACTCCTACGTTCCTGGGGGAAAAGCACTCTAATAGTCATAACTTGCTAAGAAACAAAATGACAGTGGAAATGCAGACAGTGTAACAATTACCTAAGCACCAAAACAATGAACTGAAATGCCATCCAAGGGAGGTTCTACAAATAGAAAAACACAAGTGTAACATAGTTGAAAAAGCAACTCAAACACTGATAACAAAATATCCACCTCCCCTAAAAATAAAAATCCTTCCTGAAAATTGAGGGATGTAAACTTTACTTGAGAATGCTTTACATTCCATTTACAAATATCAGATGATAGTAAGGTACTAACCAAATACAGGTGGTTGTAAGAGAATGAAAATCTGTGGAATTGTATCACCGTTGTCTATTGTGGACTTTGTTTTCAGTTGTCAGCAGGGCCAGGCTGGCTGATTCACACCACTAAGCCTCAGACCTTACCTTAAGAACCACTACTCTATGAAGTCGTGGCATTCAAAATTCCTGAACCCAGGCTTTCTAGAATGACCTTCACTAAAAGTTTCTATTTTGAGATTTCTGTAGGTCTTTCTCTGATTAGGTTACAATGGAGTAGATTAGCCTTTCCTGATTAGATTAAAAATACCCTTCTCAAATCCATCTTAATCTTCTCCCCCGGTCAGCTTGATCAGATTTTTAGGTTTCACAAACTCCCAATGTTTGATGATATTATCTATTATGTAGCTGCTTAACCAGATGAATTGAGAAGATTCCCAAGTTTTAGGCATAATTTCCACATTGTCTCGATCAGACAACACTCAGCAAATAGCCTTAAACAATGTTTGGATAGATACTAATCCATTTCCTTTACCTCTTCAAGCTTTGTTTTTCTCATCTTTTAGAAAATTAGTTTTTAATTTTTTTAATTATTAAATTACTTTTTTTTTTTTTTTTTTTTTT
>NW_016107366.1:8629517-8633224 GCF_001604975.1 Cebus imitator | reverse complement strand
AAAAAAAAAAAAAAAAATTAGCTGAGCCTGGTGGTGCATGACAGAAGTCACAGCTTCTTGGGAGGCCGAGGTGAGAGCACTGCTTGGGCCCTGGAAATCAAGCCTACAGTGGGCAGTGGTTACACCACTGCACTCTAGCCTGGGTGACAGAGTGAGACCCTGTCTCAAAAAACAAAAACAAAAATAAAAAACAAATTCACTCTTTAATTTTTTTTGAGATGGAGTCTTGCTCTGTCAGCCAAGCTGGAATGCAGTGGCGCGATCTCAGCTCTCTGCTACCTCCGCCTCCTGGGTTCAAGCAATTCTTCTGCCTCAGCCTACAGAGTAGCTGAGATTACAGATGGCTAATTTTCGTATTTTTAGTAGAGATGGGGTTTTACCATCTTTGCCAGGCTGGTCTTGAACTATTATTGACCTTGTGATCCACCTGTCTCCACCTCCCAAAGTGTTGGGATTACAGGCATGAGTGACAGTGCCTGACAAATTCACTCATTTAAAGTGTAAAGTGTCCAGTTTGGTTTATGGTATACTCAGAGTTTTGTGACCATCATCACAGTCTAATTTTTTTTTTTTTTTTTTTTTGAGGGAGTTTTGCTCTTGTCGCTCAGGCTGGAGTGCAATGGCACGATCTCAGCTCACCACCACATCTGCCTCCCAGATTCAAGCTATTCTCCTGCCTCAGCCTCCCAAGTAGTTGGGATTACAGGCACGTGTCACCATGCCCCGCTAATTTTGTATTTTTAGTAGAGACGGGGTTTCTCCCCGTTGTTCAGGCTGGTCTCAAACTCCCGACCTTAGGTGATCTGCCCACTTGGGCTCCCAAAGTGCTGGGATTACAGGCCTGGGCCACCATGCCTGGTCACAGTTTAATTTTAAAACATTTTCAACACTCCAAAAAGAGACCCCATACCCATTAGCAGTACCTTCCTATTTCTGCTTTTCCATCCTTCAGCCCCAGGCTACTTTTTTTTTTGAGACAGTCTGCTCTATGTCGCAGGCTGGAGTGCAGTGGCGTAATCTCGGCTCACTGAAACCTTTGCCTCCTGGGTTCAGGCGATTCTCCTGCCTCAGCTTCCTGAGTAGCTGGGATTACAGGAGCCCTCGACCAGGTTTGGCTAATTTTTGTAATTTTAACAGAGACAGGGTTTCACCATGTTATTCAGGCTGGTCTAGAACTCCTGACCAGCACCCAGCCCACCCCATGCTACTTTTTTTTTTTTTTTTTTTTGAGATGGAATCTCGCTCTCTCGCCCAGGCGAGATTGCAATGGTGCAATCTCGGCTCACTGTAATCTCCGTCTCCCAGGATCAAATGATTCTCCTGCCTCAGCCTCCCTAGTAGTGGGGATTACAGGTGTCCGCCACCAACCCCTGCTAATTTTTGTATTTTTAGTAGAGACGGGGTTTCACCATGGTGGCCAGGCTAGTCTCCAACTCCTGACCTTGTGATCTGCCCGCCTTTGCCTCCCAAAGTTCTGGGATTACAGGTATGAGCCACCGTGCCAGGACCCTGATAGGAGAAATTTTATCATGATGATCAACCATTTGCTTACCATGTGTATTGCAAATAATTTTTAGACATTTGTTCTACTTTGTTGATGGTATCTCTTCCTGGTACAGATGTTTATGTATGTATTCATATATATATATATANTCCTGCCCCAGCCTCCTGAGTCGCTGGGATTACAGGCACGCGCCACCATGCCCAGCTAATTTTTTGTATTTTTAGTAGAGACGGGGTTTCACCATGTTGACCAGGATGGTCTCGATCTCTTGCCCTCGTGATCCACCCGCCTCGGCCTCCCACAGTGCTGGGATTACAGGCTTGAGCCACCGCGCCCGGCCATATATATATATATTTTTTGAGACAGAGCCTTGCCCTGTCGCCTAAGTTATCGCAATGGCGTGATCTCGGCTCACTGCAACCTCCGCCTCCTGGGTCCAAGTGAGTCTTCTGCCTCAGCCTCCTAAGTAGCTGGGGATTACAGACGCACACCACCATGCCCAGCATTTTGTATATTTAGTAGAGACGGGGTTTCACCATGTTGGTCAGGCTGGTCTCAAACTCCTGATCTCGTAATCCTCCTGCCTCGGCCTCCCAAAGTGCTTTGACAACAGGTGTGAGCCACCCCCTTCCCTAGATGTTTATATGTCTTTCAATCTTTTCTTTTATGATTTTTTGATTTTGATTAATGAGTACAAACCTTTCCTTCCTCCAATTACAAAGCTTCCCCCCATATCTTCTTTTGGTGTTTCATAGCATTGCGATTTGTCTGTTTTCGATCTATTTTGAGTCTAGTTTGAGATAGTATATCTTCACAAATACGAGTGATTTGAAAAGTTACTTTCATTAAGTGGCCAAATTCCCATTGATATTCGAAAGCGGATAGAATAACAGCTGACATTAAGATTCAGTGCTTACAAGCAGGGCAGCTTCATGTTCTTAGTTTAATGTTGTGCTGGTGCCATCTTGAAATTCGTAATAATATTTGAACAAGGAACCCCGAATTTTTCTTTTTTTTTTTTTTTTTGGGACGGAGTTTCGCTTTTGTTACCCAGGCTGGAGTGCAATGGCGCGATCTCGGCTCACCGCAATCTCTGCCTCCGGGGTTCAAGCAATTCTCCTGCCTCAGCCTCCTGAGTAGCTGGGACTACAGGCATGCGCCACCACGCCCAGCTAATTTTTGTATTTAGTAGAGACGGGGTTTCACCATGTTGTCCAGGATGGTGTTGATCTCTTGACCTCGTTATCCACCCGCCTCTGCCTCCCAAAGTGCTGTGATTACAGGTGTGAGCCACCATGCCCAGCCAATTTTTTTAATTTTTAAAATTTTTTGGCCAGGTGTGGTGGGTCACACCTGTAATCCCAGCACTTTGGGAGGCTGAGGCGGGAGAATCATCTGAGGTCAAGAGTTTGAGACTAGCCTGGCCAGCATGGTGAAACCCTGTCTCTACTAAAAATATAAAAATTAGCCAGGCGTGGTGGTAGACAACTGTAATCCCAGCTACTCCGGAAGCTGAGGCAGAAGAATGGCTTGAACCCAGGAGGTGGAGGTTGCAGTGAGCCGAGATCACACCACTGCACTCCAGCTCCAACAGTGTGAGACTCGTTATATTGCCCAAGCTGGTCTTGAACTCCTGGGCTCAAGCAATTGGAGATAATAGACCATAAGCCACCATGGCCAGATAATTTTCTCATGGGAAATAGGAATAATAATTTTACCCATGTCATAGATATTTTGGGAGTTTTAAATGAGATAATGATTATAAAAGTCCTTTGGTTAGACAGAGTCTTACTCCATCATGCAGGCTGGAGTGCAGTGGTGTACTCTCTGCTCACTGCAACCTCTGCTTCCCACGTTCAAGCAATTCTCCTGCCTCAGCCTTCTGTGTAGCTTGAATTACAGGCACGCACCACCTGCCTGGCTAATATGGCAAAACCCTGCCTCTACTAAAAATACAAAAATTAGCCGGATGTGGTAGTGCAGGTCTATAATCCCAGCTACTAGGGAGGCTGAGGCGGGAGTATGGCTTGAATCCAGAGGGTAGAAGTTGCGGTGAGCCGAGATCACACCACCGCACTCCAGCCTAAGTGATGGAGCAAGACTCTGGCTCAAAAAACAAAACAAAACAAAACAAAAACAAAAACAAAAAATAAAAAAACCCTAGAGGCCGGGCTCGGTGGCTCAAGCCTGTAATCCCAGCACT
>NW_016107366.1:8621831-8629502 GCF_001604975.1 Cebus imitator | reverse complement strand
GCCACCATGCCCAGCTAATTTTTTGTATTTTTAGTAGAGACGGGGTTTCACCATGTTTACCAGGATGTTCTCGATCTCTTGACCTCGTGATCCACCCGTCTCGGCCTCCCAAAGTGCTGGGATTACAGGCGTGAGCCACCACGCCCGGCCTGATCCCCGAATTTTTCATTTATGTTGTGGGACTGCTTACCAGGCCTACGCACTGTACTAAGCACTTGACAGACATTATTCCACTTAATCCTCAAGGCCATTCTGTTAAGTGGGGGTTATTTTCTTCTTTATTTTACAAATGCGGAAATGGAGGCAGGTCGATTTAAATATGGCCACCGAGCTAGAAAGCTGCAGTGAGGGATTTGAACCCTGCACCTCCAGGGCCAGAGCCGTGCAGGTGGCGGCTCGCGAACCCTGCAGGCTGTAGCGCTTCGGGGCGAGCTTGCGAGGCCGCGGCAGGCGCGGGGAGCTCATCCGAGACTCGGTCGAGCGTCACCGACGCCACCCCGGGTGCCCAGCTCCCGGCCGTGTTCTCCTAGGTGCGGGCCGGCGGAACCCAGCTTTCGGCCCTGGCGGCGCGCGCTCGCCTAGCGGGCGGGCACTCGCGCGCAGCGGTTGTGTTGCCTGCGAGTTTCCCGAGTTCACACAGGCCCTGGGTTGGCATGGCAACCAGGCAACCTGTTCCAGAGCCGCCAGCCTTCTCCGCACATGCCGCTGCCACCACCGGGGCCGGGGCCGGGGCCGGAGCCTATCCCAGGATGCACCGCGCCAGCCCAGTCCCCAGTGGGCCGCCATGTTGTCGGAGTGAAAGGTAAGGGGGAGCGAGAGCGTCGGAGAGAGAAGATCGGGGGGCTGAAATCCATCTTCATCCTACCGCTCCACCCGTGAGTATCCGCACCCCACCGGCCCCAAATGCTGCTCCGGACCCCTAGCGAGCAGATTGTCTCTTTGTATTGGTGTTTGAGAGCGGTTGTGGGGGTGAGAAGGGCTTTGGAAAAGCCGCCGGGGCCCTGGCTGAGGCTTCTCACTCGCTATTTCTCGTACATGTTTTGGAGTCAGCAGCAAGGCCCCTATTGTTATCAAAGGAGGGAGGGGGTGGGGAGCGGGGTCGAAGCGAGGAAAATGCAGGGGGTTTAGGCCCGAGCCCAGGGCGTAGACGTGCCTCTACATTTCTGCCCGGCCCTGTTGGGAACCACCGAAAATTGATGTTTCCATTCGGGTTGCTGTTTTTGATGGGTTTGCGAAGCCCGGAGTCTTCTGTGTGGCTATGAAGTATAATTCTGTACCACCCCGATTTCTTCGACTTCTTGAGCTTCCATGGCAGCGCCGGAGGAGGAGGAACAATAAAGCGCTTTAGAAGCAGCCGTGGCCCTTGTCCACAGACGAGATTCATGGTGGGGGAACTTTGCGAGCCTTAAATATGGAGAAGTGGCGATCAGGAAGTTTCAGAATGCTTTTTAGGCTCCTGGGTGCTGTGGCCTTTTGTTTCCGTGTGAGCTTGTGTTTTTGGTGGGTTCTTCCTCTTTGAGCGTCCCCGTATTAGTGTCTCTCTTAACTCAAAGAGGGGTTCACCCCTTGCTAGTAGGAAAATCCAGGTACACAATACTAGATAGTTTTAGTCCTCACAAACGTGCTTGGTAAACATAGGTCATTTGTTGTACTTGTCAGTATCATTCCCACGTCAAGTGAGGAATACATTCCGGTAACTTTTCCCTCCTGTAGCCCCCTCCCCCGAAAAAACAAAGCCAGAAACCCACACAGCATTACCTGAGAAGGTTTTATCCTCTTAGAACTTCGAGGTTTGTTTCCTTTTATTGTTCAATTAAGAAAACACTGTTCTAAGCCCTCGGTATCATTTTGCTAAATTCCTGTTATTACTGGGATTAATTAAGAATAAGATTTTATGAAGCTTTTCCTGGGTTCTGTTTTAAAGTCAGTTAATTTCCGAAACAATAGGCTTAGCATTTTGTTTGTTTTTTGAAAGCACTTAAAAACTTACCAAGACAGGCCCACCCCCAAGAAATGTGGCTTCCGATACAGTTTTCGTAAGCAAAATAAACATTTTGACCCATTGCTAATTTTAACTTTATAAAACACTCGGGGACTGTTGACTCTTTATCTGGGCTCTTTGGAAACGCTCTCCGGATTCTGAACTTTGAGTTAGTGTTTTGCTTTAGCCGCAATTGAATTCATTTTGTTCAAGGCCACAACGTTTTGAAGTTGGAATTTGTTTAGTTTGGGTTTGAGATGAACTGCTTTAAAATAAATTTATGACCACAGAATGTTTGTTTAGTGTGGTAAAAATAAACACCTTTTAAACCACTAAGCATTTTAGTAAAAGGTGAGCCATGGAAGTAGATTAAACCGTGTTCCTTTTAATTCAACTCTATGAGTGATATTTTAAAAAACTTTGTTAACATTTGAAAGCTGTGAAAGAGTAGCTAGGCTGAGCACTTCTAGTTGCTTAAAGTACTTATTTTATAAGGTGTCATTTGTAGAAAAAATCACATTTTAAATGCTACACATAAGTTTTTAGTGAGCTTTGAGAGCTCCATAAAAGATAGCAGCAACTTAAGTATTTTCTGATATTTAGGATACTGAGTTTTTAATTTTTTGCACTGTATTTGCCAAAACTACAAAACTACCCAAGACACATGCTAATTGCTTAGGTATTTGCTAACTTTGAAACTGTTCTTCTGCCAGGGTTTCTCTGGTTTGAGAAACTGCCTTGCCTCTTTAGGTAAAGCAGGAAGTCTTAGGGCATACAGATAGCTTTACAAAAGCCAATTGTTTTGTTTGAACATTTTTATAGCAGTCTTTCCTTTCCCCCATTCCTTTTAGAATGAAGTTGTATTTAGTGTGCTTCAATGATAAACTTTACTTTTATGTGGATATTCTTCCCTGGATAACTATTTTTTCTTTCTTTCTTTTTTTTTTTTTTTAAAAGATGGGTTTTCACTATGATGGCCAGGCTGGTCTTGAACTCCAGACCTCAGGTGATCCACCCACTTCGGCTTCCCAAAGTGCTAGGATTACAGGCGTGAGCCACTGCGCCCGGCTATTTTTTCTTTTTCAAAATTTTATTTGTGTAATTTGTGAGGTACAAGTGTGATTTTGTACATGGGTGTATTGCGTAGTGGTGAAGTCGGGGCTTTTTGTGTGTTCATCACTGGAATAACATACATTGTCCTCCTTAGGTAATTTCTCATTATCCTCTCACTCTCCTAGATAAGTATTTTGACAAGGCTTTTCACAAAAGATTGCATTTGCTGTTTGAGGAATTCTGTTAGGCACTAGAGTTCCATTGCCTCAACTAGTGATAACTAAATTCTAAAAGTCTTAACAATGAATTTAAATTTACTGAAAACGTTTATATTTAGCTTATTTTGATTAAGAAAAAGAAAAATTCAAACCCACATCGGGAGTCATAGAGGAAGGATTTTTTTCATTTTCTAGATGAGGAAACAGGTTGTTGGTTTAGTGGCAGAAATTGGGTTTTGGAACTCTTGGCCTACTCTGGAACAAAGAGTGTTAGATCGAGATTTCCCTTTAGAACAAAATGGGACTGTCTAGTATTGGTACTAAATACTAAAAATACTAAAAAACCAAGCAGGAAGGCATTAGGCTGGTTTACACTTTTGAAAGACCAGTGGTGAAACAGGGCTATGACTTTTTAGTTTTGGTACTTGAGCATGGATTAGTGTCTAGGTTAGACTACTGCAGTCCCTGCTAAGGTTCTGATGGACTGGAATTCTTAACCTAAAGTAGGCATTTCCAAATTAGGCTTTAAGCAAATTACAAATTCCATTGTGTCTTATTCTGGCTTCAAAACATGAATTTAGTTGTGAGAAGCAAATGCTGCTTTATCAGAAGGTTTATTTATTCAACAGAAGAGATTTCTTTTTTTTTGGGTCATTTTTATTGTAGAGATAGATTTCTTATAAATTTATTTTTGAAGCATCACAGCAGGGCTTGGAGGAGAGATAAGGCGTTTGTAGCGTAGACTGTTAGATCCATGGCTTTGAAATTAGACTGGTGGCTGTGGACAGGTGTGTCCTAATTGGTAACTGATTTGTTTACTGTGTAGCTTTTTTTTTTTTTTTTTTGAGATGGAGTCTTGCTCTGTCACCCAGATTGGAGTGCAGTAGTGTGATCTCGGCTCACTGCAACCTCCACCTCCTGGGTTTAAGAGATTCATTTACCTTAGCCTCCGGAGTAGCTGGGACTACAGGCATGCACCACTACTATGCCTGGCTAGTTTTTGTATTTTTAGTAGAGATGGGGTTTCCCTATATTGGCCAGGCTGGTCTCGAACTCCTGACCTCATGATCTGCCTACCTAGGACCTCCCAAAGTGCTGGCATTACAGGCGTGAACAACCATCCCTGGCCACTTTGTAGCATTTTCTTTTAAAGTACCCACAGCTGGCAAGTGATCTATCTTAAGTACAGATGTAGTTTTTGATTTTAAGGAACTTAAATAGTAGTGTTTCATAGTAACATTTCAGGGATTCTTTGTTGGTCTTCCAGAGGATACAAATGAGAGACATTGTTGAGTTACTCCTGCAAGGGATTAGTAGAAAGAAGTAGGCTTGGGGACAGAACAGATTAGGGTTTGAATTCTTTCTCTGCTACTTGACAGTTGAATGGCCTCAGACACAACATTTTTCTGTACCTTAGTGTTTTCATTTTTTTTCTTGAGACAAAGTTGGTCAGGCTGGTCTCAAACTCCTGTCATGATCCTTTGCTTTGGCCTCCTGAAGTGCTGGGATTACAGGTGTGAGCCACTGTACCCCACCAAAGTTGTGATATTTTGAAAAAGTTTGGGGCTGGGTGCAGTGGCTCACACCTGTAATCCCAGCACTTTGGGAGGCTGAGGTGGGCAGATCACCTGAGGTCAGGAGTTTGAGACCAGCTTGGCCAACATCATGAAACCCTGTCTCTGCTAAAAATACAAAAGTTAGCTGGGCGTGGTGGTGCCTGCTTGTAATCCCAGCTGAGGCAGGAGAATTGCTCAAACCTGCCTGGGAGTCATAGGTTGTGGTGAGGCAAGATTGTGCCACTGCACTTCAACCTGGGCAACAGAGCGAGACTCCGTCTCAAGAAGAAAAGCTTTTGTTCATTTAACAACTGTCAGTTGGTTTGAGATATAAATAAGTTTGGTAGATTGATAAAAGTATAATTCTATATTGTTACATGTTGGTCAACAAAATAAACTTTTCTGAAGTTATATTATTGAGCTCTGATCTCTGATCTCAATACCTTGTCAAGAGTGCATGCCACCAACAACATTTATTTATTGCAAATGACATGGGGTTCATGTTTTTATCTTAGTGTATTTTATGTTTCAAAAGATGTAAATATTAAACATTTGTAACCTGTTTGTCCTTAGGTGTTGGTGGAATGAGCGTTGCATGTGTCTTGAAGAGAAAAGCAGTGCTTTGGCAGGACTCTTTCAGCCCCCACCTGAAACATCACCCTCAAGAACCAGCTAATCCCAACATGCCTGTTGTTTTGACATCTGGAACAGGGTCGCAAGCGCAGCCACAACCAGCTGCAAATCAGGCTCTTGCAGCTGGGACTCACTCCAGCCCTGTCCCAGGATCCATAGGAGTTGCAGGCCGTTCCCAAGACGACGCTATGGTGGACTACTTCTTTCAGAGGCAGCATGGTGAGCAGCTTGGGGGAGGAGGAAGTGGAGGAGGCGGCTATAATAATAGCAAACATCGATGGCCTACTGGGGATAACATTCATGCAGAACATCAGGTAAAAACAAGTTCACTATTTCAGCTATGACATTCTTTTCTAATTATTGTCCACTTAGGATATCTGCTTTCAATGAGTGTCTTTACCAACTTAAATTGCTAACTTCACTTGGTCTAAACAGTTACTTGTTTTAAAGTTTGATGATTGTAATACTTTCACTGGGTCATTTATCATTCTGGTGCTAAATAGTAAATAGCCAATTCATTCATTCATTTTTCTGAGATGGCATGCACTCTTGACAAGGTATTGAGATCAGAGATCAGAGCTCAATAATATAACTTCAGAAAAGTTTATTTTGTTAACCAACATGTAACAATATAGAATTATACTCTGTCACCCAGGCTGGAGTGCAGTGGCTCAATCTCAGCTCACTGTAACCTCTGCTTCCCAGGTTCAAGTGATTCTCCTGCCTCAGCCTCCTGAGTAGCTGGTGCTACTAAGGTGTGCACCACCAAGCCTGGCTAATTTTTGTATTTTATTTTATTTTATTTTTTTTTTGAGACAGTCTCGCTCTTGTCACCCAGGCTGGAGTGCAGTGGCATGATTTTAGCTCACTGTAACCTTCACGTCTCGGGTTCAAGCGATTCTTCTGCCTCAGCCCTCTGAGCAGCTGGGACTACAGGCGTGTGCCACCATGCCCAGCTAATTTTTGTATTTTTAGTAGAGACAGGGTTTCACCATATTGGTCAGGCTGGTCTCAACTCCTGGCCTCGTGATCCTCCCGCCTTGGCCTCCCAAAGTGCTGGGATTATAGGTGTGAGCCACTGCACCCTGGACCAATTTTTGTATTTTTAGTAGAAACGAGGTTTCCCCATGTTGGCCAGGCTGGCCTTGAACTTCCGACCTCAAGTGATCCGCCCGTCTCGGCCTCACAAAGTGCTGGGATTACAGGTGTAAGCCACCGTGCCTGGCCTCTACAATGCATTTTTTCTTCTTTTTTTTTTTTTTGAGGCACTGAGTTTGGTGTTAAATGAAGAATGCATTTTTAAGAACACTTTTTTGGAACAAAGGATACTTTTTTTCCTATTGATATAAGAATTGTTGGGTTGTTTATAGGACAGATACATATTTTTGAATCTTTTCTCTTGGGTGTGGGTGACTTGATTTTAAGATGTTGTAGTTAAAAGTAGGGGGAAGTTGATAACATCAGCTGTGCAAGTGAGATTTATTTGAAATGGGACTGATACTGTGTCAGAGAGAAGTGGTTGTGGTTTTTAGGTTTTAACCATCTTTGTCCTCTTGTAAAATTGTTTAGTTTTTAATTTTAACTTATTTAGTCTTATTAATCTAAAATCATATCAAGAATCATAGCATATTTTACTCTGAAGAGAGGTTAGCCTGATTCATGTTTCCTGACTTCTTGGTAGAGACCAACCAGAAGATTACGTTGTTTTGATCAGGGGATTCTTTGACATTGGGTATAGGTTGAATTTGCAAAGGTACATTTTGTATCACCCATCTGAGTACTAATGAGTGAGAACTGACATTTTTCATTAGGCCTGTAGTGCTTCTGTTTTACTTCAGAAAAAAATCAGGTACATGTATACGTGCATGCCTGAATTTATTATACTTCCTCTGATCTCCCCAAAAGTGAACCATATTTGTTTTTATTTTTTCTTTTTATGTTTTTGAGATGGAGTCTTGCTCTGTCGCCCAGGCTAGAGTGCAGTGGTGTGATTGCGGCTCACTGCAACCTCCAATTCCCAGGTTCAAGCTATTCTCTTGCCTTAGCCTCCTGAGTAGCTGGGATCACAGGCATGCACCGTCATGCCTGGCTAATTTTTGAATTTTTAGTAGGGCTGGGGTTTCACCATGTTGTTCAGGCTGGTCTTGAACTGCTGACCTTGTGATCCGCCTGCCTCGGCCTCCCAAAGTGCTGGGATTACAGGCGTGAGCCACCGTACCTGGCTTTTTTT
>NW_016107366.1:8612919-8621810 GCF_001604975.1 Cebus imitator | reverse complement strand
CCCGTCTTACTCTGTTGCCCAGGCTGGAGTGCAGTGGTGTGATCTCAGCTCACTGCAGCCTCCACTTCCCAGTTGCCAGCAATTCTCCTGCCTCAGCCTCTCTGGTAGCTGGAATTACAGGTGCCCGCCATCATACCCAGCTAATTTTTATATTTTTGATAGAAAGGGGGTTTCATCATGTTGGCAAGGCTGGTCTCGAACTTCTGACCTCAAGTCATCCACCTGCCTTGGCCTCCCAACATGCTGGGATTACAGGTGTGAGCCACTGTGCCCACTCTTGTTTCTTTTTTTTGAGACAAGGTCTGGCTCTGTCATCCAGGTTGGAGTGCGGTGGTGTGATCTTGGCTCACTGCAACCTCTACCTCCTGGTTCAAGCGATCCTCCCACCTCAGCTTCCTAAGTAGCTGGGACTACAGGCATACACCACCACACTTGGCTAATTTTTGTATTTTTTTTGTAGAGATGGGGTTTTACCATGTTGGCCAGGCTGATCTTGAACTCCTGGGCTCAAAGCGATCCACCCACTTTGAACTGCCAGAGTACTGGGATTACAAATGTGAGCCACTGCACCTGGCCAGGTTCTTTATCATAGTAGAAACGAAGACAGAATTTGCGTGGTGGCTCATGCTTGTCGTCCCAGCACTTTGGGAGGTTGTGGCGGGTGGATCATGAGATCATGAGTTTGAGACCAGCTTGGCGAACACAGTGAAACCCCATCTCTACTAAAGATACAAAAATTAGCTGGGCCTAGTGAGCGCGTGTAATCCTAGCTACATGGGAGGCTGAGGCAGGAGAACTGCTTGAACCCGGGAGGTGGAGGTTGCAGTGAGCCGAGGTCGTGCCACTGCACTCCAGCCTCGACAATAAGAGTGAAACTCTGTCTCTCAGCCAGGTGCAGTGGCGCACGCCTGTAATTCCATCACTTTGGGAGGCCGAGGTGGGTGGATCACGAGGTCAGAAGTTTAAGACCAGCCTGGCCAACATGGTGAAACCCTGTCTCTAAATTAAAAAGAGAGTGAAACTCTGTCTCTCTCTCTCTCTTTTTTTCCCTCCTTGGCCCGAAACTCTGTCTCAAAAAAAAAATTATTTGGGCATGATGGCGCATGCCTGTGGTCCCAGCTACTTGGGAGGCTGAGGTGGAAGGATCGCTTGAGCCTGGGAAGCAGAGGTTACAAGGAACATAGATTGTGCCACTGCACTTTAGCCTGGGCAACAGAGAGAGACCTTGCCTCAAAAAAAATTTAAAAAAAAGGAAAATGTTTTCAGCTGAGTACAGTGGCACTCACACCTATAATCCCAGCACTTTGGGAGGCCAAGGAGGGTGGATCACCTCAGGTCGGGAGTTCTAGACCAGCAAGGTGCCCTTTGACAAGAGTGAAACTCCGTCTCCAAAACAAAGAAAAAAGAGGTTTTCTCTTTCTTTCTTTTTTTGGGAGACGGAGTCATAGAGTTCAGTGAGGAGATCTTGACTTACTGCAACCTCCACCTCCCGGGTTCTCTTGCCTTAGCCTTTTAGTAGAGACAGGGTTTTACCATGTTGGTCAGGCTGGTCTCGAACTCCTGACCTCGTGATCTGCCTGCGCTGGCGTCCCAAAGTGCTGGGAATACAGGTGTGAACCACTGCGCCTGGCCAGAAGGTTTCTCTTTCTTCAGGACGAAGATATGTACAGAATTTGGTGACTGAATTAGAAATCTTATATCCTGGAAAAATGAAGTAATGGAGAAAAAGGAGTGCAAAGTGGCTCTGGTTTGGGACAAGGTATTTAATTTGATAGTACACCTGTTGAGTTGAGGTAGAAGTAGAATATCTGGGTGTATACTGTGGGCAGCTCTACATGTAGCGGGAGATCAAGGTAGGAGGTATTTGATTTGGGTGTCATCTGTGTAGGGGAGCAAAAATAAATTCTGTAATTTCTGTACCATTTGGCTAAATGTTATTTAGGAATCATAAACTTTTTTTTTTTTTTTTTTTTTTTTTGAGATGGAGTCTTGCTGTGTCGCCCACGCTGGAGTGCAGTGGCGTGATCTTGGCTCACTGCAGCCTCCACCTCCTGGGTTCAAGCAATTCTTCTGCCTCGGCCTCCTGAGTATCTGGGACTACAGGTGTGCACCACTATGCCCAGCTAATTTTTGTATTTTTAATAGAGACAGGGTTTCACCATATTGGCCAGGCTGATCTCAAACTCCTGACCTCGTGATCCACCTGCCTTGGCCTCCCAAAGTGCTGGGATTATAGGCATGAGCCACCACACCCGCCCTAGACCACCCTATTTTATTTTTTTGAGATGGAGTCTTGCTGTGTCGCCCACGCTGGAGTGCAGTGGCGTGATCTCGGCTCACCGCAACCTCCGTCTCCTGGGTTCAGGCAATTCTCCTGCCTCAGCCTCCTGCGTAGCTGGGATTACAGGCACGCAGGCCTCTGTCTTATATGGAGCCCTATCGTACAGAGTCACATCTGACTGACCAGTTTCATCCAGGTCAGTTAGTAAACTTGAGTTAATAATAATAAATGGCAAAACCTGTTTCTCACCCAGGTAGCCTAAACTAGTGACCTTGGAAGTGGCATTCATTGTTACAATACAGTTCTTTGGGCCGGACACATGAATTGGCATTTATCATTACAAAGTTCTTTGGGCTGGACACAATTCTTTGGGCTGGTCACTTGAACCCACTGGACACTGGGACACATTAATGTTAATGAATAACATTATGGAACTCAGGGTAGTTGGTATGTTGCAGTTGTGGACCACCCACAGATTACTTTTTTGTAATCATTATAGTGTATTGTACTAGTTTTAGTGTTGTTCTCACCTTCTGGACTGAACTGTTCTAGAGCAGAGTCTGTTGTGTTTTTCATGCCCCTTTTCCAGGAGGTATTATGAAACTTTCGTGTTGAATGAGGGAAGACCAGAGGTTCTTCAGTTTTGCTCTCAGGTAAAGGAGTGGATCTTACAGCTCAGCCATCCTGCTGGGAAACACATGGCAACAGGTAGATGCCACTTGAATAGGCAGCTGTGGTGAGGGTAGTATAATTGAAGAGCGAAGGGGCGTAGCTCTGGGTGGAGAATCTCTGCCCTTATTAGCCACTGTTACTGATAGGAGCCTGATCTGTCACGTGGGGCAGAATGGAAAAGAGATTGAGAACCACTGATGATAATGGAAACATTTATTATGTTCTAGGCATTGGGCTATTGTATTTCCTGTATTTAATCCTTACAGCAATCTTATGAAGGAGATAAATACTCTTTATTTTTTGAGTCTTACTCTGTCAGAGTAAGATTCCGTCTCAAAAAAAGGCTGGAGTGCAGTGATGTGGTCTTGGCTCACTGCAACCTTTGCCTCCCAAGTTCAAGTGATTCTCCCACCTCAGCTTCCTGAGTAGCTGGAATTATAGGTGCCCACCACCACACCTGGCTAATTTTTGTATTTTTGGTGGAGATGAGGTTTTACTATGTTGGCCAAGCTGGTCTCAACTCCTGACCTCGTGATCTACCCACCTCGGCCTCCCAAAGTGTTGGGATTCCAGGCGTGAGTCACTGCACCTGGCCACATACCCTTTTTTGAAAAGTAAGAAACTGAAGCTTAGTTACCAGGTTATACCTGGTTTTTGAAATCAGTCTTTGATTCCAGGGTCCATGTTCTGACCTATTTCTGCTTCCTTAGGCAAGATAAACCAGACAAAACTATTGCAATCAGGTAGGACATTACAGGCCAAAAAATTGTTTTGCCATAATTTTGCTTGTAATTTAGAGATTGTAAACTTGATGAGATGAGTACAAATGTTGACCATTCTCCTGTAATTGCAGGAGTCCATCCCCCCAACTTCCAAAAGCAGTAAATGCCAAAGTTCATTTTTCTTCAGTTCTGTTTTTTATTACATGTGTGTTCTAAGTGGTAATGTGGGAAACCTGTCTCCGTACAGACAGAATGACTCAATATAAAGTGTTCCTATTGCCAGCTCATTCTACCCTGCATTTGGCTTTTTTTTTTTTAATGGTCCTTTGGCATAATGGAACAGAGTTTAAGATCAAATTGGCAGGATATTTTCACCAGTGAAGTAATGAAGTAATATCACAGGCTGTGATGCCAGTAGTGTTGGGGCTGTGGAGACTTTTTATCATACCAGATATTTTATTTCTCTTATAATTACTACCATTTAAGAACAATCGCCTTTATACTTTTTCTATTTATTTATTTATTTATGGAGAATGAGTTTCACTCTTGTTGCCCAGGCTGGAGTGCAACGGGCACCATCTAGGCTCACTGCAACCTCTGCCTCCCTGGCTCAGGCTATTCTAATGCCTTAGCCTCCCTTTGCTGGGACCACAAGTGCAGGCCACCATGCCTAGCTCATCTTTGTATTTTTTTATAGAGATGGGGTTTTGCCATGTTGCTCAGGCTGGTCTCAAACTCCTTTTTTATTTTTGAGACAGGGTCTCGCTCTGTCATCCAAGGCTGGAGTGTAGTGGCACAATCTTGGCTCACTGCAACCTCTGCCTCCTGGGTTCAGGTGATTCTCTTGCCTCAGCTGCCTGAGTAGCTGGGACTACAGGCACACACCACCATGCCCGGCTAATTTTTGTATTTGTAGTAGAGACGGGTTTTACCATGTTGGTCAGGCTGGTTTTGAACTCCTGACCTCAGGTGATCCTTCTGCCTTGGCCTCCCAAAGTGCTGGGATTATAGGCGTGAGCCACCGTGTCTGGCTCAGACTTCTTTTTTTGAAATTAACTCACAAACAAAAAATGAGGTTGTGATGTGTGACAAAATAAAAAAAAAAAAGAGATGAACTCTTGTACTCTAGTCCAGGCTGGAGTGCAGTGGCGAGATCTCAGCTCGCTGCAACCTGTGCCTCCTGGGCTCAAGTGATTCTCTTGCCTTAGCCACCTGAGGAGCTATGACTACAAGCGTGCACCACCATGCTTTTTAAATTTTTTTTTTTTTTTTTTTGAGATGGAGTATCTTGCACTTGTTGCCCAGGCTGGAGTGCAGTGGTGCAATCTCAGCTCACTGCAACCTCTGCCTCCCAGGTTCAATCCTTAGCCTCCTGAGTAGCTGGAATTACAGGTATGCGCCACCACGCCCGGCTGATTTTTTTGTATTTTGAATAGAGACGGGTTTCTCCATGTTGGTCAGGCTGGTCTCAAACTCCCTACCTCAGGTGATCTGCCCTCGTTGGCCTCCCAAAGTGCTGGATTACAGGTGTGAGCCACCGCACCAGGCCAAGTTTTTATTTATTTATTTATTTTTTTGAGACAGAGTTTTGCTCTTGTTGCCCAGGCTGGTGTGCGTGGCGCTAGCTCGGCTCACTACAACCTCTGCTTTCTGGGTTCAAGCGATTCTCTTGACTTAGCCTCCTGAGTACCTGGGATTACAGGCATGCACTACTGTCTGGCTATTTTTGTATTTTTAGTAGAGACAGGGTTTCTCTATGTTGGTAGGGCTGGTCTTAAACTCCTGACCTCAGGTGATCCTCCTGCCTCGGTCTCCTGAAGTGCTGGAATTACAGGTGTGAGCCACCACAATTGGCACGCCTGGCTAATTTTGTATTTTTAGTAGAAAATAGGTTTCACCATCTTGGCTAGGTTAGTCCGGAACTCCTGACCTCGGTGATCCACCTGCCTTGGCCTTCCTAAGTGCTGGGATTATAGGCGTGAGCCACCTTTCCTGGCCCACTGTCAGACTTATATTAAAAAGTTTTTCATCTTTTGGCTGGATACAGTGGCTCACACCTGTAATTCCAGTACTTTGGAGGCCAAGCTGGACAGATGATTTGAACCCAGTGGTTCAAGAGAAGCCTGGACAACATGGTGAAACTTCATCTCTACAAAATATGCAGAAATTGGCCAGGTGTGGTGGTCCTTGCTACTTGGAGGGCTGAGGTGGGAGGATCACTTGAGACCAGCAGGTGTAGGTTGCAGTGAGCTAGAACCTGTCACTGCACTCCGTTCTGTGTGACAGAGTGAGACCCTGTCTCAAAAAAAAAAAAAAAAAAAGGGTGAGGGGGCTTGGTTGCTCACACCTGTAATCCTAGCACTTTGGGAGGCCAAGGTGGGCAGATCACTAGAGATCAGGGGTTTGAGACCAGCCTGGCCAACATGGTGAAACCCCGTCTCTACTAAAAATACAAAAATATCAGCTGGGCGTGGTGGCACGCACCTATAATCCCAGTTACTCAGGAGGCTGAGGCAGGAGAACCACTTGAATTCGGGAGGCCAAGATTAAAGTGAGCCAAGATTGTGCCACTGTACTCCATGCTGGGTGACAGAGTGAGACTCCATCTCAAAAAACGAAAAAAAAGTTTACCTTTTGAAGTTAGGATTTTCCTGTTTGATGTAACAAATCCTCTTAGTGGTTTTCTCCTTTTTTTTTTTTTAAATTTTTTTTATTTTTATTTTTTGAGATGGATTCTTGCTCTGTTGCCCAGGCTGAGTTCAGTGGCTCCATCTCGGCTCACTACAACCTCTGCCTCCCAGGTTCAGGTGATTCTCCTGCCTCAGCCTCCCGAGTAGCTGGGATTACAGGCACCTGCCATCATGCCTGGGTAATTTTTATATTTTTGTAGAGTTAGGGTTTTACCACATTGGCCAGGCTGGTCTTGAACTTCTGACCTCAGGTGATTCGCCTGCCTTGGCCTCCCAAAGTACTGGGATTACAGGCGTGAGCCACTGAGCCTAGATGAGTTTCCTCACCTTTTAATAGTTATCTTTTTAAGCTGTGATTAAATATGTCTTAATTTTTTTTTTTTTTTTTTAATAGAGACAGGGTCTTGCCATGTTGCACAGACTGGTTTCCACCTCCTGGGCTCAAGTGATCCACCCAACTCGACTTCTCAAAGTGCTGCGATTATAGGTGTGAGCCACCATGCCTGGCCATGACTGATTTTGTTTTTTTTTTCCTTGAGATGGGATTTCGCACTTGTTGCCCAGGCTGGAGTGCAATGGCGCAATCTTGGCTCATGGCAACCTCCACCTCCTGGGTTCAAGTGATTCTCCTGCCTTAGACTCCTGAGTAACTGGGATTACAGAAATGCACCACTGTGCCTGGCTAATTTTTGTATATTTGGTAGAAACAGGGTCTCTCCATGTAGTCAGGCTGGTCTTGAACTTCTGACCTCCGGTGATCTGCCCGCCTCAGCTTCCCAAAGTGTTGGGATTATAGGCGTGAGCCATTGCGCTGGGCCAAACTGGTTTTAAAAATACTCAAGTTTTATTTCAGGCCGGGTGCTGTGGCTCATGCCTGTAATCCCAGCACTCTGGGAGGCCGAGGCGAATGGATCACCTGAGGTCAGGAGTTGGAGACCAAGCTGGGCAACATGGTGAAACCCCATCTCTACTAAAAATACAAAAATTAGCCAGCTGTCATGGCGAGTGCCTGTAATTTCAGCTGCTTGAAAGGCTGAGGGATGAGAATTGCTTGAACCTGGGAGGCAGAGGTTGCAGTGAGCTTCATTTGCTCCACTGCACTCCAGCCTGGTGACAGAGTACAACTTCATCTCAAAAAAAAAAAAAAGAAAGAAAAGTATATATAATGGACATGGATCAAAATACTGGAAAACAAAGCCGGGTACATCGTTGGCTCCTGCCTCTAATCTCAGATACTCAGGAGGCCGAGGATTGCTTGAGGCCAGGAGTTTGAGAGCAGCCTGGGCCGTATAGTGAGACCCTGTCTCTATAATAAAAAGAAAATTAGCTGGTGATGGTGGCACATGCCTGTAGTCCTACTCCGGAGGCTGAGGCGGGAGGATTGCTTGAGCCCAGGGAGTTCAGGCACTCCAGCCTGAACAGATTTCATTATTATGAAATCTGTTTTCTCTGTAAATTGCTGTGGGATAAAGCGGTTGATGAAATAGGGCAAAAAAATTTAAAGTTGATTGAACTGTAGCCTCTGTACTGGATTATGAGGGACAGAGATAGGTAGAAGCTCTGCCCTGGGGGAAGGGAAATTTGGAGGACAATTCCACAGAGCTTACTCACTTTGCTTGTACTCTTTTAGCACGAGGATATATCAGTATCCACCATAGATTGACAGCCTATAGGAGATAACCCCAGAGAGCCAGATAAGAGTCAGTGGATGAATATATTTTGACTTCACTTGCACCCTCTCTTTCTTTCACTTGGTGTGGCCATCTTACAATGGTATTCTGACACCCACCTCTGATGTGTAAACCATTCTTAACTCTCCAGTGCTGTTAATCTTTTTTTTTGAAGGGTTTAAAAAATTTTATTTTTATTGTATGTGCAAAGAGCTAGCATGGTTTCTTTCATTGGGTGGATTATTTGGAAAATCCATTCAAGGAAGATCACTTCGTCCAACTTAATGTATCCCAACTTAATGAAACCCATTTTCTTCACTTATAGAAACAATGGTGATGCATATTGAGGCGGTAATTTGGGTCAGATCTTGCTGGTCTGAGCAGATGCAACAAGATCGAGAACCCTGGCTGAATTATTGTGAGTGGCTCCAGTAGAGCTGCTGGTGACCCATCTTGCTCTCGGGGGTAGTAAGGCAAAAGGAAAGAGCTATAGTTAATATTTATAACTTGTAATTAACAGGAACTACTCTGTTAAACTGAGAGGGAGCTCAAGTATTTCCCAAACTGGGGAGTCTTGACGTTCCCTGGAAGTCTTTTTCTGTTGTACCTGCTGAGGGACTCTCTTAAACAATGAATCTTGTCTTCCTGGGTAGGTTGCTTAGGTACCTTAGCATTTGTGCTAGTAGCATTTAGTTAATGTGTTAAAGCTGAATAATCCATTTTTGTATTTTTTTTTCTCTTAATGCATGTACTCTTAGAGCCTTTTCATTATATTTGGAATTCACAAGGCTTAACATGTACTTGGTCAAAAGAATCATCAGCAAACCTTCAATTATAACTTTTTTTTTTTTTTTTT
>NW_016107366.1:8608849-8611834 GCF_001604975.1 Cebus imitator | reverse complement strand
TTTTTTTTTTGAGATGGAGTTTCACCCTTTTGCCTAGGCTGGAGTGAAGTGGTATGGTCTTGGCTCACAACAACCTCTGCCTCCTGGGTTCAAGCAATTTGCCTGCCTCAGCCTCCCGGATAGCTGGGCTTACAGATGCATGCCCATTCCTGGGGTTATGAGTCTGAATAATTGTTTGCAGTAGGTTAGCGAGAGCTTGTGGCTCCTTGGTATTAAAAACTTGGAGCTGCCAGAACCTTGGGAGTCTGCGCCTCTCTGTGGGGCAGGGGTGGGGATAGTGGTTTCTAGTGGTTTGTCCCTTGGCCACTAAAATAGATGCTGTCTGCCCTCCCAAACACTTTGGAAGGTTTAAAACTAACTGCAACCACGAATCTATGTATGGAAATTGATTGAGGTGTTCTAGCTCACCGCATATAACTTTATGCTTTACTTTGGAGACAGGAGACCTGTCCAGGGTCCCCTTTAGGGGCCAACCTACGTTAAATGCTGGCCAATTTACCTTACATAAAGTTCTTAATTTTTCTGGTGTCATAGTTACTTTATAATTCCCACAAAATTCCTTTTTGAAATTTTTTAGCATGGTCTTTAAAGGAGTGGGCTTGCTGTGGGAGTGACCCATACTAACACTCCAAAGAAACAGTTCCCACAGTTAGGACAGTGTTAGTTCACTTACAGCAGTTCCTGCCCAGCAAGAGGCAGCACAGAGCCAACGCCCAGATGGCGGAGGCTTCTCCACTCAGCCTTATGTGGCTGTCTCTAATTCTTAAGAAATTGCTTGACACATGAGGCCCCTCCTAATTACCTTTCACAACTGAGTTCAGTCGGACCCATCTACACACACACACACACACACACACACACGATCGATTTCCTTCCAATTTGAAACCATAAGCATAAAGCTTCCAAGGTTAGTTACAGAGAGAGCGAGCTCCACGTTCAAAAGTGCCAAATCTGGCACCTGTGGGTGATTAGGACAAGCTTCCACCCAAAATGGGGTGGGCTATTTTCCCCTGGGTTAATCTTACCATATTTAGTTGTCCGGACGTTCCTTCTCCGTGTTCAGCCACTGGGTGGATCCACACTGCGGGGCCTCCCTGCTCCGCTCCAGTGAGGCTTTTCCACCGGGCAAATACCTGCCCAGTAGCGCTCGCAGGATTCGTGTAGCGGATGGGACGCCCCCCCGCCCGTGCAGGGATGCTCCACAGGGCTAGGCAAATGCCCGAGAGAGTTTTTCCCACCGTCTGCTATCCGAGACTCACTTCCTAGCCAACTCACCAAAAATGTGGCCAACACACCAAAAATGTAGCAGAAGCGGTGGGAAACAGAGCCCTTGAACACTGAATGGGGAAGGAAGGAGTTTATTACAGCCAGGAGCTGAGGAATAATTTGTCTAAATTCAGCTCGTTTAACAAAGGAAGGTTCTGCCATTATATAGGCTTATACTTTAGATATTACACGTGGAAGACTTTTAGGTTTACAGCCTTAGAAATCACATATGAAAGCGTTTCGGGTTTACAGTTTTAGGAATTACGTGTGAAAAAGTTTCTGGTTTACAGTGAAAAGGTTTAGGGTTTAGTTTTAGGACTCACATGTGAAAAGGTTTCTGGGTTTGATCTTGTTTTAAGTAAAAACAGTGTCTTCCGGAGAGTTTCCCCAAGACCAAGCCTGCCACCTACAGGAAGGTGAATTAGGAGATGCCAGTCAGTCAGCCTTTTCTTCTGTTGAAACACAGAGTGGCAGTCAAAGGAGAAATTGATCCCACATGCCTGGGTCTCCTTCCTCACCTAGGCTGGAGCGAAGTGGTGTGGTTCTCGCTCACAGCAACCTATGCCTCCTGGGTTCAAGCAGTTTGCCTGCCTCAGCCTCCTGGATAGCTGGGACTACAGATGCATGCCACCATGCCTGGCTAATTGTTTTTGTATTTTTAGTAGATATGGGGTTTCACTGTGTTAGCTAGGATGATCTTGATCTCTTGACTTTGTGATCACCCGCCTCAGCCTCCCAAAGTGTTGGGATTGCAAGCGTGAGCCACTGTGCTTGGGTTTTTTTTTTTTTTTTTGAGACTGAGTCTCACTCTGTTGCCTAGGCTGGAGTGCAGTGGCTTCATCTCGCCTTACTGCAACCTAACGCCACCTGGGTTCAAGCAGTTATGCCGCAGCCTCCCGAGTAGCTGGGATTACAAGCACATGCCACCACTCCTGGCTACTTTTTCTATTTTTAGTAGACAGGGTTTCACCATGTTGGCCAGGCTGATTTCGAACTCCTGACCTCAAGTGATCCACCTGCCTCGGCCTCCCAAAGGGATTATGGGCATGAGCCACTGTGCCTGGCCAATTTTTTGTTGTTGTTCTGTTTTTTTTCTTCTTGAGACGGAGTCTTGCTCCATCACCTAGGCTGGAGTGGCACGATTCTGGCTCGCTGCAGCCTCTGCCTCCTGGGTTCAAGTGATTCTCCTGCCTAAGCCTCCTGAGTAGCTGGGATTACAGGCGTGTGCCACCATGCCCAGCTCATTTTTGTATTTTTAGTAGAGATGGGGTTTTGCCATGTTGGCCAGGCTGGTCTTGAACTCCTGATCTCAGGTGATCCACCCTCCTAGGCCTCTCAGAGTGCTAGGATTACAGGAGTTAGCCATGGTGCCCAGTCTCCAAAGGTTTTTGATGTGAAATTAGTAAAAGTTGTATGATAGGTGGTAGTGAGAAGTAACTATAGGAATGTAGGAAAATGAATTGGAGTAAATTTAGAAATATGTACCAGAATAATGGGTTATAGAATTTACCCTGATGGTCCTGGTGGGTAAAGAAAAGAGGGAAGCATAATGAATCCTGAGATTCTTAAAGGAAAAAACAGCAGTTAGAAAGAGTTGTATTTTATCGAGACCATCCTGGTCAACATGGTGAAACCCCGTCTCTACTAAAAATACAAAAAATTAGCTGGGCATGGTGGTGCATGCCTGTAGTCCCAGCTACTCAGGAGGCTGAGGCGGGA
>NW_016107366.1:8606296-8608629 GCF_001604975.1 Cebus imitator | reverse complement strand
TTTTTTTGAGACAGAATCTCACTCTGTTGATCAGGCTGGAGTGCAGTGGCACAATCTTGGCTCACTGCAACCTCTGCCTCTTGGGTTCAAGAAATTCTCCTGCTTCAGCCTCCCTAGTAGATGGGATTATAGCTAATTTTTTGTATTTTTAGTAGAGATAAGGTTTCACCGTGCTGGCCAGGCTGGTCTAGAACTCCTGACCTCATGATTCGCCTGCCTTGGCCTCCCAAAGTGATGGGATTACAAGTGTGAGCCACCGTGCCAGGCCAGTAAGTGTTCTTTTATGGTCAGATTGCCTTAATATTTTTATGAGTCTCAGGATCACTGTTCTAGGTTCATGGAAATTGGGGCCCTAAAAATTTTTAAACTTATTTTTATTTGTTAACTATTGTTTTGTACAAATTGGGTGTCACTATGTTGCCCAGGCTTGTCTTGAACTTCTGGCCTCCAGCAGACCTCCTGCCTTGACCTCCCAAAGTGCTGGGATTATAGGTGTGAGCCATCATGCCTGGTCTGTTAAAAAATTTTAAAAAATAGTTGCTTTGGCCAGGTGTAGTGGCTCATGTCTGTAAATTCCAGCACTTTGGGAGGCCAAGGAAGGTGGATCATCTGATGTCAGGAGTTCCAGATCAGTGTGGCAAACATGGTGGAACCCCATCTCTACTAAAAATACAAACGAAAATTAGCCAGGTGTGGTGGTGGGTGCCAGTAATTGCAGCTATTCAAGAGGTTGTGGCAGGAGAATCGCTTGATCCCAGGAAGCAGAGGTTGCAGTGAGCTGAAATCTCACCATTGCACTCCAGCCTGGGTGACAAGAGCAAGACTCTGTCTTAAAAAATAAAAAAATAAAGTGTATAATTCAATAGTTTTTATTGTATTCAGAATTGTGCAAGTATCATCATCATCATCAATTTTAGAATATTCCATTATCCCAACAATCCTTTACCCAGTAGCAGTCACCAGTCCACTTTCTGTCTCTGTTTGCCTGTTCTGGATATACTTGAATGATGTTTTGTGACTGCCTTCTTTCACTTAGCATAATGTTTTAAGGGTTCGTCTATGTTGTATGTAGCATTTAGTATATCATTTCTTCTTTATGCATATTTCATTGTATAGATCTGCTACATTTAATTTTCCATTTATCAGTTGATGGGCCTTTTACTTTTCATTTTTTTTTTTGCTATGATGGATAATGCTGCTGTGAATATTTGTGTTCAAGGTTTTTTTCAGTAGACATGGTTTCATTTCTCAGATTTGAAAGGGTGCATCGATCTGTAGTATATATACACAAAAATAACAAATTTCTTCACCAGGGCCAGTGCTCATTATAAAAGGGGCATGGGGCCGGCACAGTAGCTCACGCCTATAATCCCAGCACTTTGGAAGGTCGAGGCAGGTAGATCTCGAGGTCAGGAGATCGAGTGACTATCTTGGCTAACATGGTGAAATGAAACCCCATCTCTAATAAAAATACAGAAGATTAGCTGAGTGTGGTGGTGGTCCCTGTAATCCCAGCTACTCGTTAGGCTGATGCGGTAGAACCACTTGAACCTGGGAGGCAGAGGTTGCACTGAGCAAGACTCCATCTCGGAAAAAAAAAAACAAAACAGCATGGGAGGATTACTCTTTCTACAACTTACACTGTGGATTTGGAGTTTTTCCAAGCCACACAAAATGTTTCACTGGAGCTAATGACTACTTTCTTTTCTCTTTGAAGGAAGTATTTGCAGGCTAACACTGTAAATAAACTTGTTAACAGTCCTGGGAAGAGGAGTGCTTAAACTATAGAGAACAGGTGTTGTCAGTGAGCTCTGAAACTCTTTAGATGCAGTTAATGTACAGATGATTGATCTGCTGATGACAGTTGTTCTTTATTAAAGCAAGTTCCCTAAGAATTTTAACAAGGGGATAGTTCATTAACCTAGTCATGGTTATTGTATGTATTTAAAAGCACCTGGCTGGGTGCGGTGGCTCATGCCTGATATCCTAGCACTTTGGGAGGCCGAGGCAGGTGGATCACCTGAGGTCAAGAGTTTGAGACCAGCCTGGCCAACATGGTGAAACCCCATCTCTACTAAAAATACAAAAATTAGGCAGGCGTGGTGGCGTTCATCTGTAATCCCAGCTACTCTGGAGACTGAGGAGGGAGAATCGCTTGAACCTGGGAGGTAGAGGTTGAGCTGAGATGAGCCTTTGCACTCCAGCCTGGGTGACAAGAGTGAACCTCTTGTCTAAAAAAAAAAAAAAATGGTTAGTAGATATGCTGAAATAGGTTGGGTGCATGTATCCAGTGAAATCTAGAGGTAATTTTATGTGGGTTTTTTTTTTTTTTT
>NW_016107366.1:8600092-8605308 GCF_001604975.1 Cebus imitator | reverse complement strand
TTTTGTATTTTTAGTAGAGACGGGGTTTCACCATGTTGATCAGGATGGTCTCTATCTCTTGACCCCGTGATCGACCCGCCTTGGCCTCCCAAAGTGCTGGGATTACAGGCTTGAGCCACCGCGCCCGGCACTTTTGCATTTTTAGTAGAGATCGGGTTTTGCCCTGTTGGCCAGGCTGGTCTTGGTCTCTTGACCTCAGGTGATCCACCTGCCTCGGCCTTCCAAAGTACTGGGATTATAGATGTGAGCCACCACACCCAGTTCCAGACACTTTTAAACAACCAGCTCTTGTGTGGATTGACAGAGTGAGAACTCATTCATTACCATGGGGAGGGTATCAAGCAGTTTGTGAGGGATCAGCCCCCATGAGTCACACACTATACACAAGGCTCACCTCCAACATTGGAAGTCACATTTCGGATGAGATTTGGAGGGGACAGACATCCAAGCTATATCAAAATATAGTATTCATTTTATTTTATTTATTTTTTTAAAGATGGGGTTTCACCATGATGGCCAGGCTGGTTTTGAACTCCTGACCTCAGGTTATCCACCCACCTCAGCCTCCCAAAGTGCTAGGATTACAGGTGTGAGCCACTGTGCCCAGCTCATTTTATTTTATTTTTTTTTCCCCAGAGAATAGTTTTTCTTTTAAAAAAAAATTACCTTTTTTTGGCTGGCCGTGATGTCTCATGCTTGTAATCCTAGCATTTTGGGAGGCCAAGGTGGGAAAATCACTTTAGTTGAGGCTTGGAGTTAGAGAACAGCTGGGGCAACATAGCAAGATCTCCGTATCTATTAAAAAGAAAAGAAAAGAAAAGCCTAAGAGTTTAGTTTTCATAGGTGCTCAGTGAATGTCATGATGCTATTGAAAATGGAATTTATTTCCTTCAGTTCCTGTACTTTATTCTGTTTCTATGGATGATATGTCCATTCGCGGTATACTAGGAGCTATCCTAGATTTCTGCCTCTTGTTCCTGCCTACCATAGTTTCAAGATTATACCTGTGTTGCTTTATTTGATAGGCTCATGTTTCTTGCCTGGAGATAGATGTTCAGTTGTCTTCTCACTGGCTTTCCAGCATCTCCCCTTTTCTTTCTCATAGCAATTGTCTGTGCTGCTGCCAAATTGATGTTATGAAGATTAAAACTGCTTATGTTTCACCCTTTAGCACGCGCGTGTGTGTTTTCTTTCCTATTGCTTTTGGGATAACTTCAGAGCTCCTCATGGCATAGGAGGCCTTTCATGCTATTTTTTTAAGATATCATATATTTTAATTTTAAATTTATTAGTTTTAGAGATGGGGATCTCACTGAGTTGTCCAGGCTGGACCTGAACTCCTGGACTCAAGCAGTCCTCCTGCTCAGCCCCTTGTGTAGCTGGCACTGCAGGCACATGCTATCGCATGCCAAGCTTGCCATTCCAGTCCTTACTGGTGCTCCATTTCAGCTGTACTGAAGTATTTGTAGCTTTGTGAATACCCATGCTATTTTTATAGTTTGTGCGGTTTCTCAGCATACTAGTGCTATTTTTATTTATGTAGTTTTCTTGACTTGGAATCCCCTACCCTCCTCATTCACCTGGCCTTTTCCTCATCCACATAGCCTTTTCCTCATCTTTCAAGCTTCAGTAATGTATCCTCATCTCTGGTAAACATTTTTTACTCCCACTTTTCTCCAAGGTTGTGTGCCTGCCTTTGATGCCACTATTGTATGTTGTACACATCTTATTGAAGCTTTTAGCTTTCTGTATTGGAGTTTAATATTTACTTTTTCCCTCACCATCCAGTGCTTCGAAGCTGTTTGAGTAAAGCAATTCTTGGCCGGGCATGGTGGCTCACGACTGTAATCCTAGCACTTTGGGAAGTGAAGGTGGGAGGATCACGTGAGCCTAGGAGTTCAAGAATAGCTGGGGCAGCATAGCATGGGGCAGCATATTGTCTTTATTTTAAAAACAAGAGAGAGAGAGATTCTTGGGCTTAAGTTCAGACCTACTGAATCAGAATCTTCAGTAACAAGACACAGTTTGTGTATTTTGTTTGAATATTTATTATTTTTAGAGATAGGGTCTCACTGTGTTGCCCAAGCTGGTCTCGAACTCCTGGCTTGCTCAAAAGATCCTCCTGCCTTTACTTCCTTATGTTCTGGGATTATAGATGTGAGCCACCATGTCTGGCCATGTATATATGTGTGTATATATATTATATATATATATATATATATATTTTAAAAATGATACATTTTCCCTCCTATATTATGGTTATGAGGTTATTTTTTATTTTTATTTTTTTTTAATTTTTTTGATGGAGTCTTGCTCTGTCACCCAGGCTGGAGTGCAGTGGCGTGATCTTGGCTCACTGCAGCCTCTGCCTTCTGGGTTCAAGCGATTCTCCTGCCACAGCCTCCCAAGTAGCTGGGATTACAAGTGTACGCCACCACGCCTGGCTAATTTTTGTATATTTAGTAGGGACACGGTTTTTGCCATGTTGGCCAGGCTGGCCTTGAACTCCTGACCTCAGGTGATTAGTCTGCCTCAGCTTCCCAAACTGCTGGTACAGATGTGAGTCACTGGCCCCACCCTAACATAGCTTTGTGTTTTTTTTTGAGATGGAGTCTCTCTCTGTCTCCAGGCTAGAGTGCAATGGTGTGATCTCGGCTCACTGCAGCTTCCAGCTTGCTGGTTCAAGTGATTCTCCTGCCTCAGCCTCCCAAGTAGCTGAGATTACAGGCATGTGCCACCACACCCACCTAATTTTTGTGTTTTTAGTAGAGACGGGGTTTCACCATGTTGGCCAGGATAGCTTTGATCTCCTGACCTCGTGATCCACTCACCTCGGCCTCCCAAAGTGCTGGGATTACAGGTGTGAGCCACTGCGCCCGGCCCTAATACATCTTTTTATATATACCCATCTATAGCCTATGTTAGAGTCCTTACACATACATTCCTTTTTCTGTGTTTAAAATTTTTTAGCCTGGGTAACGGGGAGACCTCATCTCTACAAAAAAATAAAAAAGTCAGCTAGGCATAGTGGCATATACCTGTAGTCTCAGCTACTCAGGTGACTGAGGTGGGAGGACTCCTTGAACCTGGCAGGTCAAGGCTGTAGTGAGTCGTGTTCCTGCCACTGCATTCCTGCCTGGGTAACAGAATGAGATGTCTCAAAAAAAAAAAATTAATATAAAATTTTAAAACATTTTAAGTGGCTGTGTAAATTCTCTAAATAAATATAAACTTTGTTTAATAATTATTGCTATATTTAGACTGTTTCCCTGTTTCCAATTACAGTACCAGGTTAAAGATCTTTGTTAATAACCTGTGCCCATATTTTTCATTATTTGCTTAGGTTAAATTCCTAGAAGTGGAATTAACCAGATCAAAGGACATGAATATTAGTCAAACCCATATTACATATTTTCAAATGTCCAGAAAAGTCACATAAAGCAAGGTAAAGTTGTGTGTGTGTGCGTGTTTTATTTTATTTTTTTGAGATGGATTTTCGCTATTGTTGCCCAGGCTTGGAGTACAGTAGCACAATCTTGGCTCACCTCAACTTCTGCCTCCTGGGTTCAAGCGATTCTCCTGCCTCAGCCTCCTGAATAGCTGGGATTACATTGCCACCATACCTGGCTAATTTTGTATTTTTAGTAGAGATGGGGTTTCTCCATGTTGGTCAGTCTGGTCTGGAACTCCCAACCTCAGGTTATCCGTCCGGCCATGTGCGTATTTTAAAGAATGATAAGAATCATCTTAAAGAACCTGGCTCTAGAAGTACTATTTCTGCTATTTCACTATTTGTGTGACTAAGGACAGTTTCTCACATTACAAGTATTTGTATGTAGTGCCTGTCATGTTTTTGGTACTGTGCTAGACGCTCAAGGGAGATAAGACAAATCATCATAGCACTAAGGCGTGGCTAATTTTTTATTTTTTGTAGAGATGGGTTTTCTCTGTGTTGGTTAGGCTGGTCTCAAACTCCCGACCTCAGGTGATCCATCTGCCTCGGCCCCCCAAAGTGCTGGGATTATAGTCCTGAGCCACCGTGCCTAGCAAATGGCTACTGTTAACAAGTCAAGTTTTATGATCTTTGATCCACTGCTTAGTTTATTTCAAGATTTGATCTATATTATTTTCTAGCTCTTCTGGTTTATTGCTGAGCAGTTGATGCATGATTTTTCCTTGTAGGATATTGTGGCTTCATAAAGAGTGAAAAATCTCACACCGAATGTTGTCTTATAGTTTCTTCTAACCATAACTCCTTGTTTTAAGTCTTTTGGACAATACACTGATTGGTACCTGTTCTCAGCAGAAGCACCATGTGAAACCAGTGTTTAGGGAAGAAACCGCAACCATGGTAATCAACTTCTCTTATATGGTTATGTGACTCATCAATTACTCTTATCTTCATCTAAAATAGTACAAGCATACTCTTCATTATAATCATCATACAACTGCCCTTGAGCTGAACCACCCACATCAGTGTATTTTAGGCCCAGTCTTGATGTTAGCTCTTTACCTTGTGTGGTTTTTCCTACCCTTCATGTACTCTGAGTATGGCTCCAAAGACCTAAACGTGTCCTCATGTATAGCCAGGAACTTTACGGCATTCTTCAAAACAGAACACCGAGCGGCTCCCCATTGGGGAACTCGAGGCCCCAGAGCACACCGAATCCCTGCCTCCCCTGCTGTCCAGTCCCACTTTTAGCTGTCTGCCCTGACTGGGGAGGAGGATGTTTGCCTGAACATATTTTTTGTAGAGATGAGAGTTGTGCTGTACCACACAGGCTGAACTTGAACTGTCCTCAAGTGATCCTTCTGCCTAGGCTTTGCCTAGGCTTCGAAAGTACTGGCCATGCAGAGGTGTGAGCCACCTTGTCCCTTTGATGACAATAGGAAGAAGTAGTAAAAGGTGTAAAGAGCTGAGTTTGGGCCGAGTGTGGTGGCTCACACTTGTAATTCCAGCACTTTGGGAGGCCAAGGTGGGAGGATCGCCTGAGATCCAGTGTTCAAGACCAGCCTGGCCAACATGATGAAACCCTGTCTCTACTAAAAGTACAAAAATTAGCTGGGTGTGGTGGCGTGTGCTTGTAATCCCAGCTACTGGGGAGGCTAAGGCAGGAGAATTGCTTGAACCCAGGAGGTGGAGGTTCTGGTGAGCCGAGATTGTACCACTGTACCCCAGCCCAGGGGATTGAGCAGACTCTGTCTCCATTAAAAAA
>NW_016107366.1:8591931-8599812 GCF_001604975.1 Cebus imitator | reverse complement strand
TTTAACCCTTGTTGCCTAGGTAGAGTGCAATGGTGTAATCTCAGCTCACCACAACTTCTGCCTCCTGGATTCAAGTGATTCTCCTGCCTCAGCCTCCCGAGTAGCTGGGATTACAGCCATGCTCCACCACGCCTGGCTTATTTTGTATTTTTAGTAGAGACGGGGTTTCTCCATGTAGGTCAAGCTGGTCTGGAACTCCCGACCTCAGTGATCCACCCGCCTTGGCCTCCCAAAGTGGTGGGATTATAGGCATGAGCCACTGTTCCCGGCCAACTTCTTGCTTTTCTTACCATATGAGAATAATAGTATCTGTGTTTTCCGGGTAGTTGTGACTGTTATTTGTTTTTTCCTTGGAGACAGAGTTCTGTTCTGTCTCCTAAGCTGGAGCACAGCGTATCCTTGGCTTACTGCAACCTCCCCCTCCTGGGCTCAAGCCATTCTCGTGCCTCAGCCTCCCAAGTAGCTGGGATTATAGGCATGCGCCACCATGCCTGGCTAATTTTTATATTTTTTGTAGAGACAGGATTTCCCCATGTTGCCCAGGCTGGTCTTGGACTCAAGGGATCCACCTGCCTCAGCCTCCTGTGTTGTTAATGACTATTAAAAGAGTTGATAAAGTGTATAAAGTATTTATGGAATCAGGACCAGATACAAAGTAAGTCTTAGTAATAGTTATTGTTATTAATACAGATAAATCGTGTGCAGAAGATACTGTAGGTTTTCCCTTTAGTGACTAAATTCAAATTAGATTAATTCTTATATTCTCTTTCCTTTTCTCATTGCTCAGGTTTCTCCTCTTTGCCTGCCACTTTCTCACTGGTATCTCCTTTCCATAATGGTCTTGGAATCAACTATTCTTATTATATTGTTTGATCTCTTTTAGTGAAATAGAGCCATCATGATCTAGGTTTCTGTATGCAAAAAACCCTTGAGAACAAAAGTAGGTGTGTAGATGAATAGCCTCTTTTTATGAGGAAATAATCTAGCAAAGGCAGTTTTAGTATTAAAGTATAGAAATCTACTCTAGTTAGTAAAAATTCAGAGCATTTAATGAAAGAACAGCAAGGACTCTCTGAACCCCAGAGCAAGAAATATATATATGGGCTTCCTGAACACTACGAGGCTTTCTGTGTTTTTTTAGGAGGACTGTAGTCTCTTGTCTCTGCTTCTTTTAGCACATTTCTTTCTCTCCTCTATGTTGACCGCTACCTTTTGCTTATATATCAGTTGGCCACCACACCCAGCTAATTTTTGTATTTTGGTAGAGATGGGGTTTCACCATGTTGGCCAGGCTGGTCACGAACTGCTGACCTCAGGTGATCGTCCACTTCAGCCTCCCAAAGTGCTGTCATTACAGGCGTGAGCCACTGTGCCGGGCCTGTAAATTTGTTTTAATATAGCGGTGTGATTTAATGAATTCCCCAACTCAGTGATACTCTGTTGTATTTGAGTTTGGTTTCTCTGATCAAGCAACAGAGAACTAGTCAGATTGGTTCTAGTAAAGGGATGCTCACTGTAAAGACACACTGAGCAGTTCAGGACAAGGAGGCCAGCAAAGCAAGTCCAAGAACTGAACCAGAATACTAGCAAAACTTGTGTTGTTTTTAGTGATTTTATTCCAGAATGCATGGTCTAACAGGGTGTTTGCTTTATTCTGCTTTTTGAGATTCAGTGTTCAATAATATCTTCTTGAAAAATGGATAAGTTGTAATTACTCAAATAATTGATATTTGTATTTGGACCATTCAGAATTCCTTTATTCCCAAGTCTGTTTGAATTTATTTTGCATGGCTGGGTGTGGTGTCTAATAACCTGTAATACTAGCACTTTGGAAGTGGGGAGATTGCTTGAGGTCAGGAATTCTAAACCAGCCTGGACAACATAGTGAGACTTTGTCTCTATAGAAAAGTAGAAAAACTATTAGTTGGGTGTGGTGGTATGTGTTTCTAGTCCTGGCTATTCAGGAAGGCGAGGTGAGAGTTCGAGGCTGTAGTCATCTATGATTGCACCACTGCACTACAGCCCAGGTAACAGAGCCAAAACCTGTCTCAAAAAAGTAAGATAGGCTGGGCATGGTGGCTAATACTTGTAAGCCTGGCACTTTGGGAGGCTGTGCTGGACAGATCACTTGGACGCAGGGGTTTGCTACCTGCCTGGGCAACATGGTGAAACCCCTTCTTCTGCAAAAAGTGTGAAAATTAGCTGGACATGGTGGCACATACCTGTAGCCAGGAGGCTGCTCAGAAGGCTGAGGTGGGAGGATCACTTAAGCCTGGGAGGTCAAGGCTGCAGTGAGCCTTGATCGCACCACTGCATTCTAGCCTGGGCAACAGATCAGCACCCTGTCTCTTTAAGAAAAAAACAAACAAACAAACAAACAAACAAAAAAACACCCAAAATCCCTATTATTTTTCTTGACTACTATGTAGGCTGGCAGAAATAAAAGATGGAAATCTAAATAGTGGGCTAGATATTGGTATTGAGCCAAAAAGTAAAGGAATTTTAGAAGATGATCTTACTGATTGCTTTTCTGTTTTTTTTTTGGGACAGAGTCTCACTCTGTCCCCAGGCTGGAGTGCAATGGTGTGATCTCGGCTCACCACTACCTCTGTCTCCCAGTTTTAAGCGACTCTCCTGCCTCAGCCTCTCCAGTAGCTGGGACTACAGGCACGCGTCATCACGCCTGGCTAATTTTTGTATTTTTTGTAGAGACAAGGTTTCACCATGTTGGCCAGGCTGATCTTGAACTCCTGACCTCAGGTAATCCACTCGCCTCAGCCTCCCCAAGTGCTGAGATTGCAGGTGTGTGAGCCACCATGCCAAGCTTTTTGTTTTTTTTTTAAATGATAAGGCTGGGTGTGGTGGGTCACTTGAGGTCAGGAGTTTGAGACCAGCCTGACCAAGATGGTGAAACCCCGTCTCTACAAAAATACAAAAAAACTTAGCTGGGCATGGTGGTACACGCCTCTCATCCCAGTTACTTGTGAGGCTGAGACAGAATCGCTTGAACCCAGGAGGTGGAGGTTTCAGTGAGCTGAGATCGTGCCATTGCACTTCAGGCTGGGTGACAAAGTGATACTTCATCTCAAAAAAAGAAAGAAAACTGGCCAGGCATGGTGGCTCACACCTGTATTCCCAGCACTTTGGGAGGCTGAGTAAGGTGGATCACCTGAGGTCAGGAGTTCAAGACCAGCGTGGCCAACATGGCGAAACCCTGTCTCTACTAAAAATATACAACAGTTATCAGGGAATGGTGGCAGGTGCCTGTAATCTCAGCTACTCAGGAGGCTGAGACAGGAGAGTCACTTGAACGCTGGAGGCGGAGGTTGTGGTGAGCTGAGATTGTGCCACTGCACTCCAGCCTGGGCGACAAGAGCGAGGCTTCGTCTTTAAAAAAAAAAAAATAAAGATAACTAAAAGTTTATGGGCTTGAGCCAGTGATTTTTGTGAGTAGGGTGGTGTGGGTAGTGGGGAGGTTTCTCTGAATTGATGATTTGGTTGGGAATTGAGATAAAAAAAATGGATGTACATTGAAATGCTACATTTCAGAAGGTAAGTTAGATGCTCAAGTGATCTAGGTACTTCTAACATATTGATTACAGAAATGCTGAACTAGAGAGAGCCTCCTGGCACTTTCCTCCCCTAAACAAAGAATGACTACAGATCGCACTCTGAGGGTTGAGAGAGAAGGACTGAATGTGTGGAGATGTTTTAATAACTTATGGAGACTAATGTTTGAAGTGGATAAGATTAAGTGCCTTGTAAGCATTGGACATTTTTTCTTAATCATTACAAACTTGTAAAGTCACTGATCTAGCTTAGTTTAACAAATGAGGAAATTGAAGTATGTGACCATTCTCATTAGTAAGGGATGTGGAGTATGATAAGTAGGGCTTGCCAAAGGGTAATGGATAGGACAGGCACTTTATTTTTGAGACAGGATCTCACTTGGTGGCCCAGGCTGCAGTGTAGAGGTGCGATCTTGGCTCACTGCAGCCTCCATCTCCAGGACTTAAGCAGTCCTCCTGCTTCGGCCTCCCAAGTAGCTGGGACCACAGGCACAAGCCAAAAGATTTGTAAAGTGATGCTTTTAATTTTTCATTGTCCAAAATGTGGTCATATAGTTCCAGGTTTATCTGTTTGGTTAAAAATCTTTTTTTTTTTTTTTTTAAATGGAGTTTTGCTCTTGTTGCCCAGGCTGGAGTATAGTGGCGTGATCTCGGCTCACCACAACCTCTGCCTCCTGGGTTCAGGCTATTCTGTCACAGCCTCCCGAGTAGCTGGGATTATAGGCATATACCACTATGCCCAGCTAATTTGGTATTTTTAGTAGAGATGGGGTTTCTCCATGTTTGTCAGGCTGGTCTCTGGTCTTGAACTCCTGACCTCAGGTGATGCCGCCTGCTTCAGCTTCCCAGAGTGCTGGGATTACAGGCGTGAGCCACCATGTCTGGCCTTTTTTTTTTTTTTTTTCTAAAAAGAACGAGACAATCTTATTCTTGCCCACACTGGAGTGCGGTGGTGTGATCATGGCTCACTGCAGCTTCAAATTGCTAGGCTCAAGTGATCCTCCTACCTCAGCCTCCAGAGTAGATCGGGGTCACCATACTTGGCTAATATTTTTATTTCTGAGACAGATTGCTGTGTTGTCCAGGCCAGAGCAGAGTGTCTGTTCACAGGCACAGTTATAGTACACTGTGGCCTTGAACTCTTGGGCTCAGTCCTCCTACCTGAGCTTCCTGAGCAGCTGGAACTGCACGTGCATGCCGCTGCATCCAGCTATCTGTTTTGATTTTATAATGTCCTATGTGGTAAAATACCATCTCAGTGTGGTAAATCATGGTTCTGGTTAGGACAGGATCCATGTTTGAAAAAGAATGCAGGTGTTGAGAATTGCAAAAGAAAGTTCTGGGATCTGGAAATGGGAAGAAACTAAGTGCAGATTGTGTGTATGGATAATAGCCTTGGGTGGGATGAAGAACAGAATAGAGAGTTAGGTCAGGCACTAAAGTTGTCAGCTCACTTTACCTCCTTAGTAAAGGGAGTGGGAGATGCCTTTATTGGGAGGGGGCAGCAGCTGAGAAAGCCAGGGTTGGGATGAGGAAGTTACACATTTTTGGTAAATGGCCCAAAGAGAAAAGTAGGAAATAGTTTTGTGAAACCAGAGGAGATAGATAAGGTCAATCAGTTGAAAAGGGGGTATTGGCGGGGGGCAGGGGAATATTTTGCAAAAGCAAAGAAATAATTAGTAAATAGTACTAGAAACTAGGGCCTGGTGCAGTGGCTTACTCCTGTAATCCCAGCACTTTGGGAGGCTGAGGTGGGTGGGTCACGTGAGGTCAGGAGTTTGAGACCAGTGTGACCAACGTGGTGAAACCCTATCGCTACTAAAAATACAAAAAAATTAGCAGGGCGTGGTGGCATGTGCCTGTAGTCCCAGCTGCTGGGGAGGCTGAGGCAGGAGAATCACTTGAACCCTGGAGGTGGAGTTTGCAGTGAGCCGAGATCACGCCACTTCACTCCAGCCTGGGTGACAGGGCAAGAGTCTCAAAAAAACAAAACATTAACTTGCCACTCAAATGGATTTCTAGAGAAAAGGGAAGCATAGAAGGAACTCGAAGGCTTATTCTTCCTTGATGGGAGTATTTACTCTGATTATAATTGACAGCCAGCTTTTCTCCTTTATCATGGAAAAGACTTCTCACTTACCTAAAACATTTCTTACAAATATTTCTTACAATGCCTTCATTCTTTGATTTCTCTTGATTCTTGAGCATCTTTTTCTGAGTATTAGTTTTGTTTCCTAGGAAGAATTTTGGGAAAGTCAGGAGAGTCTGCCTGGTGCCAGTGACTGTATGATATACAGCTCCCAGTATAAATAAATAAGTTCCCAAATAGTTAAAAACTTTTGTGTGAGAATGTCTTGGTTTTTCCCATGTAGTCATTGTTGGTGAATGGTTTAAGATGAAGTTTCTGGACTAGCAAAACTCTTAGAAATTGAGCCCCCCTTCTCAACAATTGACTGTAGGAGGTAGGGCAGGAGACTGGTATACAGGGATGGGGAAAGAGTGTGGTTCTCTTGTAAATGAGGCAGAGGGAGATACCCTGAAAGAGGGAGGTGAGGAGGGCGAATAGAGAGGAAAAGAGCAGGGGAGAGAGGGCCAGGGGAGGTGGGGGAAAAAAGTACACACACCCAAGAGTGTAAATAAATAGTGAAAGAGAATAGTGGCAAGTGGGTGGTGTAGAAAGGAATGGAAAATGCTGCAAGGGCAGGATGAGCAAGTTTTGAAGGTAGAGGAAAGAGATAGTGAAAAGCAAGGGTAAGACCAAGAGAGCACTTTTATCAAAGCCCACAGCAGAAACTGAAGGCAGTTTTATCTAATAAAATAAGAGAATACTGGAGGTGGAAACTTCCTTTGACTCTCAGCAGGCAGCTTGGTGGCACAGAAAAGGCCTTGAACTTTAAATTGGAAGATTTGGATTAAGATCCTGGCAGTGCCATTTAAGTGTTCTCAGCCTTAGTTTCCTGCTGCACTCTTCCCTATTTAACAGTGGTTGGAGAAGGCATTTCTTGGAGGTCAGTTTCCTAATCTCTAAAATGGGAATAATCACTGTGAGATTGTTGTGATGGCTACATAAATATGCAGAGCGCATACTTTCTGCCTTTTCTTACTCCTACTTAGTTTCCTTGGGACATATAAATAGAATTTTCAGTATTTCTGGTTGAAACTGTATTTGTAGATTTTTGGATTTCCAAGAAATGCCTAGCTCTACTTAAATGTATAATTAGATTACACAGAAATGGCTAGATACAGAGCTTTGCACATTTGATTTACATGCTTTGTCAATGTTAATGCTGGCCTAAAGATTTGTCATTACCTAAAACATTTGTAGAGTTTCCAGCTAACATCCTGTCCTCATCCTTCCTCCCCTCCTTTATTTTTACTATATACAGTTTAGGACTCTATTGTGCTTATCTAAATAATATAAACACCATGTAAGATGATCATAGCTCCTATTTCAGGGCCTTTTTGAAACTTACAGCACAATATTGTAAGCCTTGTCTGTCTCTTTGTGCTCATATAACTGAATTTTACTCTTTAAGTTTTATACATTTCCATTTTTAGCAAGCATTCCCAATCTTTTATATTTTAATGATAGAGTGTCTCATTTGTAACATAGTATTGGCTGTGGGTAATGCAGCTATATTTTTGTGTAGTGTTAGTTCTGACAATTAAGATTCTTAGGCGATATATAGGCAGCTAGGTAGCATGTTAATGAAATTCTGTTTTTTTTTTTTTTCGGAGACGATCTCACCCTGTCTCCCAGGCTGGAGTGTAGTGGCGTGATTTCGGCTCTCTGAAGCCTCAACTGCTCAGGTGCAGGCCGTCTTCCCACTTCAGCCTCCGGAGTAGCTGGGACCACAGGCATGCATCACCATGCCCAACTATTTTATTTTATTTTTGTCTGTAGAGATGGAGTACTCCACTACATGGCCCAGGCTGGTCTTGAACTCCAGGGCTTTAGTGATGTTACCTCAAGTCAAACGCTTTTTTTTTTTTGAGACAGAGTCTCACACCGTCACTCAGGCTGTAGTGCAATGGCGTGATCTCGGCTCACCGTAGTCTTCGCCTCCTGGGTTCAAAACAATTCTCCTGCCTCACCTTCCGTAGTAGCTGGGACTACAGGCATGCGCCACCATGCCCAGCTAATTTTTTTGTATTTTTAGTAGAGACGAGGTTTCACCATGTTGGTTAGGAGGGTCTTGATCTCCTGACTTTCTGATCAGACCTCCTCTGGCCTTCCAAAGTGCTGGGATTACAGGCGTGAGCTACTGTGCCCCGCTCAACCTCAGGTAAAATTCTTTTTTTTTTTTTTTTT
>NW_016107366.1:8587750-8591246 GCF_001604975.1 Cebus imitator | reverse complement strand
TCTCACTCTGTTACCTAGATTGGAGTTCAGTAGTTCGATCATGGCTCACTGCAGCCTCTAGCTCCTGGGCTTATGTGATCCTCCTATTTCAGCCTCCTGAGTATGTGGGATTACAGGTGCGTGCCGCCACAGCTCAACTAATTTTTTTTTTTTTGAGATGGAGTGTTGCTCTGTCGCCAGGCTGGAGCATAGTGGTGCAGCCTTGACTCACTGCAACCTCCCCCTCCCGGGTTCAAGCGATTCTTCCACCTCAGCCTCCTGAATAGCTGGGACTACAGGCATGTGCCAAACACCCGGCCAATTTTTGTGTTTTTGGGAGAGACGGGGTTTCACCATGTTGGCCAGGATGGTCTCGATCTCTTGACCTCATGATCCACCCGCCTCGGCCTCCCAAAGGGCTGGGATTATAGGCGTGAGCCACTGTGCCTGGCCATCCCAACTAATCTTTATATTTTTTGTAGAGAGGGGAATTTTGCCATTTTCCCTAGTGTGTTTTAAACAAAGGAATGTACTCTTGAATCCCTTGACCGAGGATGGGTAGTGGCTCTAGCCTCAGGCAGCAGAGATTGCTTGCTGGTCGTAATAGAGAAGACCAGTAAAGTAGTTGAATTATGACTGTTTAGAATAATCTATTTCACACATCATCCTTGATGTTATTACCTTGTAAGAATGGCTTTGGAGATAGATAAGTAAATTGAAGCCTGAAGAGATTGTTATGCTGTATGTAGGGTTATGTTTAACAATGTGGTAAAGTTTGGAGGTATTCTTGTGACATATGCTATTTTCTCCCCCTGGTTATGAGATTTGGGGAGCCCCCAGGGATCTCCAAATATGGACAAATACTGGGATACGTCATTATGAGGTTTGCACCCCCCTTTCCTGAGGTTTACCAAAGAATTGGTAAATTGGATCAAATATACTCCCTAATTTAACCATTTACAGTTGGGAGGAGCTGTGATCTTTTGACTCATTAGGTCACATAGTCATCTTGAAAACATCATTGCTCTTCAGCATGTTGGTCTTATTAAAGTATGAAAAATAGCTAACATAATTCTCGTGTGATCCAATTTGCTTTTTCATTTTTTTGGATTGTGTGTTTTTCATGTTTTGAAAATAAAAGGGAATAGGAGGGGAGAAAGTAGGGATCATTGCTGAACCCTGATGGTTAAAGGTAAGTGAATGTTTAATCTCTCAGTCACTTGATCATTGATGTTGTCTTGCCAATATCTGAAAGTAAACAGAAGAAATTTTCAGTTGTGTGTAACGTGTATGTAAAATTCAAGATGCTGACTTGAGGGTTTTCCCTTCTCTATTCTAAACAATAGGTGCGTTCCATGGATGAACTGAATCATGATTTTCAAGCACTTGCTCTGGAGGGAAGAGCGATGGGAGAGGTAAGTGAACCCTTGTGTCAGAAAAGTGGGTCTGTTTTTAAGGGAAGGTTGGAGTTGTCTTTCATTAAATGTGTCCAAATCTAGTCTCCAGAAATATGTGCTTGCTTTTCCTTGTTGCCATTCTCATGATAGTAATGGGATGCTGGAGAATTTTGCCAAAACTATGTCATAAGAAGAATGTTAACCTTAACCTAATGTCTTAAAAGCAAAACAAAAGTAGTCAAAATGTGAGCACAAATTATTGGATATTAACATCAGCTGTAAATTGAGGCATTAAAAGTTTAAAAAGTATTTTAATTTTATATGTGTTAAATGTCCTTACTTTTGCCTCATTTTCCAGTGGCTAGCTTTTTTCCCCCCCTGCTAATGGCAAAGGGAGTCTTAGATTGGCTGCTAATCAGAAAATGTCAGTAACTTATTTTTAGAGTATTGCCTTTTTTGAGGAAGTTGTTTAGAGTTCCATTGTGAAAGGGAAGTTGTTAGGTTTTTGGTGGAGGAATTACAGAAGGTAGAGACTTGAGCCAGTCATCCCTTACAGGAAATTCAGAAATTAGAGTTTTGCTTTGATTGTAATGTTTAAAATTTGCAGAAACGAAATGTACTTTTATCCATTACATCAATAGGGAGGGTTGCCATAAGTCTAAGAAGGAAGGGGAGTATAGACATCTAATGAGTAGCCAACTGCTGGTTATTCTGGTTGTGACAATAAGCGTGTATTGATGAGAGAGGTAGAATATACAGTTTGAATTAACTGCTTAAAATACCACAGGCTCACAAATGACATTTGTTGTGGTCTTGTTCTGGAAAGTAACATTAGGTTTTCTCTTTTCATTTTTTGTGTATCTTAGTATTTGACAGCTCCTATACCAATTTTAATGTTTTATAAGAGGGAGAATTACTTAATTCTAGGGTCCTCATTTATACCATTCATTAGATACATTTGTTCTTTGATTTAGCAAATGTTTGATCCTCAGGCACTGTGCTAGGTTCTGAAGTCTAAATTAGGATAATTACTCTTCTGAGTTTGTAGCAAATTTTCCTTGATTTCCTTTGTGGTTTGCAGTGAATAGTTAAAAATTGTTGATATTTTGATTGATTGATTGATTCATTCATTGAGATGGAGTTTTGTTCTTGTTGCACAGGCTGGAGTGCAGTGGTGTGATTTTGGCTCACTGCAACCTCTGCCTCCCAGGTTCAAGCGATTCTCCTGCCTCAGCCTCCCGAGTAGCTGGGATTACAGGCATGCACTACTGCGCCCGGCTAATTTTGTATTTTTAATAGAGACAGGTTTCTCCATGTTGGTCAGACTGGTCTTGAACTCCAGAATTCAGGTGATCCATCCACCTTGGCCTCCCAAAGTGCTAGGATTACAGGCATAAGCCACCGTGTCCGGCCAGTTGTTGATGTTTTAACTGAGATTCTTGCTTTCTTTGTTGTAAGATTTTGTTTCCGACTTTCTGAGTCTTAACGACCACGGAGTCCAGTGTGCTGTCATCTTGAGTTCATGCATTTTTGGTCTGTTTTTCCCCTAGAGCTTTAGGAGACGATTGGGAGATATCCTTGTGTTTCCTGGATCTGCCTAATGTCACTGGCACGATGCAAATCAATAAGCCCTGTATGGTTTAGAAAGACTTTGTCGCTTAATTTTTGGAGCAAATTTGAACAGAAAGTTAACATATATGTTGGATATTAAGTATAGAAAGAGAAACTATGTTTATTGTCTTTCCTACTCCTATAATTCTAACATGGTGTACTCCAATTCCAGGTTGTTTTTCTTTCTTTTTTGAATTTTTTATAAAAATAGAGACAGCGTCTTGCTGTGGTGTCCAGGCTGGTCTTGGGCTTGAGTGATCCTTCTGCCTTGGCCTCCCAAAGTGCTGGGATTATACAAGCGTGAGCCACTGTGCCCAGCCTGCTTTTCTTTTTAAAAAATCAGGCCGGTGTGGTGGCTCACACCTGTAATCCCAGCACTTGGGGTGGCCGAGGTGGGTGGATCATGAGGTCCAGAGATTGAGACCATCCTGGCCAACATGATGAAACCCCGTCTCTACTAAAAATACAAAAATTAGCCGGGTGTTTGGCACGCACCTGTAGTCCCAGCT
>NW_016107366.1:8574956-8587644 GCF_001604975.1 Cebus imitator | reverse complement strand
ATACAAAATAAGAATAATGCCCTATTACTGTTTTGTGAGCAACAGTTTATAATTGCTGAATGCTTAGTTTTAATTGAATAGCAAATAATTTCAGTAGAAGGTAAATTTTATTTAAATGGCAAGTTGACAGTGCTAAATTCTTTTTCATCATTTTTTCTTCCAGAAATGCCTTTTTTTGGGGTATATGTATATAATTCCTTGGGCGTGGATATAGGCATATGTTAATAACAAAACAGCATATTCTAGTAGTAATGCTGTGTCATTCTTCCTTTCTCCACTATTCACAAGTAACAGTAATAACTACCATTTATCAGCCGTAGGTAGATGCTAAGGGGTTTTTATGCATTATCGCGTTAATAAATCTATGAGGACAGTTCTATTATCCAGATAAGGAAAAAGGCCAAGAGAGACAAAATAATTTGCCCAGGGTAACACATCTATTAAGTGATAGAATTCTTAGCTGGCTTGCGCTCACTGCAAAGCAGCAAAGCATGTGCTGTTAATTAGAGTAAATGAAGCCAATATTTGTAAATTAATTGAGAGGTGAAACATTTACTAAGTGTGGAGTGAGGTTTCTGTATGCAAGTTCTTTCTTTCATTAGCTGAGCAAACAATGAATATACATGTAAACAGAAAGTAAATTTTTTTCTATGTCTGGTTGGAGTTCAGAGAAGGAAGGATCATTATCTATAGGACAAGTTAGACTTTAATGGAGGAGGAGGTATATTCCTTAGGAATCATCTTCTACATCTTCTAGTTTAGTTGGGCTTTGGATAGGTACAGATTAAGAGGATGATTTTTTGCAGCAATGGGAGAACAGCACAAAAGAAAAAATGAAAATAAGCCTTTTTTTTTTTTTTTTTTTTAAAAAACAGACTGAGTCTTGCACTGTCCCCCAGACTGAAGTGCAATGGCGCAATCTTGGCTCACTGCAATCTCTGCCTCCTGGGTTTGAGCAGTTCTTCTGCCTCAGCCTCCTGAGCTGGGACTACAGGTGCAAGCTGCCACACCTGGCTAGTTTTTTTTTTTTTTTTTTAATATTTTAGTAGAGAGGGGTTTCACCCATGTTTCCCAGGCTAGTCTTGAACTCCTGAGCTCAGGCAATCCACCCACCTCGATCTCCTAAAGCACTAGGATTACAGGTGTGCGCCACCATGCCTGACCAAAAATACACTTCTATAATAATAAAGCACAGCTTCTAATTAACTTCATTAAATGTTCTTCCTTTTTAGCAATGAAACATCTGAGAGGCAGTGTGTATAAATACAGTATTTACTGGCCAGGGGCAGTGGCTTATGCCTGTAATCTCAGCATTTTGGGAAGCTGAGGTGGATGGATCACCTGAGGTCAGGAGTTTGAGACCAGCCTGGCCAACTTAATGAAACCCCATCTCTACTAAAAATACAAAATTTAGCCAGGTGTGATGGTGTGTGCCTGTAGTCCCAGCTACTTGGGAGGCTGAGGCAGGAGAATCACTTGAACCCAGGAGGCGGAGGTTGCATTGAGCCGAGATTGTGCCATTGCACTCTGGCCTGGGTAACAGAGTGAGAGAGACTCTGTCTCAAAAAAAAAAAAAATGGCAAACCAGTATTTACCCATATAAACACTAAAAGTAAATTGCATGACTTAAGCCAGGCATAGTATCTTTTTGTTGCAGTTATTTGTTTTTTTTGTGTATATGGGCACCTAGGCACATGTGCATCTGTGTGAGTCATTAGGATAAACACTACTTATGTACAAGAATGTACTCATCTTTATGATTTATATAGAATTGGTTCCATTCAAAGTAATTGATTTCTAGTAGCTAAAGTTAGTGCTGCTTGGCTCTTGTTAAAATTTCTTTAAAGCCACTGTTGGCCTCTTGGTGTCACTTTGAAAGGCTTAGAGTATTTCTTAGAAGAAGTCTTGCTAAGAAGTAACTACTTAAAATATCACTCTTCAAGCTGTTCTTAGCTGAAGGACTCATAGTACAAGTGCTTTGTGTGCCTCCTGTTCTACAAAGCTAATATAAAAAGAAGATCAGGGCCACAAATTATTTAAAAATGTTTTGTCTAGTTTCCTTGTTATCCCTTTGCATTTGGCTTAAAGCCCTGAAAAGTTTAAAGGCACATGCTATAGCAGCTTTTATTTACATATGAAGAGATCAGTCTGTTAGTCGAGGATTCTAGAAAAGGATGTTTGTAATACAGAGGAAAGCTCACTGACCTTGGGCTTCTGGGCTCAATTTTTGCATTGGTTTGCTTTATGATCTTGCATGACCTATTTGTTCCACCTGTAGGATGGCAGCATTGTTGCTGTTCATGACCTAGAAAAGGATAGATTTTTCAAAAGGTGAGAAGTTGTAATTGGAAAGTACTTTGAGAGTTTGATAGAAAGGTACTTTGTTCACATGATTGGCTTTTTAACTTGTAAAACTCAGGGACCTTTTTTTCTTAAGATTCTTTAATGTTTTATATGTAGTAAACTTGACAACTTCCAGGGAAGTTAAAATAGTAGTGAATACTAACTTATTTCTGCAATAAATGGAATGTATGTAGATATGTGACTCTTCATCTTTGTCTTAGAAAACTGAAGCATAGAAAAATGTACCCTTGATTATAGACAAGTTTATAAATCTGACAAAGGAAATCTGGGAAGTGCTCCTGAATATAGAGTGATAATGAATCCTACCTTGTTCACAGGAATTAGGATACCTTGATATATTTAAATTGTAGCTTTACATTCTCATTAGATGTTATATAGTACTTGATCCATAGGTGTGGGATAGCAGAATGGCTTGTAGTGGGAGGAATTTGATAGTGAGCTGTTAATCCAAAGAAAGGCAAAATTTGGTGGGATGGAGGTAGCATTGGGCCAGAACCCTGACATCACAACTTCTTAGAGCCTAGGTTCAAATACTCATCTTCTTTGAACTTACTTTTTTCTACCCATAAGACAAAGATGTTGGACTAGATAGTTTCCCAGGACCTTTTCAGGTCTAAGATTCTGGGAGCTTGTCCTTGTTTCTCTCTTTAAAAAGATAGAAAAGAGGAATTGTTCTGGCTTTTTAAGGATATGCTAGAGAATGTCTAAAAGTTACCCTTTCAGGCTGACTTTCCCATTGTGATGTAGAGATTTTGTAACTTTTCATTGAGTTCTTTAAAATGACTTATTCACTGTCTGCAGCTGCCTAAGACATTGAAGTGTCCGTCAGAGTTCGTGGGATGGTAATACTGGAATCAGGACAAGTGTTATCCTAATATGGAGACTGAATCTGTTAAATTTTTTTCCTTATCTTTCCATTATGGCAAACAGTGTCTCATAAAATTGGAGGCTTTTAAATAGCTAAAAGTATTTGTAGAATCCACAGCTCTGGGAGGGCTACCTTTACACTGGCAGCTCCTTACAATTACAGTCCCATAAAAACAGCTCAGTTGACTCCAAAATGGATTGAGTTTTGGGAAGATGTCTGCCAGCAAAATCATGTAGATTTTCTTACCAAAGGGCTGAAAAATTAATAATGCCCTGAGGCAATATAAAAATATCTGACCAAGCAGTGTAATTAATTCTCCTTTCCCCTCAAAATATAGCTTTTTTTTTTTTGAGATGGAGTCTCACTGTCTCCCAGGCTGGAGTGCAGTGAAGTGATCTCAGCTCACTGCAACTTCAACCTCTTGGGTTCAAGCGATTCTCCTGCCTCAGCCTCCCAAGTAGCCGGGACTACAAGCGTGTGCCACCATGCCCAGCTAATTTTTGTATTTTTTTTTAGTTGAGGTGGGGTTTTACTATGTTGGCTAGGCTGGTCTTGAACTCCTGACCTCCAGCGGTCCACTTGCCTTGGCCTCCCGAAGTGCGGGGATTACAATCGTGAGCCACTGTACCCAGCTAAAATGTAACTTTTGAGTACAAATAGGAATAGTAAAAACACCCTAGTTCCCTTAACTTTTGTTTTTTGGGCATTTTTTTTTTTTTTTTTTGTCTCACTGTGCTATATCCTCCTCCCTAAATCAGATTGCCTCTTCCTTTGACAGCCAAGAGACTATTTTCTCCTACTCTGTGACGTTTCTACTCATTTTTTTGAATGCTCTCTTTTGTTGAGGAGAATTTTTTTTTTTTTTTTTTGACATCTTGCTTTTAAAAGGAAATGTTTATTTTTAGAGAAAACAGCTAGCCAGGCCAAGTGGCCTGGAGGAACAAGATCTTGGTAAATGGCTTATATTAGGTTAATGACTGTTAGAGGTGAAGTGACCTTTTTATCAGTATTGTTTGAGAAACTTCCTGGGACCCAAAATAATAATTTTGGGATTGGGATTGGGCACTTTGAGGAATGAGATAGAAGGTGTGGTGTTTTCTAACCCTGGAAATGCAGTCACCTCTGACATTTGGAACGTGGTTCCCAGGTCTGTCCTGTCACTTTGAGACCAGTGTGCAAACCCACTCATTCTTCTGTCTTCTAACCTGCACTGGGAAGACCAGGAACCTACTATTGTATGTAGATGTTAAACTGTCTTGCAATGTTTGAATGCAGCAAAACATACTCTTGCAGCAGAAGATCCACATGCTGCTTACTCTGTCTTCATTAAATCTCTTCCCTTTCGCTAGCCTCCTTTGGCTAAAATGTTACTTTTATTCATCTTAGTATGCTTTATTGGAGGGAAGACTAAACTATAATAAACAGTAACACTTTTCAGTATAATCTATATGATATCATTATCCATATGAATATCCCAGTAGGTTTTTGAGAGGTATTATTCTTACTTTTTTAAGATGAGGAAAATGAGCCCTAAGGTTAAGTGACTCCAGTTAAGGTCTTAAATGTCAAATGTGTATTATCTTCAAATTCTTTTTTTTTTAGGCTCAAAAATAATAATAGCTACAAAATATTGAGTGTATACAATTTTCCCAGAACTGTGCTAATCACCTCATTTATGTTACAGTTTTCACAGTGGTCCTGCAATATTATGATGTCCTTTTTTTAGATGAGGTGAACAAGGATGAGAGAGGTTAATGTGATCATTATGCCTCTGTTTGAACCCAGATCTCTTATTACTCAAATCCTGAGTTTTTCTAGTTTGTTTCTGCATTTTCAGAGTCTACTCATTCAAAAGTTAGCTTCAGATACCAGCTCCTCTGTTAAAGCTTTTTTCCTCCCTCCCATTAGAAGCTGTGAGGGTGAATGCAAGTTAGCAAGTGATTTGTAGTATTCTTACAAAGATGTTACCCAGATGACCTGGGGTTTATCTTTTGCATACTGGGCTCTCAAGTACTGTTACAATCATGGCCCAGTTTGTTTTATACATAGTGATTTGTGTATATACGTAGATGTTTTCTTTTCCCTTGTACAGAAGTTTGTTGAAGGTGGGGTTTCAGCTAATTATGTGCTTTGTAAACAGTAGCTGCTAAATACATTGTATCGAAAGAGTCAGGAGGCTGAGGCAGGAGAATTGCCTGAACCCAGGAGGCGGAGGTTGCGGTGAGCCGAGATCGCGCCATTGCACTCCAGCCTGGGCAACAAGAGCGAAACTNAGTCATATGTCAGTAAATATTTTTTTTAAGCATGGATTCCTCTTTATTTTTCCTTTTACATCAGAAGTTGGTATCCTTAGCTGTCCCCCAAGGAAGCTCAGTTCAATTCAGTAAATACTGGTTGTATTTTCTGTTCACATGACTTTTCTACCCTCACGGATGTGGGGGTGTAGAGGGAGAATAAGGAACAGACAAAACTGAAAGATATATTCAGGCTCTCAGCAAATACGTACATTGAGAAGCTATTCATAGTTACCTTTGCAGAGATAAAGCATAGAAGATAAACAGTAAATCAGCAGTGCTGTTATCATCGAAGTTGAATCTGATATATAAAGGCATTTTAAAATAAAGGATCTTTTGTTTAATAGAGTTCTAGCCAGATCCCTAGTACTTTCCCTGGGCCATCTGTGGGAGCATGGAAACATATACTCTTTGAATATACAGTAACCAGGCATAATGATGTTTAGAAAAATAGAATTACTTTTGTTACATTGCTTTCTCAAGCTGGTATTAAACTATGTTATGTGTAATTCCTTCTTGGTTACTGTAAGTAACATTGCCAATAAGGAGCCAGAACATCTACGCAAATCCATTGTATTTTGATTAGTGTTTGCTGTGGTTCTCATTGTAGTGAAGCACGTAGCAAAAGTTTATTTTCTGTGTTGTATTCCCTATATACATAGTAGGCATGTCTGTGAAGTATTTCCATTAATGAAGGAAAAGGGGAATTTGTCCATATTGAGATCCTTGTCTTGTTAGATCAGAAATTTAAAATACCTTGAGGCTGACTGAGTATGGGTTCATTAGAGTGTTTGGTCCTATCTTGAGTCTATCTTACTTGGGCTGTTTGCTTCCTGCTTTGGGGTCTGAGGGGGTCATGAAGCAATCTAGATGTTTTTGTAATTTTATTTGTGAACTTTACAGGTATCCTGAGGGGTCTGGGGCTTATCTTTTGCATACTGCACTCTCAAGTACTGTAACATGTAATTATTAAAGTGAAGACCTATTATAAAATGAATGTGGTTATGCTATAGATCAAACCATTTAGTCGAAATAAATTTGTTATACCAAAAAGACACTTGCACTTGCATGTTTGTTGCAGCACTGTTCACAATAGCAAAGACATGGAATCAACTTCGGTGCCCATCAACAGTGAATTGGATAGGGAACATGTGGTACAGCTATATCCATAAAAAAAGAATGAAATTATGACCTTTGCAGCAACATGGATGCAGCTGGAGTCCATTATCTTAAGTGAATTAATCACTGGAACAGAAATCCAAATACCACATGTTCTACTTATAAGTGGGAACTAAACATTGGGTACACATAGACATGAAGAAGGGAACAGTAGACACTGGGGACTCTGAAAGGGGGAAGGAAAGGGCAGAGGCAAGGGTTGAAAAACTACTTATTGGGTAATTGTGTTCACTCTTTGGGTGACAGGTTCAGTTGAAGCCCAAACCTCAGCATCACATAATATGTTACAGCCATGTAACAAACCTGCACATTTGCTCTCTGAATATCAATAAAAAAGTATAGCTTATGCATATGTAAAAACACATGACCTTATTTATAGATAACCTATAGATAATATCACATCCTTTCTGTACTTTTCCTGTCTCATGCGGAAAAGTGTGATTCACTCTGGGAATTTTATCATTTTATCAGCATACTTTATTGTAAGTCTGTCAGGTTTTATGAAGATAGTAGAGAAGTTTCTTGGCTCTGTTCTGTGAACAAAATGGGAATGTATAAAGAAACCTTTACTTTCAGATTCAGAAGGCATGTGGATGGGAGTCTCTTCAGGTTAGTTTATGACAAAATAACATGGAGTTTGAGGTGCTAACAGTATTTCTGAATTCTTTAATGGACTTGCTTTATGAAAGTATGAATGATGTCTTTTTATGTGCTTGATTTCTGGGATGAAGTAGTTGACAGGGTTGTGTTCTTTGGTGTGTGCAGAAAGTAGGAGACCCCTGTGCATTTTGAAGTTTAATGGGTCATCAACTGAAGAGCCCAGAGTTTGCAATTCTATCTCATCTAATTTGTGGTTGTCCTAAAATTTGTTTGTTTTTTTATGTTTTTGAGACAGAGTCTTGCTGTGTGCCCAGGCTGGAGTGCAGCAGCACTATCTCGGCTCACTGTAACCTCCACTGCCTGGATTTCAATGATTATCGTGCCTCAGACTCCCAAGTAACTGAGATTACAGGAACCTGCCACCACACCCGGCTAATTTTGTATTTCTAGTAGAGATGGGTTTTCACCATGTTGGCCAGGCTGGTGAACTCCTGGGCTCCAGTGATCTGCCTGCCTTGGCCTCCCAAAGAGCTAGGATTACAGGCATGAGCTACCACACTTGGCCTGGTTGTCCTTAAGTTTAAAAGCTACCAAATTCTTCTTAACCTCTACTTGATGGGTCTTTTTGCTCTTACTGTTCCCCAGCAGCTCACAGTGGATCTTTAGGGCAGACTCAGTACTCTTTGGATGCATAAAACTTAGACTTTTGACGATATATGCACATATTTGGATCTTTTTGTGTGTTTTTATTTTTTATTTTTAAATTTTCTTTTTTTTCATGTATCACACAAGAAAACTGAATGGATTCTGTTTTCCTTTAGCTTTTGCACTCAGCTGACTGCAGAATAGAGTCCTAATTAAAAGAACGCCAGTGATAGACTGGCTTATATATACTTAGTGACTTCATTCTTGATCATCCTAAGGGGTTATGACTTTTAACTTTTGAAATTATATAGCTTTTATTTTGTTTTATTGTAATTTTTTTTGAGATGGAGTCTCACTCTGTCGCCTAGGCTGGAGTGCAGTGGCGAGATCTTAGCTCACTGCAGTCTCCACCTCCCAGGTTCAAGCAATTCTCCTGTCTTCATCCTCCCAAGTAGCTGGGACTACAGGTGCATACCATGATGCCCGGCTAATTTTGTATTTTTAGTAGAGACAGGATTTCACCATATTGGTCAGGCTGGTCTCGAACTCCTGACCTCAGTGATCTGCCCGCCTCAGCCTCCCAAAATGCTGGGATTACAGGTGTGAACTGCCACGCCCAGCCAGCCTTTATTTTTTACTTTTATTTTTGAGATGGAGTCTTGCTCTGTTGTCCAGGCTTGAGTGCAGTGGCGAGATGGTGGCTCACTGCAACCTCCACCTCCCGGGCTCACGTGATTCTCCTGCCTCAGCCTTCTCAGTAGCTGGAATTACAGGCATGCACAACTACACCCAGCTAATTTTTGTATTTTTAGTAGAGACAGGATTTTACCATGTTGGCCAGGCTGGTCTTGAACTTCAGACCTCAGGTGATTCTCTTGCCACGGCCTCCCAAAGTGCTGGGATTCCAGGCCTGAGCCCCTGTGCTCGTTGAAATTATTAAAACATACACACACAGACACACACACACAGACACACACACACACGCTTTGAAAGCTGAGAGATATCTAAGCAGCAATTTTGTCCTTGTCCCCACTTCCATAGGTCCTTTTCTTAACATTTAATTACTGGATTACTGTATTGGCCTCTTTGCTTAGACTCCCCAAATCCATTTGCTTTCCTTCACCTTTTTTATGGAGGACTGTCAGATCAGTCTTTTAAAGATAAGTTTTATAATGTTACTACTTGTTGCCTATTGGATTAGGGCCTGAGGGGTGCTTTTTGTAGTCTCACTGGCAACTGGCATTTTCACCCTCTTCTTATTGCTACTCTGTGTTGATGGCCAGTTTCCAGGTGGGCACCTGCTCCACTTGCATTCACTTTTGCCTACCGTTCATTGTAGAAGGTCGTTTGCATCGTCTCGCTCCCTCTAAATCAGGGGTGTCCAGTCATTTGGTTTCCCTGGGCCACACATAAAATACACTAACACTAATGATAGCTGATGAATTAAAAAAAGGAAAAAATATCGCAAAAAATCTCATGTTTTAAGCAAGTTTATGAATTTGTGTGCGACCATTCAAAGTAGTTCTAGGCTGCAGGTTGGACAAGCTTCCTCTAAATTCTGTTCCCAACCATCCTGTCCTAGGTTCATTTCTTCATTGGTGGTTGGCTACTCTTCCTTTCTTTATCTGTAGTAGGTTGTGAATTTTAACAGTCTATACTACATTATTAGGCAGTGTACTTTTCTTAAAATTATTTGTAATTGTGTCCATTTGACTCTGGTTTTTCTTTTTAATCTTTTAAGTTCTTTCAGGGCAAAGAATGTCTTTTACTACTTTTTATTTTTCCCCAATAGTGGCTAATGCAGGCTGTGCATTTTAGGGTATGTGCAAGCAGTACTTTGGACATCAGCAAGTACTTCAAATACTGAAACTTATTTTTTCAATAGCTAGAAAAGCAATGCTGATTTTCCAGTTGCGGGAGAGAAAATCAGATTACCTCGTCTTGGCCTATACTGGGTGATATCTGTGATTTCATCCTTAGTGGTGAAAGTGTTATTTAAAGGCATTAAATACAGGTATTAACAGGGCTTATGGAAGGTGCTTAATAACCTGGGAACTTTAAAAAAAAAACTGTTAATTTATATACTGCATAATTATAATTATGTAACAGATTAAACTTTTCTTTTTTAAAAGCAGTATTTTAGATTTCGGCCAAAAGAGGTATTTTGTTAAGACACCACCGTGTCTGTGGAAATCTGTTTTCAGTAGTAACCATTTGCTACAATAGGGTAAAAATTTTAAGCTGTAATTACTGCATGTCAGATTATGATGATACCTAGTAGAGAAATATGAAAAAAATTATTGCAGATGTTGATTCTTAGTTTTTTGTGATTTGAATTGAGAACAAAAATATTTTAACTTTAAAAAATAATCTTTATGTATAAGTTTTAAGTGATTAAAGTGAAAGCAGGAAGTATTCCCTTTACTCTGCTTATATGTAAAGATTATTTTTAATATGAATATATACACATATATAAATGCGAAAAGAGAATTTGGCAGATCATATTCCTTCACTGAAAGAGAAGGTGAAAACTTAAAAATTATTTGTTTCTATATACTTACTTTTAATTAAAAAAAAAAACTGGCTTGTCTATCCACCCTGCCCCCATCCCTCCCCTGCACTTCATTCAGTTAAAAAAAAAAAAAAAAATGGCTTGTCATGGAACACTGAACATTTTTAATATTCCTTATTTAAGCTACAATTTTCAAAATGACTTGGAAGTTTATTACAGGTTGAGTATCCCTTATCCATTGAAATTTTTTGATTTTTTGGAATATTTGCATTATAATTACTAGCTGAACAGCCCAATCCAGAAACATGAAATCTGAAATGCTCTAGTGAGCATTTCCTTTGACTGTCACATTGGCACTCAAAATGTTTTGGGCTTTAGACCATTTCAAATTTTGCATTTTTTTCAGATTAGGGATCCTAACTAAGCCTGTATCAGCCTGCTTAAAAATATTTGAAACTGGCCAGGTGTGGTGGCTCACGCCTGTAATTCTAGCACTTTGGGAGGCTGAGGTGTGTGGATCACAAGGTCAGGAGTTCAAGACCAGCCTGGCTAACATAGTGAAACCCTGTCTCTACTAAAAATACAAAAAATTATCCAGGCCTGGTGGCGAGTGCCTGTGATTCCAGCTACTCAGGAGGCCGAGGCAGGAGAATCGCTTGGACCTGGGAGGCAGAGGTTGAGATTGCGCCACTGTACTCCAGCCCGGGCGACAGTGCAAGACTGCATCTCAAAAACAAAAACAAAAAAACAAAAAACAAACTTACCATATGAGCTCTCTTCTTAAAATTGCAATTAACTTTTGTCATTTTGAGATTGTGTTGAAGTAGCCGGGCACAGTGGCTCACGTCTGTAATCCTGGCACTTTGGGAGGCTGAGGTGGGTGGATTACCTGAGTTTGGGAGTTCAAGACCAGCCTGACCAACACGGAGAAACCCCATCTCTATTAAAAATACAAAATTAGCCGGGCATGGTGGCGCATGCCTGTAATCCCAGCTACTCGGGAGGCTGAGGCAAGAGAATTGCTTGAACCTGGGAGGCAGAGGTTGTCGTGAGCTGAGATCTTGCCACTCTACTACAGCCTGGGCAACAAGAGTAAAACTCTGTCTCAAGAAAAAAAAAAAAAAAATAGAAATTATGTTGAAGTAAAATGTATCTGCTTAAGAGAATATGCCTTATTTATTTGCAGTGAATTTCAGACTTCCATAATCTGTTTTTATTTATTAGAAAATTAGTTGAAAATCAGAACAAAAATATATTTTGAAACAAGTCATCCACAATCCCAGCACATGAAAAACACCCTTCTGCTGTTATTTTTCTTTCCAGTCTTGATCCAAAAGGGAAGAATGCACGAGAAGCAGTGTCTACATGTAGTTTTGTATTTTACTTTTAAAATTTAATGTTATATCGGTATGGCCTGTGGTTTAAAAAAAAATTAATGTTATTGTATAAGTGTTACATGTAGCCATTATGGCTATTTTTGAGCTTACATTGTTGTACCACAACTTGTTTGTTTGCTTGCTTATTTATTTATTTAAAGAGACAGGGTCTCTCTGTGTTGCACAGGCTGGTCTTGAATACCTGGCCTCAAGTGATCTGCCTACCAATATGCTGGGATTACAGATGTGGGCCACTGTACCAGGCCCACACCTAATTAATTTATTGTTGAATATTTAGTTTGCAGTTTGCTTTCAACTTTATTTTTATTTTTTCAGATGGAGTCTTGCTGTTTTGCCCAGGAGTGCAGTGGTGCAGTCTCGGCTCATTGTAACCTCTGCCTCCTGGGTTCAAGCGATTCTGCCACCTCAGCCTTCTGAGTAGCTGAGATTACAGGCACCCACCACTATGCCCGGCTGATTTTTGTATTTTTAATAGTGATGAGTAGTTCAACCATTGTGGAAGACAGTGTGGCGATTCCTTAAGGACCTAGAAATAGAAATTCCATTTGACCCAGCAATCCCATTACTGGGTATATATCCAAAGGATTATAAGTCGTTCTGCTATAATGCACACGAATGTTCATTGCAGCACTGTTTACAATAGCAAAGACCTGGAACCAACCCAGATGCCCATCGATGTTAGACTGGACAGGGAAAATGTGGCACATATACACCATGGAATATTATGCAGCCATCAAAAACGATGAGTTTGTGTCCTTTGTAGGGACATGGATGAACCTGGAAACCATCATTCTCAGCAAAATGACAGAAAAGCAGAAGATCAAACACC
>NW_016107366.1:8558001-8573869 GCF_001604975.1 Cebus imitator | reverse complement strand
CCTCCTGAGTAGCTGGGATTACAGGCACGCGCCACCATGCCCAGCTAATTTTTTGTATTTTTAGTAGAGACGGGGTTTCACCATGTTGACCAGGATGGTCTCGATCTCTTGACCTCGTGTTCCACCCGCCTGGGCCTCCCAAAGTGCTGGGATTACAGGCTTGAGCCACTGCGCCCAGCCACCTGGCTGTGACTCTTGATACGGATGTATTTTCTGAGGCCCTTCCAAAGAATTATGCTAACCAGTAATGGATGAACTTGGCTTTTTTTTAAAAAGATACTTTTTAATAAGTTAATGCTTTAAATAAAGCTTTAGTGTAACTTAATGTCAGTATAGTTGTTAGTATTTATGAAAGCACTTCATATACTATCTCACTTGATTTCACAACAACAGTCTGTGGTATGGAGAAACTAAGTTGTGAAAAATAGAAAATGTTTACAAGTCAGACTCCCACATGTGATTATCAGTGGTTACCAGTCAACGCTTCTTCATTTCAGTTAGTTCTGAAAGATCTTTTCTCTGAGTTGATGTCAGCTTCTCTTAATGTACTGGGAGTGTGGTAAGATAAATATTAAGAAATTAATAATTGTTTTGGTTGTTGCTATCTTACCAGCTAGTTAACTATCAAGCATTTGTCTCATGCATTGGCTACATTCCAGTGAAACTAAGCTTGTGTTTTAAGTTTGAGTTGCTAGATAATAACATGATCAAACCTGATCACGTCTGCAAGGTTGTAACATCCATATTAGTTGTATTCCTGAAGATGCTCAGTTTCTGTTCTGAGAGATGCTCTGTGCAGCCTCTGTGTGCTCTGTGTATTTGAGTGTGTAAACAGTTACCTAATATTTTATTCCTTTTGCGTACAGAGGAGTTGCTGGAGAGCCCATTTACTGTTGAGATCATCAGTAAACCTCATTGTTAAATCCCTATTCAAGTATTAGTGGTGGTATGGTCAAACAAATCCAGGCAATAATTGTCTTGCCTCTTTGCAGTTCCCGAAAAGCCATAATCATGGTTCTTGTAGTGTTGTTTTGTTGGGGCAGTTAATGTAATGAGATTTGGACTGACATGGCCTAGGTGAGGCCACGATTACTCTGTCTTATAGTTTCTTATAGTTAAGTACACAGGAGCATGTCATTGACAAAGCGGTAGTATCGTGATGTCTGTTGGCTGCTACTTTGCTCTTTCAAAGAAGGATAGTAGCTGACTTTTTGGTTACTGTTTCAGCATTGTATTATGTCATGACATGTGTTATCTCTTTCGTTGTACACAATAGGTCATTTTGTAGGTGAGAAAACTAAGGCAGAAGAGGATAAAATTCACATAGCTGGAATTTAAAACAAGTTTAAAATAAAGGGATTTAAGAGCATTCATGGGTCTTTATCACTGTTTTAAAATAAGAAGCCTAGAGTTTCTTGATATTCTCCATTTTTTATTGTCTTAATGTGTTTTAAGGGTTCCTCTTGGTAGGGGTTTATGACATTGATTGTTAAGTGTGGCTTTGTGTATTGTCCTTTTTTTGTTAGATGGAAAGGAAAAAACGTGTTTCCAGACAAAATTTAAAAGTTTCTCAAGTGGCTAAAATTGCTTGTAAACCAGTGCTTGACTTCTATTTTGTTTCCAGAAGTCTTATGAATAAGCTGAGTTTTTTTTTTTTTTTAACTTTTCGTTAAGTTTTTTTCTTTTATAAACTTAGGATTCAGAATGGGATAAATAGCGTACGTGTATGTATTTTTCCCAGAGATTTGAGAGCAGACACTATTGGTGGGGCAGTTAGGAATCCCACTTGATGTGACACTACAAGGAGGAACGCAAGGTCTATTTATTGTATTGCTGGGGTTGATAGGACTCCCCAAGTCTTGGTTCCCCATTCCTAGATCTTGAAATGGACTTTCATTACTAATTCAGATGATTGGGTTATGATATTGACCCCACGCTAACCAGGACAACAAGAGACTAATGTATGAAAACCAAAATGCAGTCTACTGATTTTTTTTTTTTTTTTTTTTTAAAGAAGCAAAACAACTCTTAGATGGACAAGGATACACACCAAACAAGCTGTGTTTGGTGATTAGCATGGTTGGCTATATGGGGAAGCTGGTTCCTCTAAAAAGGTAGCTTGGAGCCAGGGAGATTACTTGGGCGTTTTTAGTGTCTCCTGTAACTAAGCTACTATCTAACCAGATGCATTAATTGCTTTGATAAGGATAGGCTTCTTTGTGCATCGGGTGCCCTGCCCTTAAATGTCTCAACTGGATAATACTGGCTACATCTGACTCCGTGGCTCTCCTTTGCTTTTATTGGACCAGTTCCTAATTCCTGTTATCTTCTTTTGGAATTGTCAAATCGTTTAATCCTCTTACTGCCAAATCATTCTTTAAAACAAACTTTGTGCATCTCTTCTGTGATCTGTTGCTTTTCGCCTTGTCAAAAAAAACAGTCTTTGTTTCCAAATTCTTGATGGGGTGGATAGGAACTATGTTTCCATAGGCTGGATGCATTTACATTTTTGGTGATTATGTGTTAAGTGAAGATTTGGTAGCTGCTGGTATTTATGTCAGTGGGTTGGCAAACCAGGATATTTTACCTGATGCTGTGGATGCTGTTACCTCCAGAGGGATTATTGTTGAATTTGAAATTGTACTTGGATAACACATTATCACTTGGTTTTATAATTCAGTAGTTTCTAACTCCTTTTAATATGATCAGATTTGAACAGTTAGGTAAATTTTGAACAGTTAGGTATCTTTGAATACAAGTGATTGCTGTTACTTGTCAGTAGGCTCAACATGTCTAAATTGATTAATTTTGCTGAGTTAAAATCAGCCTTTTTTTAATACAGGGGCTATAAGACAGATTTGGGGAAAACATGCAGTGGAACAGAGGTAATTACTTTTTTCCAAATTCAAAAAGATTTTACTTTCATCACTTACATTTAAATATTAGAAATGGAACAAGAAGTGTTTTTTGAAACCAAACTCTTAAGTGTTTCAAATATATAAAAAACACTTCCACATATTCACAACATTGTTAGTTATTGCTGCTTAACAAATCACTCTAAAATTTAGTGGCTTAAAACAACAGAGAGGGTGTGCGTGTGTGTGTGTGTGTGTGTGTGTGAGAGACAGTGTGTTTTGTGTGTTAAGAGATAGGGTCTCACTCTGTTGCCCAGGCAGGAACAACCGTGTGTGTGTGTGTGTGTGTGTGTGTGTGTGTGTGGCAGGAGTGTAGTAGTGCAATCATAGTTCACTGCAGCTTCAAACTTCTGGGCTCATGCATTCCTCCCACCTCAACCTTCTAAGTAGCTGGGACTACATGTGTGTGCCACCACTGCTGACTAATTTTTAAAAAGTCTTTGTAAAGCTAAAGTCTTTCTGTGTTTGTTGCTGAGGCTAGTCTTAGACTTCGGGCCTCAGCCTTACAAAGTACTGGGATTACAGATATAAGCCACCATGCCCTGCCTAAAACAAGACAGTTGTTTAAGCCTCACAGTTTCTATAGGTCAGGAACCCATGCATGGCTTTGCTGAGTCGTCTGCTTCAGGGTCCTTCATAAGCTGCAGTCATGATTTCAACTGTGGCTACATGCGTCCCAAAGCTTGATTGGGGAAAGGTATGTTTCCAAGCTCACTCTCGTGGTTGATGTCAGGATCCATTCCTCATAGGTTGTTGGACCGAGGACCTCAGTTCCTAATTGGGTTTAAATGATTCAGGGCAGAGGCACAGTTCAGTGGGAAGCTGGGGAGCAATAGCTTTGTATGTGTAGCTGTTGTCCAGAGATGTCTCTTGGCTTCATGTGGCCTCTGTATGGGGCAGCTCATAACATAGCAGCAGTCATCATCAGAATAAGCAATCAGGACAATAGATACAAGAGGACAAGCAAGATGGAAATCATAGCTTTTTAACGTCTTGAAAGTAACATCCCATGACTTGCCTTACTTTATTTCTTAGAGGCATGTTATAGGTCTAGCCCACAGTCAGGGGAAGGGGATTACATTGGGCATGAATACTTGTAAGTGAAGATCATTAAGAGTCATTTCAGATGCTGCTAACTGAGCAGTTAAGTGTAGATGCATATATTTTGGAGGAAAGGGAGAAAAACTAAGTAGATCCAGAGACTTAAGAGCTTTACTAATTTTGCTTCTGTCTTTGCCCAAGCACCTTGGTTTAGTCTTTTGCTTTCTTCTTTCTTTGCCATAGTGGCAAAAACTGCAGTTACTTTTGCACCAACCTGATAGCACTTTGCTTCATGTTTGCTGTATTATTGTTTCCTTTTGAGAGAATTTACTCAGAAAATAGCCTTGCTTATTTATTCGTTCACCTGCTTTTCACATTATGAAAACCTGGTACACTATCATGAAAGGCGAGAGGATCCCAGAACTGAGTTTTGAAGCTTTGAGCTGAAAGGCTGCTGCTTTCTCTAAGTAATTTTACAAATTATGGACAAGACTATATTTGCATATGGAGGCTGGTACTTTTGGAAACTATTCCTTGAGGATTTTTTTTTTTCCCAGATGCAGAGTCTCACTCTGTCACCCATCATGGAGTGTGGTGGTATGATCACTGCAACCTCTGCCTTCCTGGTTCAAGTGATTCTTGTGCCTTAGCCTCCTGAGTACCTGAGACTCAGGTGTTCACTACCACACCCAGCTAATTTTTGTGCTTTTTAGTAGAGACAGGGTCTCACCATGTTGGCCAGGCTAATCTGGAACTCCTGACCTCAGGTGATCCGCCTGCCTCGGCCTCCCAAAGTGCTGGGATTACAGGATTGAGCCACCACACGGGGCCCTGTTCCTTGAGTTTATTTAAAACTCAAGATTTACAAGTTTTTGTAAAGAATGAACTCTTAATTAAAAAATTTAAAGGACAAGAATGATTTTGATCACTTTGGCGCTCTTTGCACTATTATGTGGAGCATGAAACAAGTGAGGCCCTCCTGTGGTGACATTCTTTCTTCTGGAATGCAAAAGAGTAGTTGTTCTTGCTTTCCACAAAGTACAAGAGAAAAAAATCAGAGTTTTAGTTGAAGGAAGGGTACAACCAATGGGAAAGAAATTTTATTTGTAATCTTCAGACAGGAGATTTTTGAGACCAAAAGGAGAAAAATAAGTTCAAAAATTCTTGAGTTGTCCTTTGCATAGTTTACATTAATTTTCAGTATCCCCTCTGTGACCTGATTTGACAGCTATTTTGCCTAGATGTGATTTTTTTGAATAAATTTATTGAGAACCTATTGTGCTAGGCACTGATCAACAATATTTCTAATCATCACAGCAACTTGAACGATATTTCCTTCATCAATAAAAAGAGAATGAGGCCCAGGGCGGTTCAGTAAGATTTCTTAGGGCACTTCAAAGTTGTCCAGTTCAGTGCTTCCCGACTCTCATGCTTAGCATTGCTAGGCTTTTTCCCATATTACCCTGATTCCGGCCCTCCCCCAAGTGCCCTTAAGGTAGCAAGCAATATACCAGGAAGACTACTACTTACAACTCTTCATCTTCAAGGAAACTTAAGTATCTGTGCAATTAAATGCCAGACCAAAATGTGTTTTTGTCCTGATCCTGTTTAATTAGTAAACAATATATTAGGTCCTGAAGAGCAAAGTATATGGGAAACTGCTTTGGTTCAGGCAGTAACCTATGTCCCTGAGACAGATTATAGAGCCTCTTACAGGTAGATGAAAGTTATGCCTACTGACCCAGAAATTAGATTTGGGAAGTGGAGATTTATTTTAGTGAAAGCAGAGTATAAATATTTTCCCATTATTATTGGGTTATGGGTTAAATGGGAATGGTTAAACCTTTATTGTTAAGGAGAGGAAATGTTTTGTGCTTTCTGGTTTTTTATTGTGTTCCTCTGAGAGATTCAACTCTCCAGATATTTTTGTGCTCAAAAATGGTGGTTAAATAGTATCTCAGACTTCTTAGTTTACTGTGTAATAGCAGCTGAAAACATGATGAGAGGAAATAAGCGGAGGCATTTTAGCGAGTAAAGCTGATGACCAGAACCAAGAATGATGGAGTTCTGTGGAATTTTACTTTGTAAGCCTGGTCACTAGTGCTTTGATCTTGTGCGAAACTGTACTGTGTCTTGCTTGAAAGGTACTTTGCATTTTTTAATTGAAGCTAGTATAAACTTCTCATGTTGGCTTAGGGCCAGTGATCCCTGATTTCTCTGAAGCATGGAATGATTTGTGAAGTTATAAGGCTATTACCAAGTATTGTTAAAAAAATTAATGGAGGTTAGGGGATTTTTTTTCCCCTTTCAGTACTGAAGGAATAGCTTTTCTGTCCTTTCAAAATCTTGGAATAGGTTAAAGTTGTGGTTGGGAAGTGTTTTGGTTAATGGAATCTCTGTGTATAAAAGAAGTGAGTTTTGCCTCTGGCATTCCATAGCTGAGGTTCATAGCTGGGTTTATGCTCCACCTTGAGTAACTTTGGTAGTTAGTACACATATAGAGAGAAGTGTTTTAGTAGTTGTAGATATTCTTTTTCAGTAAGAGTCCACTTAGCAGTTAGCTAATGGGGTCATTATTAGTTCCCTTCCCTCCTCCTTAAAAATCTTGACATTGGTTAAGTGAATAATTCTAGATTTAAGTTGAGCTTGTATTGGATAGTTAGATCAGTGTCCCCATCCCCACCCCCCGCCTTGCCTTAGGCCTCTCTGTGACTTTTACCAAATATATAGTAGTTCTCTGACCACAGTTGTGTAGTCAGAACACATTAATTAAAGACCTTCAGGGCACGTGAGCATCTTCAGTACCCTTGTCTAAAAGAAAGTGTTGACTGCTGTACTTTCATCCTTTATGAATTCTTTAAAAGCATCTATTATTTTTAATTTGCAGCAGCTCTTGCCAGGTAAAAAGTTTTGGGAAACAGATGAATCCAGCAAAGATGGACCAAAAGGAATATTCCTGGGTGATCAATGGCGAGACAGTGCCTGGGGAACATCAGGTAATCTAGATCTAGCATCTGTACTGTGATTTATGCCTGTCTTAGAGCTCCTTTCCTCAGCAATTGGCAAGTCATGAATTTTACATCAGTGACATAAGCATGTCAAGCAGTGTCCTCTCCTGTAGTGTAATTGCCATTAAGGAGCTTTATATGATGTAATTTATTAAAACGTAATTAACACAAAATCAAATCTTCAATATTTTCTGAAGTGCTAGCCACAGGGGAATGGTCTTATTTGAAATGACCATACTTTCAGCTATAATGTTTTGTTCTGTACTGCTGTCAGCATACTTGGAATTAGAATATCCACACCTGCCATTTGAAGTTCATGTTTCTTTTTTTCCCCTTGCCCTTGTGTACTGTGTATAGAATGATCGATCTTTAAATGTGATTGGGACCAAATCAAGTCACTGGGCATGGACATTCTTCTGGCAGACTACCCCTGAAGAGGGATGGGGAGAACTTACAGAGGCAGACACACTGACAGCAGAAAAAGTGACAGGTGTTAGGGAGGAAGGAGACAGAAAACCCAAAAGCCAGTGTGGTATGTTACAGCACAATGTAAGCATGGAACCTCATGATGACAGTGAATTATCAGAAAAGAACAAATTATATTGTTGTTTTTAAAAAGGGCAGTAAAATTGTATTTTGTTTTAGTAATATTATCAATAAAATAGATTAAAAAGAAATCCTTTTATGTATAAAGGGGTAAACATTTTATCCACCTAGCTAGACAAACCAGATAAGCTAGATAAACGGTTGTATTCTTCTGCTATCCTGGATAAATGAGGGGTGTGTTCCATTTCCTTAGCTTATGTTGAATATCATACAGTGAAAGACACAATAGGAGGTTTTGGCTCAACTGACCATGGCAAGTTTCCTGATTCCATTGGTTTATCCATTAGACATCACTCATAATTTGTTTGAGCCTCTGGCTGCACTGTATCATGCTTGTGTATCTTTTTTGTAGATCATTCAGTTTCCCAGCCAATCATGGTGCAGAGAAGACCTGGTCAGAGTTTCCATGTGAACAGTGAGGTCAATTCTGTACTGTCCCCACGATCGGAGAGTGGGGGACTAGGCGTTAGCATGGTGGAGTATGTGTTGAGCTCATCCCCGGGCGATTCCTGTCTAAGAAAAGGAGGATTTGTAAGTTGGCTTGAGGAACTTGTTCCTATCTCTCTCTCTCTCTCTCCCTCTCTCTCTCTATCTATCTTTTTTACCCTAAAGCAAAACATGCCTGTTTAGTTTCCTTGACAGCACTAATTACAGGGTATTTTCAGATATGTTCGTTGTAAATAGAACTCAGCAAACATACTAGGAGATGTAAACTAAACTTTTAAAAACTAAAGTAATAATGTTTTGGGCGGACACATTGATAGTAATGTGAGGTAACTGAAATCTAGATCAAAGTTCATTGGTCTATCAGAAAACACCATTTTTACTTTAAAATAAAAACAAAAAGGGGTTGGGAAGGAAGTAAAAAAAGAAAGCTGATGCTGGGTTGTTAACAGGGAATTCCAGATTTGAGATCAGTGATTTGCCAGTACTCGAGAAACCTTAATATGGATCAGATTATAGGGCACTTCTTGTTTTGTTAGCTGTGATTTAATTATAGAATCCTCTTTGGCCCTCCTTGAACAGCTTTATTTCTCACACCTGGCCTGTCAAGAAATTAGAGATTCTGTTAATTCTTTCTTCTGAATTTTTTGGATTCATCGTCACTGACCTCTCTGATGCTAAACTGTAGTAAGTTAAGTCTCTGTGTCTATAGCCTCTTTCAAGTTGTTAGCATTTTTCCATAAGCATCTGTGACAGCCTTTCTCAGAATGATTTCTTTCTTTATCATTAACTTTCTGGATCAAGAAGGCTTAAGATGATGTATTTCCATTTTAGTCTTCCTCATTTTGTATTCTATGACTGTTGTCATATTCCAAGTCACAGATAGGAAGGCCATGAAAGGCACATGAATCTATCTTCCCTCCCTTTCTCTTGTCTAACTTATTTTGTACTTTTTCAAAGTCATTTCTCCCTGAAGTCATTTTGGGCTAATACTACCTGATAGCAGTCATTTAAGAGATTTTATTATAACTTGTGGGAGAGAAGGTTCTTTCCCACAAAGTATATTAATAATTATAACTATCTTTCTTTAATAGCATTTGTTGCTCAGTACTTCTTAGTGTCATACATCTTTTACTGGGTATCAGAGGCTTGGTCCTGTTTTCCCTATTCCAGGTTAAATTTTGTTAGAGTAACAGTAGTTTATTTTTGATGCAGCTTCCTCAAGTGTCAAGTACAGTTCTTAAGTACTAGCTATTCTAAAGCTGACCTGATTGCTTTGGGGTGTTTTGACCCTGCAGAGACCTAGGTCAGGTTTAGTAGCTTGTGAATCAGATAGGAGATGGCCTCTTTTATTTGAACCTTCCCAAGGGGCTGCTTGGGAAGAACAAGATCTACCTTTTGGATGTGAGGAATGGGCTCAGGCTAAGTGATCATTTGCCTATTATCTCATGGAAAGAATGGAGTTACTTCTCCTTTTTCACTCTATCCCCAGCTCACCTCTTTTTTTTTTTTTTTTGTCTTCTTTTTTTTTTTTTTTTTTTTTTTTTTTTTTTTTTTTTTTTTTTTTTTTTTTTTTTTTTTGTCTTCTCTCTTTCTTCATCTTATGAGCACAGATTCCTCAGCAGAAATTAGTGTTGTGCGTCAGTAGGTTGCTAGTGTGGTGAACTGAAACCTGTGACTCTAGCTGTGAATTCTCTGTCATGTGTGTGATCAGTTTTTAATTCTTGGGCACTAACCAGGAGGCGTATGCCTGCATTACTGTGAAGCTTGTAGGAAGCAGAAAAATAGTTGGAATTAGGAGAAAGATACATGGTGGGATTGAATCACTTTGCTCCTTATTTTTCTCTTTACTTTTTCTTTTTTAATCATCTCGTTAGACAGTTATTTTGATGACAAAAGCTGTATCATTTGGATTCGCTACCTTAGTTGTCCTGGGAAACTGGTGATTTAGCTCTTTTACAAAAGAGTTGTGACTAGAAGAGGGAAGACCTCTGACTAGATTGATGGGGTCAGAAGATTGGACTCTAGCTATCAAGATAATTTACTGAGCTTCTGAGGTATGCATAAAAATAAATGAAAACTCTCCAAATCTGTGTTCCAGCTTCTTTTAGAAGGAAGATCGTGGATAATGGAATATTATCCCATAGTTTAACTTAGGTTGCATCAATAGAGTGATACAAGAGGACTGGTCTGGTGACATCAAGCCATTTGTTGGCATATACAGTCTTATGGTGGATGGAGACCTGTGGCTTAGTGAACCAATTATTATGATTATTATTATTGAGATGGAGTTTTGCTCGTCGCCTAGGCTGGAGTGCAATGGCACGATCTTGGCTCTTTGCAACCTCCACCTCACGGGTTCAAGCGATTCTCCTGCCTCAGCCTCCCCAGTAGCTGGGATTACAGGCGCCTGCCACGATGCCTGGCTAATTTTTGTATTTTTAGTAGAGACAGGGTTTCAGCATGTTGGCCAGGTTGGTCTCAGACTCCTGACCTTAGATGATTTGCCTGGCTTGGCCTCCCAAAGTGCTGGGATTACAGGTGTGAGCCACTGCGCTTGGCCAGTGAACTTGTTATCAGGTTTATGGTTGTATCCTCTTAATCTTACACATAACCTGGCTTTTCTCTGCCTCTTTGTCAGGATGACATCTGACCAAAGCTCTTTTTGTGGAAGCCTGAATCACTTTATGGTTGTCATAGTATGCATGCCTCTTCTTGAGGAAAGTGAGCCTTTTCTTTTTAAAATCTAGTCTGTCATTTAAAGTGTTGAATTCAGAGAACCAGGAACATAGGGTATCTGCTTCTTGTAGATAATTGTTATAAAGGCATGGTACTTGGTCATATATGGGGTCAGGGCATCCAAGTATTTTTACTTTTGGGGTAGCTATATCAACATTAACTCCAGGAAGCCTCACTTTAACTCTGAGAGCCTAAAACACCATCTCTGATGGTATAGTGATTGTAGACCTTAAAGCAGGTCTAGAAGAAGACCTGACTAAGAAGGCACTCTTCTCACACACTGGCAACAGATAATGAAGACTAACTTTTCAGGTAAAGGTGATTGAGAGCTAAAATAAATCTGTATAGTGGTTTACCATTTTCAGTGAAGTTTCCAGGTTACAGCTAGTTTGAAGGCTGTTTAGTACTTTGTCTAGCTTGAATTCATTCTGATTGTACAAATGGTCTCAGGTTAGTGGTTTTGGCTTCTGTGCTAATAATACTTTCAGGCCAACAAGAAGAATCTGACAACCATATTTTGTTCTTAGCATTTGCTGTACATTTTTGGTAGTATTCCACATAGGAATCTCAAACTTCAGGAGATCAGTCTTCAGAATAATAGGAGAACTCAAAATATCAGCAAAATCTTTTTTTTTTTTGTATCCTTTATTTTATTTATTCTTGGAGTAGAACAGGTGCCGGCCCCATGGTTCAGGGTGGTTACAAAATCAGATGTAATTACTGTATTTTTAGGCCCATGGGTGAGATTGCTATCTAAAGACCTAGATGTCTGGAATACCAGCTGATCTTTTTCAAATAGGTGAAAGCCTAGCCAGCCAAAAAGTAGATCATGATTTCTACCTTGCTGGTTTATGGTGTGCAGGGAAACGAAAAGACCACTCTAAACTTCAGTTAGGGCAATGGCCACCTTAACCTCGCAGAAGAAAGATTCTTTAGAAATAATATCTTGGTATGGTCTTTCTGTTTGTTCTGTTGGGAGTATCTGGTTTTTGGTCTAGAGAATGTATACACATTCGTAGTATACATCCATTTGGGTCGTGAAACTTGATGACTTGCTATTCTAGGTTTCACTGTATTTATTTTAGGTAACCAGTGCTAGGTTACTTTCATAGGTTTTGTTTGAAAACTTCCATACAATGTGATACAGATAAAAGTCAGGGGTTTGAGTTTCAAATGGACCTTAATTCATCTTCAAAAATGGGGATAATCAAAACTCAACAAAGTCTAATTCACACGGCTAGGTAGCATATATGAAAATGCTTTGTAAACATTAAAAGTCTTTTTTTTTTTTTTTAGACAGAGTCTGCCTCTGTCGCCAGCCACCAGGCTGGAGTGTAGTGGCGCGCACCACCACGCCCAGCTAATTTTTGTATTTTTTAGTAGAGACAGGGTTTCACCATGTTGGCCAGGATGGTCTCCATCTCTTGACCTCATCATCCGCCCACCTCAGCCTCCCAAAGTGCTGGGATTACAGGCGTGGGCCACCGCGCCTGGCTAAAAGTCTTACTACTCCAAGTCAGTGGGCCAACAGCGTTAGCATCACCTGGGAGCTTATCAGAAACACAGAATCTCAGATCATACCTCAGAGCGAACGAATCAAAACCTGAATTTTGACAAGACTCCCCAGACGATTTGTATGCACATTAAAGTTTGATAAGCACTGCTGTCAAATATAATTTCCTTAGAAGAGTAAATCATTAGGAGTCTATTAGAAACTTACCTACAGGCTAGAACCCCTTTATATTTTTGCTTCCCTAAAGCAAGAAGTTTACATGCTCTGCTCTGCAGTGCCAAGCTTTTAGATACTGACTAGATAACTTGAAAAAAACTTTTAGAAAATCTTCTTTCTCTGGGTCTTCATCTCTGTAATAAAAACAAGCACCATTCACCATGTTTAAGGTGTATTTTCTTTTTCCTTTTGAACCTGGAGGTTACTGTAGCAGAGGGGAGCACTCTCACATTCTGTACATCAGGAACTGGGCAATGATTATATACACAGTACCTGCTACAGACTATGTTCTACCACACTTTCCCACTTTTATTCATTTTGAAATTGGGATGCACCTTTCAAATGATAGTGTGTCATAGTTTAGTAGCCAACATTTTCTTCTTAGTGGCACGTAAAATGATGGTTTTTCTTTTTTTCCAATAACTGATCGTATTACTGGAGATGGTATTTCTTATAATTTATGGTGTCTCAGATTTAATGAAATGTAGTAGTTGTTCGTGGCTCAATTCCATACAAATATCTCAGAAAACTCAGTTGGACAAAGAGTCTAATGATTAGAGCCTTGAAAATTTCCTGGGGGGAAAACATAGTATGTCTAGCAATTTTTAAGCCTTGGTGAGGAGAGCTAGTGAGGGTACTGTGAAAAAGGCAGTGGGGAAAAAATGTGAAAGTTAGATAAACTATTTTTTTTTAAAAAGACAATTGTACTTTCATGAATTTCCTTATTTAGTCCTTGGAACAACCCTTTGAGGTAGATACTATTGTCTCTATTAATTTATAGATAAGAAAAATGAGTCTTAGAGGGAAAGTGGGGTCTGAAGTCAAACTTTGTTCTAATTTCAGTTCTTAACTATATTGCTTTCTGCTGTGCCATACTAGCTGTGTTTATGAGTTGAATCTTCAAAAAAGGATCACATTTAATATGTTAAATTAAGAAGTATTTCTCATGGCTACCAGTTTTAAACTTATAATTTTTAATATTTGAAAAAAAAGTGTTTTTGGAGACAGTCTCTTTCTGTCACCTAGGCTGGAACGCAAGGTTTCGATCTCAGCTCACTGCAGCTTCTGCTTCCTGGGTTCAGGTAATTCTTGTGCCTCATTCTCCCCAGTAGCTGGGACTACAGGTGTGTGCCACCACACCCAGCTAATTTATATTTGAAATTTTAAACTACCAGCAGAGCTTGTCGTGGTTGCACTTTAGAGGAATTAGCCATTTCAGCTATTTGGCATTTTGTGAAAATCGATAAGTGTGTGCAGGAGAAACCAATGTTTTAGTTAACATTGTTATAGTTTTTGGACTCAGTGTGTGAAGCAGATATGAAATACTCCTTTGTAGAAAGAAGGGAGGAAAATGACTAATCCCATTAAATGTGACTTCTGCTGTGTGAAGCTTTGTTTTAAGATCATTGCAGTAAGAGAAGTTAATTAGATTTGAAATCTTCTGACTTCATTCAGAATTAATAGATACATTAGAAAGTATTCCTCCCTTTATGTGAGTTTTTGGAGGAAGCTGAGTCTTAGGTTCATGGATTCTGATCTCAACATCATATAGTTGTTCTACCTACATCTGCTTCTCTCCCAGTTCTTTGATATTTAGCAGTTTCTCTACCTCTGTGTAGGTCTGGGATTTCTCAGCAGCCATCTTAGTCGCGCTCTTGAGATTTTGATTGGGCTTGGCCACTTGCAATTTGAGCATTTCACTGAAGTTTGCATTTGAGCACTGTAGCTTTGGGTTAACCTTCAGCTAAGGAGAGTTCATAATTAAAAGTTGCTGTTAAGCCTTTTTCATTTATTCATTTAGCTAATAGACTTTTCCAGTACTACATGTACTAGATAATATGTAACAACAACAAAAAAAAGCAAATCACAAATCATGCCTTTCTGATGCTTATGTTGGATTTCATTACATTGGTTCTCAATTGTGGATACTTATCAGAGCTATTTGAGGAGAAGATTTTTACAACATTTGCAGGGACCTCTACAGACCAATCAAATCAATCTCTGGTGCAGAGAGTGGGCCCAGCCACCTATGAGTTTGAAAAAGATTGCGATGATTAACCCTAACCATAGAAACACTGCTTTATGAAAATGACAGTGCCCCTGGGAGGGCCATATTGGCTACATACTTGAATTTAAGATTTAAACTGTTTAATTGGGTTTTTTAAGATTTTTATTCTTGATGCCATATATAGTGTTACATAAGAAATACCATCTCAGTGTGTCTCTTTATTACTGATATTATATTACATTTGTGTAAAATGGCCTATCTTTATAAAACTTTTACACATGTATTATTTCATTGTTGTTCATAATTCTGCTTTAAACAAAATTCTCTGTTTTATAGATGAATAAACAAGAGTCTCAGAGATTATATGACCTGTCCAAAGTCCTGTGACCAGTAAGTGTTAGCAGTTGAGATAAGAGTGTAGGTTCTGTACACCCTGGTTTTGTACTTTTTTGTTTTTGTACTTTTTAAAAGATTGGACTAGGTGTTATGGCTCATACTTACAATCCCAGAGCTTTGAGAAATTGAGGCAGGAGGATCGCTTGAAGCTAGGAGTTTGAAACTAGCCTGTGAAACATAGTGAGACCCCCATCTCTACAAAAAACAGAAAGATCAGCCAGGCATGGTGTGTGCACCTGTAGTCACAGCTGCTTGGGAGGCTAAGGTGGGAGGATTGCATGAGCCCTCGAGGTCAAGGCTGCAGTGAGTTATCATTGCACCACTGTATTCCAGTCAGGGTGAAAAAAAAATCACATAGCTATGAATAGTTTATCTTAAATATTTTTCAAAAGTGTTAAAATTCTCATAAAACTTAGCCCATTTATACCTTGCTTCTATTGTCTTTAGGGTCTTCATGTTTTTAAGAGACCATTTTAAGGATCTTGAACCTGATACTGCTGTCTATTAATTAAATAAAGATAGGGTCTCACCCTGTCCCAGACTGGGTGCATTGACAGATCATAGCTCACTGCAGCTTTGATCCCCCGAGCTCAAGTGGTCTTCCTGCCCCAGCCTCCTGAATAGCAAGGACTACAGGCTTATGCCACCTCGCCCAGCTAATTTTTTTTTTTTTTTTTAAACTATTTTTGTAGAGATGGCGTCCTCTCTTTGTTGCCCAGGCTGGTCTTGAACTCTAGGCCTCAACCTACAACTTTGCCGATTCTGCCTCCCCAAAGTGCTAGGATTATAGGCATGAGCCGCCTTGTGCAGCTCCTACGATCTCTTAATAGCAGACTTTTGACAGAACGGCTTCCCATTTGTACTTTTGTTTTTATTCAAAAGTCAGACTTTTGCCAACCATTTTTATGGAGGGCTATTGTTGATTTCTTGAGTTTTTTTCCTTAAGTAAACTTTCTGTTCAAATGTGACCTATGTTCAGAGA
>NW_016107366.1:8543460-8557306 GCF_001604975.1 Cebus imitator | reverse complement strand
TTGGTTTGAGACAGAATTTTCCTCTTGTTGCCCAGGCTGGAGTGCAATGGGACAATCTCGGCTCACTGCAACCCCCACCTTCTGGGTTCCAGTTATTTTCCCATCTCAGCCTCCCAAGTAGCTGGAATTATGAGCGCCCGCCACCATGCCCGCCTGCTTTTTGTATTTTTAGTAGAGACGGGGTTTCTGCTAAGTTGGCTAGGCTGGTCTCAAACTCCAGGCTGGTCTGACCTAAAGTGATCCACCTACCTTGGCCTTCCAAAGTGCTGGGATTACAGGCGTGAGCCACCACGCCTTGGTCCTTTCTTTCCATTTTTGCCTGTAGACGTTTTGAACTCCTTTTGAGCAGTTGGAGGTGAACTGTTTCTTCTGAGCCAGTGATTTGATTTGTAGACTTGTGGAAGAAGATTACTTAGTCGTGACAGTGGATGATTCTTGTAGTATTTTTTTGCTGTTGACATAAATGGTTTCTGATTCAGGCAGAGTTGTCATCTGGATCATATTACCACCTCTTGGACTCTTACTTAATGATAATAAAGACAACAGGAAGATCATTCTTATTTTAACAGTTCAGTTTTGCAGGATTTTTTGTTTCTTTTAATATTTTTTATCATATTTATTGAACTTAGGCACTGTAGGCAGTGCTAGAGGTATAAAAATGAATACACACTTTTAATCAGTTTTGCCTTTGCAGTATGGTGGAACCTATTGCCTTTGGATATTTTAAAAGATCTTTTTACCTTTAGAACCATGTCATATTCCCATCTCTGCTTTGGGGAATCTCAATGTGGTACGTAATTGGCTGTCATTCAGTTCTTTTGAATCAATAATAGCCACATACTTTAAAGATTCTATTCTGAAAGGCACATCTCAATGGCTGCCAAAGCTGTGATTTACTGTCTTGATGCCACATGAAGCTAAGTTGTATATCCTTTCTCAGTTCCTTGTCATATTTGTTCCTTTTTTATATTATCTTTTTCTGTATCATATTTGAACAGAGAATAACTTTAGAAGTAAAATGGGCTCTGAAGTACTAGTTGAAAGGTTTAAGAATGTCAGCCTTTCTGGGCCAGTGATCTCTTAAGAACTTCTCTGAGAGCATCTGTTGGTTTTGCCTATACAGGCCCATCCATAGTCAGTCTATTCATAACCGAGTGTCTGCTGCTGTGTCCTCCATTGTTGATTTCTCTCCATTGACATTTGGTTTTGGTGACTGGAAATGCTTTGCAGCCGCTCTCATCTTTTATTGAGTGGATCTTGCCTTGTACCAGGAACTTTAATTTGGTCCATGTACATTTCTCTTCCTTAAACCAGGAGTCAGTGGTGGGGGAAAGCAAGGCTGCCTTCCTCTAGTTTTACAAAACCAAAGGTTAAACCCTTAACCCTTTGGTGTAATGTTCTGCCAATCTCTATATACTATGTCAATTCACTATACCAAATCTTTTCCTTTTGGAAATCAAGGTACATTGGCTTTATGTGTCCAGGGCTTACCTTGGGATGTTGGTAAGAGGAGATAGACTTAATTTCCTTAGAAGGCAGGACATAAACATGGCATGTCTGGCACCAGGTAAATTATTTTAGGCCCAGCATTTTAAGCTTTGTAGTTTGAAACACTTCAGAGAGAAATTCTGTTGCTTCAAATGCTTCAGTTTAACATGCTTCCACTTAGATCTGATGAATAATCTTTGTTACCAGTAGATGGTAGAAGATAGTTATTAGAATACTTTTGATGAAAGAATCTCATAGTTAGAATTAACTTGTATTTGAGGCATTAAGCAAATTTAAGCGTCATCAATGAATTGTTGATGCATAACCTGTGAGGCTTATAGGGTAGAGCTGGGAGGTAATGCAGATTGGCAGGGCAAATATCCCAAGATCAGGTACAGAATAATTGAGTTGGAATGATGTCAGACCACACTTGGCTCAATATTTAGAAGTAAGGGAGGAATTTACATAGCTCAGTGGAGAAGTATAAACTTCTTTATACAGGCTTGACAGTTTTTTTCCTGTACTATTTACTATCGTACCTGGGACTTATTAAGAGTCATGCTATTATATAAAGTTAGGTTCGAGAGTAGAGAACTTGACCAAGAGCTACAAAGTTGTGGCTGGGCTTTGGGTAGGAAGAAAAAAAAGGAAAGAAGAAAATGGGTTGGTGGAACATTGGGTATAGTAAGACTGTTCTGAACTCTGTAACATAAATGTATGTTTGTCTCCCCCATTTGGCAAGACCTTCTGCAGTGTTCCTGCCTCTGTGTTGTTTGTTAATTAGATTGTAATGTCTGAAAGGGCACAACACTCTCCTGTTCTGAGTAGCATCTAGTGTAGTCTGGTGCCTACAACGGTTGCCCATTATTATTAGTTGATGATGATTAGTGAAGCTGAAGCTATTTTTTAAACAGGGCCCAAGGGATGCAGACAGTGATGAAAACGACAAAGGTGAAAAGAAGAACAAGGGTACGTTTGATGGAGATAAGCTAGGAGATTTGAAGGAGGAGGGTGATGTGATGGACAAGACCAATGGTTTACCAGTGCAGAATGGGATTGATGCAGACGTCAAAGATTTTAGGTTTGTATGTTTTACACTTCTGATTTTTGAATGTGGGCTATGGGTTTTTGTTTGATTTAGTTTTACTTTGATTTTCATTTTCTTCCCCTCCTCATGTTTTCTTCTTAAGAATCCAATCGAGTGTAGGCCATGCTACAAAGATTGTAAATTAACTGGTGAGGTGGAATTTTCTAAAAACTTGTCAATGCTTGAAGCGTTGCCAAAATGGTAGATTTTGCATTTGCATAGAACTCTAGAGTTAGCAGAAAGATTCCAGAGAAGATTATTTCAGTGATTCTCAAATATTAAAATCACCTAGGATAGATGCCTTGGGACCTTTCTTAAGTTTCTCCCAAATCACTGTATTAGAGAGCTATGGTTACTAATGGAGTATGTTATATCCCTCTGGTAGTTTAGAGGGAAAAACATTTGAGAACTTGTGCATTGTCTCATGAGCTCCTTTTGAGGTAGGTGGACCAGATATCATTGTCCTCATTTTGAAGAACCGGAAATGCAGCTTAAATGATTTGTTCTTAATCATATGTCTTCTGCAGATACCTCTCATCCCACCTTTGGTCATGATTGATTTTTACAGGTTTTTGTGTTAACTTACTTTACAGAGTATTAAAATAATGTATATTTATCTTCCACAATTGGCATGTATTCTTCTTTAAAAATCTGTAAAAATCCTTGTCAAGTTATGTACAGGTAGTGAATTTTTTTTAATCCCTAGTGTGATGGTACAGGTAGAGAATTTACTTTGGAGTAATTTTAATATCAATCTAAAGCTAACGTGTGTGTGTGTGAGCATGCACACACACACACACACACACACACACACACCCTCTGCTTATTCTAATGTCTGCCAAAGTCAAAATGAAAATGTATTTGCATCATTGTTGTAGGACAAGTCTCAGTTGTTTTGTATTCCTAATATGATTATCGTTATCTTGCATTGTGTAAATAATTGCAGTCTTACAATTTTTTAAAAATTATTTTTATTATTTTTTGGAGACAGAGTCTCACTCTGTTACCCAGGCTGGAGTGCAGTGGCACGAAATCAGCTCACTGCAACCCCTACCTCCTGGGCTCAAGCAGTCTTCCCACCTCAGCCTCCCGAGTAGTTGGGACTACAGCCGCCCGCCACCATGCCGGCTAATTTTTGTATCTTTTGTTAGCGACGAGGTTTCACCATGTTGCCCAGGCTGGTCGTGAACTCCTGAGCTCAAGTGGTCTGCCTGCATTGGGTTTCCAAAGTGCTGAGATTACAGGCATGAGCTACCATGCCCAACCTGAATTACAGTCTTTGGAAGAAATTTAAGGCACAAGGTAATAAGTACTTAACTAAGGTCTTTCAGATGAGGTCAGGTGTCCCCTCTACCTTGAATGTCCAGCAGCCTGTATAGCAGTATTTTGTTGTATTTAAATGGGGGCTGGCAGTGGCGGTGGTGGTGGTGGTGGTGGTGGTGGTGAGTGTGTGTGTGTGTGTGTGTGTGTGTGTGTGTATGGGTGAGTGAAAGAAAGAGAAGGAACCAAATAATACCTTTAATATGTACTGGTTACTGGATTACAGAATTTTTGGGGGTTGGGGGTGTGGAGGTGGAGAAGGGCATTGAATGTAGCTATCGGCTACACTCTCCTGATAATATAATATAATATTATATATTAGTGTGATTTGGGATCATATAATTCTCAAGTCCTTTTATATAAGGTAGTGGTAGATCCTGGGTTACCCAGAACCTTGTGTCCCATGATAATTATCAATGATGATGACCCACCCTTTTTTTTTTTTTCTCTCAGGCATGTCCTGGTTTGGATGATAAATTACACCTTCACATTACTTTCAATTCTTAGAATTGTCTCCTTAACAGGGGCATGCAGATAATGAGCTTATCTTGTCCTACTTTGGAATTGTCTACTCCTTTTGGTTTCATAGAAGGGGACTTAGTTTTAGCGTTAGTCAGTAATACCAGTGATAAGTAAAAACTTTTTTCATTTTCTTTTTTCCCTCACAAATATGCCAGGAACATAAAACTTTTTAGAATCAGTGAGAAACCGACTTTTTCCATTGGCTCTATATTTAAAGAGTAGATATTGCTTTTTGGTGGGGCATATTTTGCTACCTGCATTTTGGAATCTGTTTTCATGGATGCCATAGACAGTGATTTTTCCACTTTATTTCAGTTTTCCTCAAACCCGGTTCCCTTGGCGACGGGGTGTAAATTATTAGCAATTAATGTGAATTTAAGGGGTGGGTTACATGGAATTGCCAGCAATAGCAGCATCAATTTAGATGATGTAACCCTGTAAGCACTGTAAAGTATCTCTGGTGGTTTTATAGAAATAGTTTTAAATACTGTTGATAATGAGCTATGCTGAGGACATTGTCCTTAAACTTGGGTTACTGTAGTATCCCTCCCCGCTGAAAATAAGGTTTAATGCCCTTTACTTTCTCTGTTTAGCCGTACCCCTGGTAATTGCCCGAACTCTGCTAATGAAGTGGATCTTCTGGGTCCAAACCAGAATGGTTCTGAGGGCTTAGCCCAGCTGACCAGCACCAATGGTGCCAAGCCTGTGGAGGATTTCTCCAACATGGAGTCCCAGAGTGTCCCCTTGGACCCCATGGAACATGTGGGCATGGAGCCTCTTCAGTTTGATTATTCAGGCACGCAGGTACCTGTGGACTCAGCAGCAGCAACTGTGGGACTTTTTGACTACAATTCTCAACAACAGGTACTGTGTGTGTCTCTGTCACCCTCTCTACTCTCCCTCCAGCCAGTACATTGTTGAAGTAATTAAGGATGGGGGGATGGGGGGAGATGGCATTGTTTCAGGCTATCCATAGCTAGTCCTTATGAACCTTTTAGTGATGTAGGTTTACAGAGTCCCCTCATGAAGCGGGTCCCTATGCTGAGGTCACTGGCAAGAGGCCACCCTGCTCTATATGTACTTCCTTTGGCTCTTCTCTCTCCTCAGCAGCTGGGGAGTGGATGAGGTAGTGCTGCCTCTTATAACACAACCTTCTTGGGTGCTAAATTAATCTCTCTGAAGATTTATGTGGTTGTGATGCTGTTGGTTTGTTTTGTTTTTAAAATAGTAAACTCTACTGTCCACCACTGTCAGGAGTATAGTGCCAGGTCATCTTATCAGTTACGCCTTACAGTTAAACAGGTTACTCCAGATAACATAGGTAAGGATTTGGTACCTTTCAAAAGTATTAGAATGTGATCACAGGAAACCACACACACAAATCATTCAACATAAAATCTACCGTGAAATTGCTTGGTTCTTTTTTTAAAAAATTCATAAGTCTGTGGAAAATTTTCTAAGTCTGCCTTCTGTTTTTGAAGACATGTAGGACTACCTTTAGGGTTACCTGATCTCTGTGTTTATTTATTTATTTTTTTAAAGGAAGGTCAGCTGTCTGAACTAGAAAAGAGGGGCAGTTAGTTTTCCAATCTTGTTAAGTATAAGTTCTCCCTTGTGGCAGAAGCAGTTTGATTGACTGTGAATTTCGGTTACTCTTTAGTAGTTTTGTAATAGATCGTTAATACAGACTTCTAGGTTTGAAAGGTTAGCATCTCATTTTAAAGTTTAGAAAGTCTATGTAGGGAAATTAGCTTATGATCTTTGGAGATTAGTTGTGCCATGTTGTACATTTAGTTATTGTCATAAATAGTTGATACTAAAATGAATTTTGGTTGATAGACAGCTAAAGTAAAAAGTTAACCATAAGAACTTTTCCAAAAGAAATCTCTTTAATTTAAGTCTCCTGTGTGGTTTATGAACAAGAAATACCTTTAAGGGATTGTGTGAATGTACATATTCATATAAGGTTAAATTAACAAATCTTTTTTTCAGAGAGAGTAAACTAAAAGTGAACACTCTTCTCCTTAGGTATGCCCGCCTCCGCATATGAATTGACTTTCTGTGCTTTCTCTTCTTCTTTATGGCCATTTTTGGGTGTTTGCGTCAATTCCCAGTGTAGTACAATCTAACCATTTCCGTGTTTTTAAAGAAGAGTTTGTCTCAAATTTCTTATGAACAAAAATATGGTTCTCTTTCATTTAACCGTTCTTTACTTCATAATCAGAGTTGAGATCCTTTTTTTGTTTGTTTTCAAAATAATTTTACCAGTTTTTGGAGGCTGAACAATTATTAGAACTTGAACAGAAATGTACTTTTGTGTACCCACAAGTAGTTAGCATGATTACATCATAGCTACCACTTGTTAAAAAACGTAAAACCAAGGGTGTCCTCACCATATATCTCAGCAGTTTTTGAAAGAAAACATTATTTTGAAAGTTAATCTCTTGTTGGATTCAGGTTTCCTATGCATGTTTTGGTTGCTGCAGAGGCATTTTTACACAGACATAGTACTGTCATGATGTGAGTGTTGTTTTATCTCATGGGCCATAATTCTTTTCTGAGTAGATTGTTTTATACATTCTTGTACCGGCTGTCTTAATAGCATACTTGGGAACCACTGGCCTAAGCCTCTTAGCATCTTTAAGATCGTCAGTCTCTCAGTGTTACTGTAATGAGAGCCAGTAGTTGTTAAGAAGGAAGGATTTCTTTTCTTTTGGAAATTGGTGTTTGTTTCTTACATTTTATCCTTAACCTTTTGGTTTTCATTACGTTTTATTCCACTTTTCATTTCTAATTTAAATCCTCTTCATTTGTCAAGGTTCAATACTGTCACCTTTCTTTCTTAATAACCAAACCAGAAATCTGTCATGTCTGCCTCCCTTGAACTCCATAGCGTTTTGTGTTTCCTTTAAGAGAAGGTCTTGTGTTGTGATTACTTGTCTAATAGTCCTTGCCAGATTGTAAACTCCTTGAGGGCAAAGACCAAACCTTATCCCATTTCCTCTGCATTGCTTTAACAGAAGAAGATTTCAGGGGACTTTCCCCCATCCCTATTATAGTATCTTAGTGCATCCTCTGTAATATGCTTCCCAAAATTAAAATTTGAAGCTAGCCTTTCAGAAGGTCTGGAGGCTACTCTTTGAGAGCCACCATGTTTTCCAATATGCGTGTCCTTTGGATCCAGCTTATGCCTTATATACAGATAACTATACTTTATAATATCCAGGAAAGTTACTGCTTGGATCAGAACTTAATCTATCCAGGCTCACTCTGTGGCCATCTGATCAGAAACCATGGTCCCTCTTATGAGAAAAATGTACATAATTCTCTGGTACTCAGTTTTGCAGGTAACTTCAGGGAAACCACAGATCTGTGTTTTACAGATACAGCCTTCTGTTCATATCTTTTGTTCATTGTAGCTAAGCATATCTTTCATGAATAGAGTAAAATTCCCTTTCCTCCTCTCGAGTTGCTCTCAGGTTAGTCATTGTGACTCATGTTGTCATTTAAATAGTGCATGGAAGTACTCAATGACAAGGGATGCAACCATTTATGCCCATGTCCTTGGAACCCTACAACTATGGAGAGTGTACTCTGGCATCAGGAAGGGAAGGACTTGTGGAGGAGGTGGTTTTTTAGCTGTGCCTTGAAAAACTTATTTATAGAGGAAGAAAATGAGAATTCTAGTGCAGGAAATGGTAAAACAGGTATGTGTTCAGTAGATAATGTATAAGTAGTCAGTCTGGTTGGTGGTTTAGGTTGAAGAAAAATAGCTAGAGAGGTTGAAGGGACAGTGTTGTGAGTCTTACACTGTGCTGCCTATAGGCAGAGAGAAGACACTGAGAGGAGGAAGGACTTAATTATCATAGTTTAGTTTTTTGTGTTTAGTGAGTTTAGCAGCAGTTTGAGACGTTCTATTAGTATTCAGTTAACTGTTGACTGTTGTGTCCTTCTAGGAACCTTGGGTTCTGAATGAAACGGTAGTGGAACATTTGGGGAACTAAGTGCTAAATCGGTGGGTTCTGAATCCTCTCAGACAAGGGGAGGGCTCAATGAAGACAAAAGTTGCATGCAACTGACTTGAAGGACAGGTGGAATGCATTTTGTTGCAGGTGAGAGCAGAGGTATGGAGCTGGAAGTGACTGTGGTGTGGTCCTGGGCTGAGGAGAGTAGAAGCTGAGTGTAGAAGAGGACAAGAAGGTGCCTTTGGCAATTGAGTCCAGGTCCTGGAGGCCCTGGGAACCAGGTGGAAGTCTTTCTTGGACAGTACTGATGATTGTGAGGGTTGAACCAGAGTTCTAGTGCAGCACATATTTTTCTGCACATTCTGTTCTTTTTATCTTGGCTTTTTAAAATAAGCAATAAAGGTGATCATTTTTCTTGGTTTAGGGTTGTTTGCTACAAATGGTAGGTTTGCTTTATTTGTGACTTTTTAGGAAAGGATTCTGGTTTGGAGATTGACAAAAGAATTCCCCCTTTTGTTCTATTTCTTTTCAATCTGGGCTTTGATTTGGTATAATATGCTGGTTTCCTCAAACTTATTATCAGCTTATAGTGAGAAACATGACATGGAGCAGCCTGCAAATAGGGGAAAGGTACTTTTCATTTGGTTCCTTGCAAACTTAGTTCTTGTTAGCTGTGACACTTGAGGTTTTGAATAGTCAGTTACTTGTCTGGTCACTGTTAATCACTCTGAATTTAACCCTTCTAAGGTTTACGTATAAGAGCAGGAGTTCCTAATTCTTTTTTGTTTTTGTGTATGCCGAGAACTTCTTTAATAGGTGAACTGTGTGAACTATTTCTCAAAATTATGTTTAGAATGTATAAAGTAGAATTACAAAGGAAACCAGTGGTATAAAAATAGCTGTCATATTTGAAAACAAACTTAATTATATATTTACATATTTATCATATGATGCATGAAATAGAAGTAGTGTACTAGCTGTCATAATGAGCGTAAACTATTTTGAGATACTTGCAACAACTGTAAAGTAACATGAAAATATATGTGATTTCTGTGATAATGTCACAGATGTATTGCTAAAGTTCACGTAGTTTGTTGTCTACAGTCATAATTGAAGAATATCCTAAATTTCAGGTAGATATGCATGAAGATAAAGTTGCAGTATTACCCACCCAAGTACAAAGATCTTGGGTTGAGAACCTCTGAGTTAGAGCGTTTTACCAGCTCGAAGTGATCGTTGTTATTTCTACAGTGTTCTTTGTCTCACATTCACTTCATTGTCTTCTTAATCTTGAGGAACAGCTGTGAGCAGTTCATGCACAATGTGTTCATACCATTTTGTACTGTGATGTTGGAGCAGTATTTTTTACAAAATGTTATACAGTTGGCTGTTTGTTTCCTTAAATGCAGTGTAGAAACTTATTACTAGGTTTTATTACAAATGTGGCACAAACCAAAGCCAGGATTATATCAGTGTAGAATTAATCATACTGTTGATGTTCTTTATTTAGAATTCAGTTAATCTACAAATCGCCTAATGTAGCATATTTTACAAAATTGGATACTATTATACTAAAACTCTCATCTGTTAAGCATGAATTTTAACAAAGATGCAATAGATGGGAGTGGAAGTCAGCATGTGTTGTTAAAAGTGTGGTGGTGTGATTAGATGTCATTTTTGTGAGACCAAGTGTGTATATAGTTTTAATGTAGGTATTTAGTGTTCTCAACCTGCTCTTTAATTTGCAAATGATAATTCTGTCAAGTGTCATGTGAATAGTAACTGAAAAAAAGAGTGACTAGTAATTGATCAGTTGAAGCTCACCTCTATTATTTGACTTTGTTCAAATTTTACTTATGGTAAAGTTTTTCACAAAAGGTATTGCTGTACTTAGTGGAGGGATGTGTTTTGTTTTTCCTTAGGACCTTAGAAATCATTTATTTTGGAATCAGACTCTTCATCTGCCAAAGAAATGCACAGATGATGAAGATTATATATGTTTTTTTTTTTTTTTTAGTTTAACAGCATGATTTAGTTTGTGTGCATTTACCAAAAATCATTGTAATCATTAGTCGATCATTGCAGTAGTTCAAATAACCTGGAAACTGGGCTTTGATCTAGAAGCTTCAAACAGTAGCAAGATTTCACAGAGTTCATATGCTGAGGAATGACTCCAAAATAAACCTTTTTCTTAACATTTTATAATCCCATCGATACAGTGCTTTTAATGTTTTGAAGGGATTTTCTCTGGGTATCCTGAAAATACCCCATGAGGTGGGGAAGCTATTTTATTTTTACACATAAGAGGCCGGGCATGGTGGCTCATGCCTGTAATTTCAGCACTTTGGGAGGCAGAGACGGGCAGATAGCCCAAGGTCAGGACATCAGCCTGGCCAATGTGGTGAAACCCCATCTCTGGTAAAAATACAAAAATTAGCAGGTGTGGTGGCGCATGCCTGTAATCCTAATCCCAGCTATTCTAGAGGCTGGGAGAATCACTTGAACCTGGAAGGCGGAGGTTGCAGTGAGTCAAGATTGCACCACTGCACTCCAGCCTCGGTGACAGAGCGAGATTCTGTCTCAAAAAAAACAAAAACACACAACAACTCAGTGAAATTTAGGGACATCTGGTACAAGCTATGCAAGTAGCTGTTATTTTGGTTTCTAGCTTCAGACTGTTTCCTTTGGACCTTGTACTAGAAATGCAGAGCCTTTTAATAGGCAGAGTTGTCTCATCTTCAAATTCCACTGTATTCATAGCTTTTTCTGAAAGTAGCATAATACAGAAAGTACTCATCCATAAAAACATAAATTGTTTTCTTTCTTCTCTGTTATCTTTGTGACCCACTGATAGCAGGTGGTGGTCCTGGTGCAGTGAGATATTACCTTCTCCCCCCCCCCCCCCTTTTGAGAAGGAGTTTTGCTCTTGTTTCCCAGGCTGGAGTGCAATGGTGCGATCTTGGCTCACCTCAGCCTCTGCCTCCTGGGTTCAAGTGCTTCTCCTCCCTCAGCCTCCTGAGTAGCTGGGATTACAGGCATACGCTGTCATGCCTAGCTAATTTTGTATTTTAACTAGAGATGGGGTTTCTCCATGTTGATCAGGCTGGTCTCGAACTCCTGACCTCAGGTGATCCTCCTGCCTCAGCCACCCAAAGTGCTGGGATTACAGGTGTGAGCCACTGCGCCTGGCGATTTTGACTCTTAATACAGACTAGGAGGAGTCCTGCCCTCAGCTTTTGATCTGCTTGAGTTGCCTGGCTCTGGGAAGGAACTGTGAACGGTGACGCTCAGAAGGGGCTGAGTCTGTTGGGGGTGCTCTCCCCATTCATCAGAAAGCTCATTACTGTTACACATAAAGCACTCTTATAAGTGCTTTACATGTGTTAATTTTAATCCCCACAGCAGCCTTCGGTGTTACATGTATCTTTATTGTCATATTAGAGAGAAGAGGATAATGAGGCACAGAGAGATTAAATGATTTGCCAGAGGTTACATAGCAAGTCAGTGGTTAGCCAAGATAGAAACCAAGGCTGTCTGGCTCCAGAGTCAGTGCTCTTAACCCCTGTCTACTATATATATAGCCTCAAACTGGTTAAAAAAAAAAAAAGAGGGCTGGCAGTACACTTTACTGTGGCGGGGTTGGGGGAGTAGTCTTTTGCATTTTCTAACTCTTTATTTAGACATTCCTCCTCCAGATTCAGAAAACCCCATAATTTTTTATGTCAGCAGCTGCTATTGATAACAACAGTAATAATAGCAGTAGCTATCTTTTATAAGATGCCAACTGCATGTCAGTACATGTCAGTCACTGTGTTGGGTGTTTTTGGCTGCCTGGATTCCTTTCTGGAATAAGAACCATATAGAGTGTTTTTTATATAGTAAGTGACGGAGAAAGGAGGCAAACCAGCTTGTTTGTCTACTTCCCAAATTATGCCTTCAGTATTTATTAGGAACCTTGATATGCTTGAAGTAGATGATACATTTTCCCCTGCATTCAGACTCTTGAACAACTTGTAAAATCTACCCAAGTGAATTATAATCAACAGCATCACATTTATCATTATACTGACCTTTAAATAAACATTCCCCCCAACTCTCACAGTATTTTGTTTCTCAGTTATGGGATATTCGCTTGCTTTGTGGAAAATGTGAAAATGTTAGCAGAGCTCAGTGCTTTGCCCAGCAGATGGCATTTGTGCAAGTTTTTCAGGATCCTTTGGAATCTGTCACTTGCCAATTACCCAATTTGTTTTGAATACTCTGTATTTCCAGTTAATATTGCACCATTTACATAAAGAGAATGCGCTAAAATTGCTGTAATCTTTTCTGTAATCAAATCTGTCTGGTGTACATGTATAATTTACTTTTGTTAAATTGTTTACTGCAAAATGGTCTCAAGAAAATCCTTTTCTATTCACCATAATTACGAAGATATTAATCAGCTCTCAAACATAGGCTATATGGGGGCCTCTTGTAAGGCTTGTATGCTTTTCGTTAAAAGTAGTAGTTCCTGCTTTCAAAATGTGGTAATATGATGGTGAAAACCATAAGCTAATGTTATATGGAATAATTACTTTTATGGTATTCCCACATACCATGTATTTCCATGTATATTTACAAATATAGTACCCATACATATGACTTACATGTAATATTAAAAAAAAATATATGGCCAGGTGTGGTGGCTCACGCCTGTAATTCCAGCCTTTTGGGAGGCCAAAGTGGATCATTTGAGCCTAGGAGTTCCAAACCAGTCTGAGCAACATAGGCTTCATCTATACAAAAGTTAAAAAAAAAAAATAGCCAGGTATGGTGGGATGTGCCTGTAGTCTCAGCTACTTGGAGGATGAGGCAGGAGGATTGCTTGAGCCCAGGAGTTTGAGGCTATAGTGAGCCATGATCATGTCACTGCATTCAAGCCTCGGTGACAGAGTAAGACTCCTGACTCTTGAAACAAACAAGCAAACAAAAAAAAATACAAAGTAAGGTTAAGTCAGGTGGAATGGCAGCGGTTAATAAGTCAAGATACCCTTAAGAATTGTGTTCTGAACATACTGTCATCATTTCCCCAGTTCCATGTCACAGGCACCTGCCTAATACTAGGTGCTCAAAAATGTTTGTTGAATGAAATGAATTATTTCGTTTGTAGTAGGGCAAAGAAGGGTGGAGAGGAGAAGCTAACACAAGCAGTGTCTGATATGTTAAATGTTGCAAAAGGTTTCAGGTCAGAAAAATTTCAGAAGCTTGTTGAAGACACAGTACATATTTAGTGGAACTATGAGGTATTTTACAATATATCCCATAGTTATATTGTGAAGAAGGACTGCCCTTCTTGAGTGGACTGCCTCCTGTTGGAGGGAGTACTGTGTGAGACACATCTTTAGTAAAACAGACATGTGAAACCAACTTTGCAGAAATCACAAGCACACTGGCTTTTTTTTTTTTTTTTTTTTTTTTTTTTTTT
>NW_016107366.1:8533675-8543418 GCF_001604975.1 Cebus imitator | reverse complement strand
TTTTTTTGACGGAGTCTCTGTCGCCAGGATGGAGTGCAGTGGCATGATCTCGTCTCACTGCAACCTCTGCCTCCTGGGTTCAAGCAATTCTCCTGCCTCAGCCTCCCGAGTAGCCGGGAATATAGGTGTGCACCACCATACCTGGCTAATTTTTGTATTTTTTGTAGAGATGGGGTTTCACTATGTTGGCCAGGATGGTCTCAATCTTCTGACCTCGTGATCCTCCTGCCTTGGCCTCAGCCACCGCACCCAACCACAGTATTACCAAATAGTCTTGACTGGCTCCCTTCCTGGAAGACAAATGTTTTGATAATGTCTGTCAGTAGATTCAGTTCCCCTGCCCTTTTTTATTTGAGATGGAGTCTTGCTCTGTTGCCCAGGCTGGAGTACAGTGGCGCGATCTTGGCTCACTGCAACCTCTGTCTCCCAGGTTCAAGCGATTCTCCTGTCTTAGCCTCCTGAGTAGCTGGGATTACAGGCATGCGCCACCATGCCTGGCTAATTTTGTATTTTTAGTAGAGACGGGGTTTCACCGTGTTGGTCAGGCTGGTCTCGAACTCCTGACCTTGTGATCCACCCACCTCGTCTTTCCAAAGTGTTGGGATTACAGACCTGAGCCACTGCACCCAGCCCCCCCACATTTCTTTTTAAGACTTGATATTTAGTAGTACTGTTTCCTTTTTACCAGCATCACAGTGAAGTTTTTCTTTAACTTTCGAAAAAAACAAAACCTAAAGTATTTTTGAAATAGGTGCATGGTTACTTTTGACATTCATACTCCAAAAGCAGAGATTAAGACTAGAGAAGTAACAGGTGAAATGGGATAGTATGTTCAAAGTATTCACTTTTTGTTATCTTTTAGTCTAAAATTAGCCTCTTCATGTTTGAGGTGTAGAGGGTAGCCAAATCTCTAAAATCTCTCCACCACCTAGGATAAGAGTAAGTCCAGTCGTGACAACAATTAAGCTGAGTTGGTAGAATGACATTATCTCCTAATGTCTGAAACAATCAGGTCTCTTTATGAGGACAGCTGTAATTCAAGATCCATAGTGTCTGTTACACATCATCCAGCAATGTCAGCTGAGCTGCTGAAAAATCCTGTAGGAAGAGCAGGTAGGTTGAAGGTCCTATCCAGGGAGGTCCCTTCAGTAAGTGCGTTCAGTCTGATTTTAACAAACATTAAAGTCTTCAATATCACTCCTTGGAAAGAGGCCTATTAAGGGATCCACAAATCAGGTTACTGGCATCCCCTTTCTTTGTACTAGTACCATTCATACTAAAATGTAATCTCCATCAGGGCGGGGATTATGTATTGTTTTATTCTCTGTCATATCCCTAGCTTCTTGCACAGTGCCTAACAGGTATCATTTGTTTCATAAATGTTGGTTGAATTAATGAGTGAGTGATTGATTTTTTATTAAGGTAGAGTAATAAGGCATTCTTAGTGTTAAAGCCTTTGAACTTTTCTTTAGAACTAAGAAGTGTGCTAGGTGTGAGCTCATAATCTAAGTTTTGTTAGTAGCTGCTGTATTTCTGCTGTTTTATTTTCAACATATAAAGAACAGTATCCCAGAAGACTTTGAAGCTACCAAAAGTTGGGCAAGTGTCTAATTTACTCATTAGGATAAGCTACTAGCTAAGGAAGTTATTCAATACCATTTTCCCAGGAAGTGGCAGCCCAGAGGGTGAAGTGAACACTTTTCATATTCTTCTCCAAAATGTGGGTAGATGAGGATTAATTCAGTTATTCGTGGGGTCTTGAAAGCACTGAAAGGAGATTTAGCACTAGGGGCAATGTAGCAAATCAGTTTGTAGTACATTTGCCTAATTTTTAACTTTGCTTTGGATCAGGCAGGACCTGTACACCTACTGATAACCATTAGGGCTTTTGCATGCATATGTATATTATATATATAAAGTGTGTGTGTGTGTGTGTGTGTGTGTGTGTGTTTCAGGGGACATATAATATACGAAGTGGTCAGCTCATGGGACCAGGGCATAGCAAATTGAAGTAAAGAAAGAGAGACAGGGAGAACAGAACTATGAAACATTAGAATCCCATGGGAATGAAGTAGAGTGTGAGAACATTTATTGTTGTTAAAGTATCATGCCTAAATAAGGGTTTATTGAAATTTTTAGAGAGGTTTTTAAATGATTTTCTAAGCCAGTTTCCCTAACCACACCATGTTTTTCCTCTTGCCTCAGCTGTTCCAAAGACCTAATGCGCTTGCTGTCCAGCAGTTGACAGCTGCTCAGCAGCAGCAGTACGCACTGGCAGCTGCTCATCAGCCACACATTGGTAAGTCCTTAAGCCCATAGCTTTTTCATGATAGATGTGGCCGCCATTTTAGGATAACTGGATGCGGTGAAACCCAGTAATTTAGACTGATTATAAAAGTGCACACAATCCCTCAGACAGAGTAAATGGCTTCTTTCTTTTGTCCAGTTGTCTCTAGCCACATTATTTTTGACATACCTTGTAGTCCTACATAAGATTTCTTCAGTGGTCAGCTCTTGCCCTACCTCAGCTGTTTCAGGATTTAAGTATTTACCCCAATAGTGAGCGGTGACTAGCATTAGCTCTTTCAACATGCTGAATGCTGGATGACATTGATTGAATAAGTTGTGGTTCTATAGACTGTAAATATATCAGCTTCTCATTTTATGAGCAAATAGTATAAATTCATTTTCCAGTAAGTATGTATTGAAAAAATTTATAAAAGTATTCTTGCATAATTACTAGTTTTAAGGTAGCTTTGCCCTTTTCCTGTAGCAGTTGTTAAAGTTTTGAGAGACGTTTTCATCGTACTACCTGGACATTTCTTCCCTTTGGACCTTCTTGAGGTCCCTTAGACATAGAGTGCATTAAATGTAAACAAGTAGAAGTAGAATTTTTTTTTTAATGTGTCAAAATGGCATGATTGAGCAGAAAGGAGATAGTTAATCTTGTATGTGTTATGCTATAGAAGAATATACTTAGTTCCAACCTGAATAAATAAAGGCCAGGCATAAAGTCCTTGGGTCTGATATTGTAGGGTTGTAAATGGTAGTCTTTATAAATACTTTACAAGTATACATTTGATTTCATGAAAACTTTATAAAATTGTTTTAAGTAGAAATACTTTCCTTCATCCCATTTTAATGAAAGTCTTTTAAATTGCTCTATTGTAGTCTGTTATAATTTTAATAATCTTTAAGAAATTATACTGAATTTAAAACTGTATATACAGTTTTAAGTTAAATATTTAGCAAAGGTAGAACTTGACTATAGAAACATTTCATTATAATCTTCCGTGTAGGATATACCTTTTAAAATTTATCTTTACTCTCAACCTGTCCTGTCTTCTCTTTTTTCATTTTTTCCTCACCTACAGTCTGGTGTGAATAGTCAAACTGTGTAGGTATTTGATAGGGCTGCAGTTTTAGTCAAGTTTGTTTTTACTGACAGGTATGTTTTCAGCAGGTTTAGCTCCCGCTGCGTTTGTCCCCAATCCATACATCATCAGCGCTGCTCCCCCAGGGACGGACCCCTACACAGCTGGATTGGCTGCAGCAGCGACACTAGGTGAGACATTCTGCTGCATGAGGGATTTTCTCACCTGCTGAAAAGTCATTTGAGATGGGAGTGCATTCTTTATACTCTTTCCAAATCCATGTTGCCAGTGGAGATTTCTCCAGAATTTCGATGTCATCTACCTGCCAGCTTAATATCTCTCCTTAGCTGTGTCATAGGCCCCTCAGACTTGAAAATGTTGAAAGGCAAATTAATCACATACCCCTTGCGTATGGTATTTTTGATCCTTGGAGCTACCAGATGCTCATTTATTTTTCTCCCTTTGCCCAGATCTCCTACCACCTCTAGTCTATCATATAGTTCAGGTCCTTTTACTGGTCTGTATCATGAGTTTCTAATTTCCTTGACTCTTTAACCTTGTCTTCCCCTCTAAATTGTTAAAATGGTTTGAAACTTAGATCTTACCCCTTCATCTTTCTGCTTAAACCTTTTTTTGATTTCCCTTTTTGCTACCCTAATACGGCACACTGCAGTTAGACTACCAAACATGGCTGATGATTACAAGTTACTTGGAGTCGTGGTGGGGGTGGGGGTGTCTTGTTCCTTGGAATCTGTTTTGTTTTTTTTTTTTTGAGATGGAGTCTCACCCTGTCGCCAGGCTGGAGTGCAGTGACGCGATCTTGGTTTACTGCAACCTCCGCCTCCTGGGTTCAAGTGATTCTCCTGCCTCAGCTTCCCAGGTAGCTGGGACTGTAGGCCTGTGCCACCACACACAGCTAATTTTTGTATTTTTAATAGAGACGGGGTTTCACCATGTTGGCCAGGATGGTCTTGATCTCTTGACTTTGTGATCTGCCTGCCTCGGCCTCCCAAAGTGCTGGAATTACAGGTGTGAGCCACTGGGCCGGGCAGGAATCAGTATTTTTAAGGAGCTTCCAGGTAATTCTGTTGATTAGCTAGGGTTGGGACCCACTGCATATAGGGCTCTGTCACCATGCCTCATGCAGGTCTCTACATGTGCACCATCCAGTTCCCTTTCTAATTGACTGCCATTGGCTAACACATTGTAGCAATACAAATCTGATTTTAGTTTGCTGCAGATACTGTGTTGGTTTAGGCCCCTGTCTTTGGACACTGTGGTCTTCTCTATAAGCTCTTTTTCCCATTCTTTGCCTGTGAGTGCTCTACCTGACAATGTCACCTCTAAGGAACCTTCCTTGCTAACTGTTCCCCTATTCTTTTGGTATCACTAATTACTGCACTGTTTTTATTTCTGGATGTATACATTAGTTTTCTTTTTTTTCCTGTTATGTTTTTGGAGACAGGATCTTACTTTATTGCCAAGGCTGGTATGCAGTGACGTGAATACAGTTCACTGTAACCTTGAATTCTTGGGCTTACTTGATCCTCCTACCTCAGCCTGCTGAGTAGCTAGGGCTCCTGTTGTGCACCACCATACTGGTGTTGGATAATTGTTAAATTTTTTGTAGAGATGGGGTGATCTTGCCGGTGTTACCTTGGCTGGTATTGTATCAAACTCCGGAGCTCAAGCAGTCCTCCTGCCTTGGCCCCCCAAAGTGCTGGAATTCCAGGCATGAGCCATTGTGCCCAGCCTATGAGTGCTTTTTCTTTCCTTTGAGACTAGATTTTTTAAAGGCAGTCAGTCATCTTTGTTATTTGACTGTGTTCCACAATTACTGTCATCATAGTAGGGCCATAAATGTATGATGGATTGAATTCAACATTAGGACAAACAAAATGTCTTCCAATGTAGTTGTTCGTTGGGGGAAGATCCCTTCAAGTCAAGTTAATCATGACTAAATATTACTTTGAAATTTTACTTCTTATTATATAGCATATAATTTGCAATTATGTACTTAAATGCAGCCTAGCATTTCTTAGATTTTCTTTAAAATTGTTTACATTTTGTCATGTTATGAAGGGAGCATAGTTAATATAGGGTTGTCTGTCTGTCTGTGGTCATCCCCTTTCTGGGGGAAACAGAAAACTCTTCCTAGGAGAATGACCTCCATCATTAATATTTATTGAGCACTTAACAAAATGTTGTCAGGCATTGTCCTGAATGCTTTTCTTCCATATAGTTTGTCAAATGATTAGAAATTTGTGGCTCAAGAGACCTGCCTTATTTTTTTATTTTTATTTTTTGAGACAGTCTTTGTCTCAAAAACAGAACGAGAACTCTGTCACCCAGGCTAGAGTTCAGTGGTGCAGTCTCTGCCTCTAAGGGTTCAAGTGATTCTCCCACCTCAGCCTCCTGAATAGATGGGACTACAGGCGCCCACCACCACTTCCGACTAATTTTTGTATTTTTAGTAGAGATAGGGTTTTGCCATGTTGGCCAGGCTGGTCTCGAACTCCTGACTTCAAGTGATTCACCCGCCTTAGCCTCCCAGAGTGATGGGATTACAGTTGTGAGCCACTGCGCCCAACCTAGGAAACTATCTCATTTGAAGTCACACAGTTTAAATGTTGTAGAGTTGGGGTTTGAACCAGGTTTAACTCCAAAGCCCATGCGTATCTTTCACTGTATTATTTAGAATGCCTGTGCTGTCTTTCTTGAATTGTCTTTTCTGTAATTTTTTTAGAAGTCTTTGCCTTTATTGATTTATGTTACTTAAAACAAAGAGCTTGTCCTAGGGTTGACACTGCCGCTGTCACTGAGATGGTAATTTGGTGATCAGAATCTTATTTTTTGTGTATGTTGGTTGAGCCATGGTGAAAATGAATTAATACTTTCACAAATAACAGGAAATGTTAACTGTCCAAACTATGGGTCTGTGTATTCTTAGAGGGTGTCAGTCACACAGGAATTGAAGTAGGCATCCTGATGAGTGAAACTCAGTGATTTGTCCTGGGCCATTCTCCTAATTTAATGTTAGGCCATGTGACCAGAGTATAGTAGTAGAAATGCCCGTTGAGAAAATTTAGGGAATAATGCAAATGTTGATGGTATAGCGGTCCTTGCCCAGTAGAGGTTCTCTTTTGTTGGCTTTTGGGAGAGGATTGAGACAGTTACTACAGGTTGCACCCCACTTGTTCAAGGTAGATACATCTGTACTCCCAACAGCTATTACAGGTTGAGCATCTCTAATCTGAAAATTCAAAACCTTTTTGAGTACTAACATAACACCACAAGTGGAAAATTCCATACTTGACCTTGACCTCATATGATGGATTATAGTCAAAATACAGGCACACAACACACAGTTTATTTATTCAGCATCCTCAATGGAAAAGTAGAATTACCCCCAGACTGTGTGTATAAGGTGTATGTATATGAAACATAAATGAACTTTGTGTTTAGACTTGGGTTACATCCCCAAGATAACTCTTGTGTATGCAAATAGTCTACGATCTGAAAGCGGTAACACTTCTGGTGCCAAGCACTTTGATTAAGGAACACTCTACCTGTGTTTACCCATTTTACAAGTGAGGAAACTAAGGCACAGTTAGGGTCTTTCTTTGTGTTTTTCCCTGGTATTTTTTTTTCTTTAACTGCCCACGACCACCCTGCTTTATAAACACTAATCAATGAGTATGAGGCTCTATCACTCTCTTTTAAGCTTGAATACATGGCTTTTAGGCAGTTCAGTTTCTGACAAGTTAAAAATGTCTTAACCTCTTTTCTTATAGTGAAATAGTTCATAGTGTAACAGCTTTTCTTAGCAACACCTTCATTCTGTACCCAGGTGTAGTATTTCACAGTGTGCACCTTTGTAAACAGAGCTGCTTAATCTTTGCTAACCCGCAAGTATAGAAAACACCAAATTAGAAATGTCAAAACATGTTTATATTGGACAGCGATATAATTTGACTTATTTGTGTTTTAGAAGCTTAAAATGGGAGAAATAAGAATATGTACGTATTTTTGCTTAACGAAGTATGTGTTTCTCCAGAATTAGCTATTGCATCAGAATAGCTCTAATATTTGAAACAGCTCTTCAGAACTTCAGTGTAAGGCTTGGTTATTGTTAATGAATCAAGTTGTAAATATTTAACTCTGTGCTTTAACTAAGGAAGTTCAACTTGGAGGTACGTTTCAGCAGATTTGAAGAACTGGCTTTGAGCCCATTTCCTGGTTAGCAAATGTGTCCTTGGTGTTTCTTGCCACCAGCTTCATCATAGAATTCTATGATTAGGTTTCTGCCACACTTGGGTTGTTATCTGCATAACTTTGTTACATACATCTCTGTTGCCTACTTTATGTGGCAGACTGCAGCTATGCTTTGTTGCCAAAGAAAGTAAACAGATAATTTGGATTAAAGCAGAATGCTTAGTTTTGTTTTGTTTTGTTTTGTTTTTTTAAGACACTCTTGCTCTGTTGCCCAGGCTGGAGTGCAGTGGCAAAATTTTGGCTCACTGCAACCTCTGCCTCCTGAGTTCAAGCAGTTCTCTTGCCTTGGCCTTCCGAGTAGCTGGGATTACAGGCATCTGCCACCACATCTGGCTGATTTTTTTGTATTATTCTAGTAGAGATGGAGTTTCACCATGTAGGCTGGCCTGTCTCAAACTCCTGACCTCAAAGTGATCTGCCCACCTCGGCCTCCCAAAGTACTGGAATTACAGAGAATGCTTAACTTCTTTTAAGGTTCTCAGCAGGTCTGAGAAGTCAAGGTGTTGTATTTTTTGTTTGTGTTCAATGTTGACTTAAATTTAAAATTCCACATATCAATATCTGAATGTAGTTGTGTTGAATGCCTTTGTGACTTTAAAAATAGAAATAGGGGCCAGGCGTGGTGGCTCAAGCCTATTGTTTCAGCAGTCTGGGAGGCCAGGTCAGGTGGATCACTTGAGCCCAGGAGTTTGACACCAGCCTGGGCAACGTAGACTTCTGCAAAAAAAAAAAAAATTAACCAGGTGTGGTTGCATGCATCTGTAGTCCCAGGTACTAGGGAGGCTGAGGTGGGAGGATCGCTTAAGCGCAGGAGGTTAAGGCTGCAGTGAGCTGAGATTGATTCATTGTATTCCAGCCTGGGTGACAGAGTCCTGGTCTCAAACAAAACCAAAACAAAACAAAAGCAAACAACAACAATTTTGAAGTTGCATTGGAGGTTTACTTGAATGTCTGGGTTTTGTTGTCAGAAGACCGATAGATGTTCATTTCTTTGGAGTTATTGAAACACCAGCAGTCTGTTAATCGCCCTAGGCGCCATTCTTACCATTGAACGTGGGATACATCCTAACCTTCTGTTCTATTTCATCACTTTAAGCACACAAACCCTCCATTTACTCCCTTCTAACAACATACATTGTTTCTATCTATCCTACATCCTCCCATCTATTCTTAAATCCAACCCCTTCTATCAATCATTCACCCTTTCAGTTCGCTAATGTTTTATCCCTCACTGCTTCTTCCTCTAGGTCTATGTTAGAAGACTGGTGTAAGGATCTCATAGAATGTTTACTATTCTTTAAAAAGAGAGTTAATGATTAGCTAGCATGAATCAATATACTTTTAAGTTAATATTTTACAGTTGTATCTATTGAGTCAGATGTAATATTTGGAAAGCCTGAGGTGAGTCTTAGTAGTTCAGACTTTCTTTACCTTTCATTTGCTATTTTTAGGCCCAGCTGTGGTCCCTCACCAGTATTATGGAGTTACTCCCTGGGGAGTCTACCCTGCCAGTCTTTTCCAGCAGCAAGCTGCTGCTGCCGCCGCAGCAACTAATTCAGCTAATCAACAGACCACCCCACAGGCTCAGCAAGGACAGCAGCAGGTAAATGTAGACAAAATTTACCTCTTCTAAGTGGGAATTTTAGTATTGCGGATAACTAATAGGTGATATTACGCCTAATAGAAAAACACTGTGAATGCATGAATTTCCTCTTGTGTGTGTGTATCTGAGTTCAGGCACAGACTTAACTATTCTTGTGGAATGGTGTTTATATATCAGACATTATTGTACCTAGGTGGGGTAATGTTACTAATTAGTTCACTTACGGGGAAACTGCGTAGCTAGCAAGTGTAAAATGGATCTTCAAAATTACAGTAAAATCTTGTTCTGCCATACTATAGTTGCTTGCCAATCACCACTTTCAGATCATTTCAGGGTTTTGCAAGGGGCTTGCTACCAAAGCAGGGGTACTAGATTTTTAGACTGCTTATTTACAGTGGCTATTGGATTAGATATAAATCTTAAACCTATCTATGTTAGCTTTTTATTTGAGTTGAGAAAGGACAGTAACCTACAAAACTACATCTTTTTTT
>NW_016107366.1:8521083-8533555 GCF_001604975.1 Cebus imitator | reverse complement strand
AACACACCCTAAATCCTTATGTCAGAAAACCAGTGTTAATATGTTTGGCATCTGTTATTTTAGCCTTATTACTTAATATTTTACAAAATTGGCATTATTCTGTCCACCTGGTTTTACATTCTGATTTCATAGTTTACTGTGTTATTTAGCAGGGTGTTTTTGTGTTTTTTGAGACAGAGTCTCACTCTGTCCAGACTGGAGTGCAGTGGCGCAATCTCGGATCACTGTAACCTCTGCCTCCCAGGTTCAAACAGTTCTCCTGCCTCAGCCTCCTGAGTAGCTGGGACTACAGGCGCACACCACCATGCCCAGCTAATTTTTGTATTTTTAGTAGAGATGGGGTTTCACCATGTTGGCCAGGAGAGTCTTGGTCCCCTGACCTCGTGATCCACCCACCTCAGCCTCTCAAAGTATGGGGATTACAGGAGTGAGCCACTGTGCCCAGCCTGGTGTTCTTTTAAATGATGTCTTTACTAGATACATTTAAATCCATCAAAGGATACTTTTTTTTGACTAGTCTATTATATTTGATACTTCATTTATATCAGTATTTTGGTGTTTTGAATGAGACTGATAAACGTCCTTTACATAAGCGTATCCTTGGAAAAAATTCCTAGTAATGGAATTTTTCTGGCGCAAATGAAATCAGCATTTAGGCTTCGATACGCATTGTCAGATAAAAGCTATCATTTGAGGCAAAATACCCTGCTTATATATATTACATAATCCAAACAAGAATTTTTTGCTTGACATCAGTCTTACTCAGTGGGTGTATTTTTTTTTTTTTTTTTTAAGATTCCACAGGTCTTGAAATTCTCCCTCTTATTTGGAAACTATTAAATGATTTTCTTGGCAACAGGTGCAGTTCTCATACCATATATATAAGTAAATAATTTGCTGACAGAATGAGTGATCTGTTAAATTCATTTTTTTGTTTGCTTTTTGAGATGGAGTCTAGCTCTGTTGCCCAGCTTGGAGTGCAGTGGCGTGAGCTCAGTTACTGCAACCTCCGCCTTCTGAGTTCAAGTGATTCTCCTGCCTCAGCCTTCTGAGTAGCTGGGATTAAAGGTGTGTGCCACCACACTTGGCTAATTTTTGTATTTTTAGTGGAGATGGGGTTTCACCATGTTGGCCCAGCTGGTCTCGAACGCCTGACCTCCAGTGATCTGCCTGTCTTGGCCTCCCAAAGTGCTGGGATTATAGGCGTGAACTATTGCGCCTGACCTGTTAAATAAATTTCTTTTTTTCTTTCGTACTTTTTCTCTTTTTTTTTTTAAACGTAGTCTTTCTCTGTCATCCAGGCTAGAGTGCAGTGGTGCATCTTTGCTCATTGTAACCTTTACCTCTCAGGTTCAAGTGATTCTCCTGCCTCAGCTTCCCTAGTAGCTGGGATTACAGGCACATGCTACTGTTTTTGTATTTTTAGTAGTAATGGGGTTTCACCATGTTGTCCAGGCTGGTTTTGAACTCCTGACCTCAAGTGTTCCGCCCACCTTGGCCTCCCAGAGTGCTGGGATTACAGATGTGAGCTACTGCACCTAGCAAATAATTTCTTAAGATCTGCTGTTTGTGGCTAAGTGTGCATTTCTTTGTGTGATCATCTTTTGTTTAAATGGTTGTCAAATTATCATGCATTTGAAAGACTAAGGTAATTGCCGTGTTTTGAAATTAGCTCTGATACAATGAACAAGAATAATACTAATAACTACCACTTATAGAAAGCTTACTGTACAAAGTTAAGTGCTGTACATATAATTTCTATTTCTCTTACTAATTATTATAGATGTACAACTTCTCATTTTATGGAATAGAATTTCATAATTCAGAGGAAATTGAGGAAATAGAATTTGTATGCCCAGGGTCACACACATACAAAGTTGTTAAGATTTGAACATAAGCCTTTGTCTTGACAACTTGTTTTCTGACCATATTGTGATATCTTAAAGAAAAGCAGAGCTCTTGTCTTCTGCCATTAACTAGCTACAACTAGGGCAAGTTGGATGGCTTCTCTGAATGCATATATTTTTGTTATAAAATGGACATGATAATCATTAACTTTTCAGTTTTCTGTCATGCCCTACAGGTTCTGTCAAACTCTACTAAGAAGTTTTTAGCATTAGTTTTTAACAAGCAGTCATTGTTTTAGTTCCTTTTTTGGGGGTGCCAGTTTCTGGTTTTAAGTATTTGAGGAAAATATGGTTTTCTTGGTAAACTCTTTTGTCACAGTAATTAAAATGAGAGGTTCTTTTTAAACTTTGTTGTTGGCCCTTTCGGGCCCTCTTATTTTATCAGAAAGTATATGTTGCGTTCTAGGCAAGCTAACTGTTCTAGGATGGTTTTTATAAATTCAGTCAGTCATTTTGTAGATTTTATTAGACTTTAAAATATTACTTGTGAAATTGTATATTTTGTTTCCATAAAATCATGGATTTAACAGCTATTGATGAAAGTATATGAATATTGGCAGGTAGCTGAAGCACTTTTATTTGTTGTTGGGGTACTGGACAGATTTCTAGAGAGTGGACAAAAAGCTAACACTTTTTCTTTCTTGTTACAAGACTCATCAGTAGACTTTGTGTCTTTCTTTAGGTACCTTGTTTACTCTACCACTCCTGCCCTTTCACAGAACACCTAATCACACATAAACCTACATCTTTATGTCCTATGAAAGCAGTGCTTTCATTGCTTTTTAAAATCTTGAGCAGTTTTGAACTACGAGTATTGTCATATTTCTGTGCATGTTATTTACTTATCCTAGAGTGAGATCTCTTGTGAGTTATTGGACACGTACGTTCTAAGTATTTGGCAAAACTCACCTGTCCAGCCCCCCAACTCTTCCATCTATGTAGTTTGGAACACACTTTCTCTCACGAAGTTGGTTAGGTTCTTTAGGTCAGAAACAAATTATATAATATCTTGATAATAGGAATTTGCTGTTGGTTATTGATTGTCTCCTAGGTATCAGGCAGTGTGACTTAAAGACATCATTTCAGATATTTCCAGCAAATCTGCAAGATTATTGGTTAATTCTTATTACTGATAAAGAAGTAAAAGAGTGGGCAAATTAAGTGTCCACACATCTCCTCTTGCCAGTGTGGACAGTGTTGCTCACCTTATACTCACTTAACAATATTTAATTGGTAATTGGTTTTTCTTTTTACATTTTTTTTTTTTACCGCTGGTACCAAGAATAATCTGTACCCATTTTCTTGACCGTATATCTAACTTCTATAAATAGCACAGTAGAATTGAAAGTGATCTGATTAAGAACGGTGCACTTGACAGTATGGCAAAACACACTGTTAGGAACTTCAGTAATTTTAACTTGGTTTGTGGGTTTTGTATTTTTGCTTTCTAGAGTATGTAGATCTTGTGAGATAATTCTTCACATTATGCCGAATAATAATGATTGGCTGTGTTTCATTAGTAAAAAGTAGATCTTTGGCTGGGCTCAGTGGCTGACTTTTATAATCCCAACACTTTGGGAGGCCAAGGCAGGTGGATTACTTGTGCCCAGGAGTTAGAGATTAGCCTGAACAACATGGTGAGACCCTCTCTCTACAAAAAATAGAAAAATTAGCCAGGGGGGTGGTGGTGTACACCTGTAGTACCAGCTATTCAGGAGAGGTAGGAACATCTCTTGAGCCTGGGAGGCAGAGGTTACAGTGAGCTGAGACTGCGCCGCTACACACCAGCGTGAGCAGCAGAGCGTGGCCCTGTCTTTTCCCTGCTCCCCAAAAAAGTAGATCCTTTATTACAGTGGCTTAACTGGCATCTGCACTGAACTTGACTAATGCTCACGACCATTTAGATGAGCATGTTTGTGGAATTTGTGAAGGGAAATAGAAACAGTCAGGTGAGGCCCTACCAAATAGAATCTGGTGAACTCATTTGCGGCCATGTGGGCCTTGATAAATATATTAGTGTTAAAGATGAAATATTCTCATTCCATCTTTTGTGTGCATGTGAGACTCAGTTAACTTTAAATATGTGGGTGAATACCCCTGTTCATCCTATCTGGAACCTCCACCCCCACACTTGGTTAATAGTCCTCTTTTTTATTTTTTGGAGAGGGAGCTTAACTCTTTCCCCCAGGCTGGAGTGAATTGGCTGGATCTCAACTAACTGCAACCTCCGCCCCTCAGGTTCAAGCGATTCTCCTGTCTCAGTCTCTCCAATAGCTGGGATTATAGGCGCCTGTCACCATGCCCAGCTAATTTTTGTATTTTTAGTAGAGACGGGGTTTCACCATGTTGGCCAGGCTGGTCTTGAACTCCTGACCTCAGGTGATCTACCTGCCTCAGCCTCCCAAAGTGCTGGGATTGCAGGTATGAGCCACCGCACCTGGCCTGTTGAACTCTTTTGTTTTTCTTCACCTATTTTTTTGTCAGAGCACTGACATTGCGTAGTATGGTTTATTGTCTTTCTTACTCATTAGAATAAAAACTCCATGAGGGCAGGGGCTTTGTCGGTCTTGTTCATTGCTCCATCTTGTCTGCCCATTTGCCATGTGGTAGGCATTAAATATTTGATAACACTACCATTTGCTGATGCCAGATATTTAAAATTCATCTTTTAACTTAATTGCCACAAGAACTTTATGAGGCAGATGAGATAAAATGTTTGAATTACTGAATCATCACTATTTTATGGTGCTTTTTGCTGCTTATAAAGGTAATATGTTTAAAGTAAGAATGGTAGAATAAAGTTTCATTCTATGAAATGTTATTAATTGAATTTTTACCCTAACAGCCATGACATATAAAAACCATTATAGTGAAATGTTTTAAAATTAAGTTTTAAAAGTTGACCCAACCTGAGCATGTGGTAGGTCTTCTGCAATGAAAAGAAAGTGGGCGACTTATTTCTGTCTTCCTTTCCCAGGTTCTCCGTGGAGGAGCCAGCCAACGTCCTTTAACCCCAAACCAGAACCAGCAGGGACAGCAAACAGATCCCCTTGTGGCAGCTGCAGCAGTAAATTCTGCCCTTGCATTTGGACAAGGTCTGGCTGCAGGCATGCCAGGTGCGGCTGCATTGTTATTCCTAATTCTTTGTGGCATGGGTGGGGCAGGGGGAGAAAGATTGAATGTTATTCCTAATTCTTTGGCGGCGGGGGGTGGGGGGAAGGCTGCATGTTTAAGGTGATACAGAGGGAAATGAGCAGTGCTTTCACCTTGCTTAGGTTTGTCATGGTTTGGGTACTGGCAAGGATGATACACTCTTGCCCTCACTTAGACTATAGTTCATTGATGAGAGCATTGCTCTGAGCCAGTCTTAAGCCACATTGGAGATATCTCAGTGTCCATGCAGCTTGGAATATGTGTTTTTCCTTGGTGGGTTATCTGTTTTCCGTCTCATAATTAAGGATAGGTGGCGTGGCCAAGTTAGTTTATAAGGCTTTATGATGATATTTTTGAACAGCATGATTAGGGAGAAATTTCTGGTATACCTTGATTGGGTCATCCCTTACATTTTTAGGGTTTCTGTTAAACTAATATTAGGGGTCCTTTTTAACTGCATACCTCTGAGATACATGTTTATATAGATGTATCTTGAATATATATCGTTTTTAGTTCATTATCAGCTGGTTCAGTGCTTTACTTGGGATTGGATGTAATTTGATGTTCTACATATGAAACATCTTTGAGAGATGTCACTGTATTTTTTACTGATCATAGAGCATAGCCAGTTTAACGGAGCCGTTTATGAATTCAGTGAATAACTATAACTTGTTTCATTTGTTTTTTAGTTACTAAGCCTTTGTGTGTTCTTAGGAAGTCACCTGCAGTTTTTCTTATGGCTTAAACTGGGATTTGGAGATTCTATCTCACATAATATTGAAAGATCATGTTATTTAAAGCCTACTTAGGTTTTTCCTGCTATTTTGCAGTATATTTGTTTTTAGATTGCTATGTAGTATGAAAGTACTGTGATTTTTACAACCATTTGTAGCCTCTGTTTGTTTATTCAACTATTTAAGTGATGAAGCCAGCATATAAATCTAGGTCAATCTAGCCCCAAAGCTAAGCTTGTGATTATTGAAAATATGTTGGTACCCAGGAGATACTTGTTTGTTTAATATTACATTTCTATGTTGGCTTGATATTCCTAGGTTATCCGGTGTTGGCTCCTGCTGCTTACTATGACCAAACTGGTGCCCTTGTAGTGAATGCGGGCGCGAGAAATGGTCTTGGAGCTCCCGTTCGACTTGTAGCTCCTGCCCCAGTCATCATTAGTTCCTCAGCTGCACAAGCAGGTGAGCGTACATCTGAGTGGACTCCTGCCAGAGATCTAAAAGTGGCGACTGATAGTGATATTCTTAAAGTATGTTGAAATACACTTTTGGCAATTCTCAGTATATCAGTTCTACCCTGTAATGTTTCAAAAAGAGATCAGAAGCAATAAGTGACCCTGGTGGATTCTCCTTTTTGTTGGGGGTTGAAAGGCAGCATGTGCCAGTTGGTTAGAAGCAAGGTCCGGCTCCACTGAGAAAATAGAAATTGGATTACTCACACAAAATGGCTTTCTTGGCAGAAATTCAAGGCTGATTTCACAGAAATCCAAATCATTATTTTAAGATAATTTTAGAGGAGTGGTTGTTTTTTTTTTGCCACAGGGGCAAGAGTGGAGGAATAGAGTGGGAAAGAGTAATGAGAAGTGACAGAATAATACATTTGGTTCGGGGGAATAGTGTTGGGTTTTTCTTTTTTTTTTTTTTTAGAGTCAGAGTCTCTGTTACCCAGGCTGAAGTGCAGTGGCACGATCTCGGCTCACTGCAACCTCCGTCTCCCAGGTTAAAGTGATTCTCCTGCCAGGGCATACTGAGTAGCTGGGATCATAGGCATACACCACCATGCCCGGCCAACTTTTGTACTTTTGGTAGAGATGGGGTTTCACCATGTTGGTCAGGCTGGTCTTGAACTCGTGACCTTGTGATCTGCCCGCCTTGGCCTCCAGAAGTGTTAAGATTACAGGTGTGAGCCACCATGCCCTGCTAGGAGTAATAGTTTTTTACTTTAAGCCCATATATATATATTTATACACATACACACATATACATATACACATGTATATATTTAAATTAGGAACAATAACAGCAACATTTAGAACACAGCAGTGTGTCAAAATAGGATTTTGAAGGATGTGTATATATGCATTATGTGGTTCTAGAAGAAACCCTCAACATAGGTATTTATGGAATTTAAGATTTTAGGAAGTAGTTGTATTTAATGGGCACATTTGATGTTTATATCCCCTTTAATCTATAGACGTTATAAAGCTACCAGCATTGTGAACTTGTTCTAGTGGTATTTTGACTTCAAATTGAAAGTAGAAACAGAAAATAGAAGCTTCATATGAAGGGATCAAAGACAGATTTGTATAGTTTGTGTCTGTTTTGAAAAGCTAGGGAGCATTAAAAGGTTTTTTGAAAAAAGATAAAAATGTAGTTTGGAAATGTGGCCAGTCCCTTTCATAGCCAAACGGTTTGCTTTCTTCTTCATAGCTGTTGCAGCAGCCGCAGCTTCAGCAAATGGAGCAGCTGGTGGTCTTGCTGGAACAACAAATGGACCATTTCGCCCCTTAGGAACACAGCAACCTCAGCCCCAGCCCCAGCAGCAGCCCAGTAACAACCTGGCATCCAGTTCTTTCTACGGCAACAACTCTCTGAATAGCAATTCACAGAGCAGCTCCCTCTTCTCCCAGGGCTCTGCCCAACCTGCCAACACATCCTTGGGATTCGGAAGTAGCAGTTCTCTCGGCGCCACCCTGGGATCTGCCCTTGGAGGGTTTGGAACAGCAGGTAGAAATTAGACTGATATGCTCTTAAGACTGAATTTTAATTATTTTTACAATTCTTCTGGAATACTGGCAGTGCATGGAACCACAGGCAGATCTGGACCAAGCCCTGTGGGAACCTGGCCATCCCACATAATCTGTGAGAATGCTAGACTATTGAAATCAAGTTATCCAGATGGTACCTATTTCAATCCATGCTCATGTGGCTACTTACTTAATCAGTTTCTTTCAGGGGTTTGAAATCTAGGGAAGATTTTGCTGTAATTGGGAAAAATATGGAGAGAACTATAGAAATGGATATCAAAAACTGAGGGAGGAGGACTTACTAAAGATAGCAGAGCTGAATACTTCACAATTGAGATTGAGCCGAGTGCTTGGCCTGCAGACCTGAAAGAGTTACAACTTTTCTTCTGTGTTTTGAGTAGCATTTAAGGTAGACATGTAGAAAATTATGAGGAAGGATATTAGACCAAGCTGGGTTTTAATGTTTTGATGAATAAAGCAGGAGTGTAGTATGGTGAATAATGGGATAATTGCAGAGATTGTAGAAAACAAAAAACAAAAAAAAAAAGATCCCTAACTAGAAGGTCATGTATGAAAGAAAGTATCTTAATTGGAATTGAGGGCAGCATTAACTCTCGATTGAACCCACTGAGAAAACAGGCTTTCATATATAAGTCTTGTGTAGTGGGGCAGTACCCCATTGACAAATCTTTTTTCTGTATCCCATTTTTCTACTTGAACCTTTTCAGTTGATGAAAGGCATTCTTCTAGTCCATTTCCTTTCACCTTTTCCATAGCTCATATGGCCGTCAGAGCTTTTTAACCCTCCCTTATCCTATAATATATGACACCATAGGAAGGTAAATTTGGCATACGTGTGATGGTCATGTTAACCTGAGCCATGTCCTCTTTATTACTTTATCTGCCCCAGAACTGCTACATTATCAGTTAGGCTGTCTCTGCTGACAAATTTGCGGTGGTAAGGAGTCTGGATCAAAGTGTTAGGAACAGGTCACTGGGCTTGTTCTTCGAAGAACAGGCCTGTTCTTATCTGCATTGTTTTAATTCCATTTTAGTTGCAAACTCCAACACTGGCAGTGGCTCCCGCCGTGACTCCCTGACTGGCAGCAGTGACCTTTATAAGAGGACATCGAGCAGCTTGACCCCCATTGGACACAGTTTTTATAACGGCCTTAGCTTTTCCTCCTCTCCTGGACCCGTGGGCATGCCTCTCCCTAGTCAGGGACCAGGACATTCACAGACACCACCTCCTTCCCTCTCTTCACATGGATCCTCTTCAAGCTTAAACCTGGGTAAGAACCATTACTCTAACACCACCTTGAACTCTAGAACTCTCTTGCCACCGATGACATTACAAGAACTTTGCATAAGCAAAGGACAGTCCCTTTATACTAGAAGTGTCCTGGGTGTTCTGTGCCTTCCGTAAATACCTCATGTTATTCAGGCTGTACCTATAGATAGTATAGCAGTTTTGGCTTTATTATAGTTTGGGTACATTTCCCTGTATATTCAGTTAGCTTTAGTATGAACATTTTATTCTTTGGCTACCTGTGAGAGTATTTCAGTGTAAACAGTATAAACACAGATTCATCTCAGTGAAGCTAGGAAACACAGAGACAGAATTTAATCACCTAGTATCACCACCTGAAATTAACCACCACAATTAATATTTTGCCTTACTTCTTTTCAAATTTTTTCCTCTGCTATATGTACATATAATATCTTGCTTTTTCACATAAAGCATTTTATTTTTAAAATTTTGCCATATGTTAAAATATTTGTAAATATAAACTCTCAAACTATATAGTATGTGAATGAGGAGATATATGTTTCCCTGTTAAATATTTAGGTTGTTCTATGCATGGGATTTTAAAATATTACCATCTAGATTCTAGAAAATGGGGAGGGAAAAAGAGGATCCTAAGCAGCAGGCTATAAGAATGAAAAGAAAATTATATTACCTTTTTTTTTGTGGCAAATGTCTAAATCTTTCAGGACATGGGAGATGTTTTCTTATCTCAAACATGGGTGCATACTCCTCTCCTGCAGTTATTTAGTAAGCTTGAAGTACTGATTTGTTTGCTAGATGGGGAAAGTTGAGTCCTAGGTGTAGAGTCACCACATAGTGTATCATGCAAACCAGGACACTTGCGAGTGGATGGGGTGCTGTGAATAATTATTTGGTGATGGTGGCCTAAATCAGGACTGTCCTGGGCAAATCAGCATGTGTGGCCACTTTATCAAGATTCTGTTTTTAACCAGCAAGATTAAAAGTGGCTTCATGGACTCAGAAGTGAGAACTGACTGGAAACAAACAGGTGCTTTCATTTGGATAGACAGACTAGTAAGTGATTTATAGGATTTAAGAGACGTCTTAAGTGGGTAGCGTGATAGACTTATTATTCTAGAACTAAGAATGATAGCTTTGAGTTTGAAAGAGGTGAGTTTCAAGTCAAAACTATGTTTATATATACATATTGGTATTTGTGTGCGTATCCTGAATTTTTATACAATAAGAACTTTAGTTGTAAAACTCATTTTCTCAGAATATATATGAACATCACTTTAGAAAAGTTACTGTGTCATTCTTGATTAGTAGGCCCATGATAGGTAGACAAGAGAATGGGGTACATTATACAACCGTGTTTCCTAGTGACAGAATGCCTGGCTTCAAAGATTAGGGGTTAATGTAAAATCTGGAGAGGGTTGTCAGACTCCCAGTTTGATATGTGGCTAGGAGGAAGGAACTAATGTTCACTGACCTGGCAGTTACCTGCTGGTGTTAATGGTTTTGGGTCCTGTACATACAACACTAGAGGGCATAGGTATTATCCCGTGTCTCAGGACTTAAATATCTTGCTTAGCCTAGGTTATCTCAGATATGAACAGATTTAGAATCCAGCCTTTTTGACTCCAAAGCTTGCAGATTCGGTGTGTATATCCTGTCACATGATATACTCAGGATATCTTGAACCAGTCCATTATCAAATCCAGGAATATATATATCTTTTAATTTCTTGGTTTAAAAACATGTGAACTATGTCATCCCATACTGCGGACTAAATAAACTGAACCGGCTGCATTTTTTTTCATAAAGAGCCAGATAGTAAATATTTTAGGTTTTGTGGGCCAGATGGTATCTGTAGTGACTATTCAACTCTGCTGTTGAAGTGTGAAAGCAACCATAGACAAAATATAAATGAGTGGATATATAGCTATCTTCTAATAAAACTTTATTTATAAAAATAGGTGGGCTGAGCATGGTGGCTCACATCTGTAACCCCAGCACTTTGGGAGGCCAAGGTGGGCAGATCACTTGAGGTCAGGAGTTCAAGACCAGCCTGGCCAACATAGTGACACCCTATCTCTATCAAAAAACACAAAAATTAGCCAGGCATGGTGGTGCGTGCCTGTAGTCCCAGCTACTTGGGAGGCCGAGGTGGGAGAATCACTTGAACCCGGGAGGCAGGCTGCAGTGAGCTGAGATCATGCCACTGCACTCCAGCCTGGGCAACAGAGTAAGACCCTGTCTCAAAATAAAACATAAAATAAAATTAAAACACTGTGGTTCCTTGGTATATGGAAATAGAGCCAGAAATACTACTTTCATGCATGATACCTTTCCTCTTTCTAAAGTATCAGCAATTTAATGTAATACTACCTCTTAATTCATGTTTTCCCTGTGAAGAAGGAAATAACTATTAGTGTGAGTTATTGTTTTAATGACTTCTGTTGCCTGCCTAGTCTGTTTAACATAACTTCACTTTGGAAACATTCACCTTGTTTAAGCAGTTTCTTTGTGTACGTTTGCATCGGACTTCTGTCACGTATAGTGCATGTATCATACTTGCCATTCCTGATGAACGTTTGTCTCAGTTAGTACAGCTTTGCCTCAGCTCAGTCTCTATTTTCCTTGAGAAAATAGAGGTGTGCTATTTGGTTTCTAACAGTGTCCATACAGAGGCCTTAAAGACATTTTGGTTTAAGAGACTTAACATTTCTTTACCAAATATGTACTGGCCTACACCTAATATAGCTTCTGTTATTAATACTACTTCACTGCTGCCACCAGCCATCAGCAGTGATGAGCAGCCATACTAAACATTTTATATTCAGTGTGTTGAATTCTCAAAAGAACTCTTCACTCCTTTAAACTCAGCCTGGTTTAATGGATGTTGCTAATAATACCAGCCACATAGCTAGTGTTTGAATGCATATACCAGCCTGTATCTCCTGTGGATCTTTTCCTCATCTTGTCATTTTTACACTTTGTCCCAGTAGGCAGATATGTGTTAGTATCTTTTAACAAAATCAGTGATCTGTTTAGTAATTTTTCCTATTATTTATTTAAAAATCACTTGTTGAGTGGCATAGTTTTTCATTATTGATTGTTTAAATTTCAGACTAAAAACAAACCTTTTCGAGTTCTATTCCCTCCCTGCACCCCACCTCATCCCTCCTTTTTAATGTCTGAGACACTGTCTTGCTCTGTTGCCCAGACTAGAGTGCAATGGTACTATCATAGCTCTTTGTCATCTCAAACTCTTGAGCTCAAAGGATATTTCTACCTCAGCTTCCCAAGTAGCTGGTACTGTAGGCACACCCCACCACACCCAGCTAATTAAAATAAGGTTTTTTTTTTTTTTTTTTT
>NW_016107366.1:8500082-8521073 GCF_001604975.1 Cebus imitator | reverse complement strand
TGGTAGAAACTAAGTCTTGCTATGTTGTGCAGGCTGGTCTTGAACTCCTGGCCTCCAGTGATCCTCTTGCCTTGGCCTCTCAAAGCACTAGGATTACAGGTGTGAGCTACTGTTCCTCTCCCCTTTTTTTCAATTTTGTTTTTTATTTTATTTTATATTTTTGAGACAGAGTTTCAATCTGTGGCCCAGGCTGGAGTGCAGTGGCGTGATCATGGCTCACTGCAACCTCTGCCTCCTGATTCAAGCAATTCTCCTGCCTCAGCCTCCAGAGTAGCTGGGATTACAGGCACCTGCCACTATGCCCAGCTAATTTTTATATTTTTGGTAGAGACAGGGTTTCACCATGTTGTCCAGGCTGGTCCCTTTTTTTCATTTTTAAAATGATATCTTTTAAAGTACAGTAGTTTTTAATTTTGATGAGGTCCAGTTTATCTTGGTTTTGGAATAGTATCAAAGAAATTTTTGCTTAACTCAAACTCTTGGAAGATTTGCTCATATGTTTTGCTGTAAACATTTTTTGTTTTATCTCTGAGATATAAGTCTGTGATCCACTTAAATTTTGATGTCAGGTCAGGGTTCATCTTGCATTTCTAGTTGTTCTAGCACCATTTTCCTTTGTAATTTTTGGTGTGCAGGTCTTGTACTACTTCTGTTAAATTTATTTCTAATTGCATATATTTTTGATGCTGTTACAGATAGAATTTTGTTCTGGTTTATCTTTTGATTGACTGTTGCTTGCTCACAGAAATACAATTGATTTTTGTATATTGATCTTATATCCTGTGGCCTCGCCATAGTTTATTAGTAGTTCTAATGGTTTTTGGGTGGATTCTGTAAGATTTTCTACGTTATAAGATCATCTCATCTGAAAATCAAAGCCATTTTCCAATCCAGATAACTTTTATTTCTTTTTCTTGTCTGATTGCACTGTGTAGAACCCCCAGTACAGGTTGAGAATCCCAAATCCAAAATCAGAAATGCTAAAACCCAAAACTTTTTTGAGCATCAACAAAACTCAAAGGAAACGCACGTTGGAGCATTTAGAATTTTGGATTTTCAGATTAGGATGCTCAGCTGGTAAATATAATACAAATACTCCAAAATCTCAAAGACTTTGAAATCTGAAACACTTCTGGTCCCAAGTATTTTGGATAAAGGATACTCGACCTGGACTGTGTTAAATGGACGAAATAAGAGCACACACCCTTCCTTTGTTCCTGATCTTGCGGGGGTAAAGTATAATCACAATTGGTTTTTACTAGATGTCCCTTATTAGATTGAGAAAGTTTCTTTCTAGCCTAAGTTTGTTGAGAGTTTTTGTTGCGAATGGATTTTAGTTTTTGTCAAGTGTTTTCTCTGCATTAACTGATGATCATGTGGCTTTTCTCCTGTATTCTGTGAATGTGGTTATGTTACATTAATTGATATTCAGATGTTAATCCAACCCTGCATTCCAGATATACATCTTATTTTGATCATGTTGAATTTGGTGTGTTTGCATTTTTGTTGAGGAGTTTTGAATCTGTTTTAATGAAGGATGTGTGTTTTTCTTTCTTGTGAGGTCTTTTTTATGGCTTGGTATCAGGGTGATATTGACTTCATAGCATGAGCTTTGAAGTGTACCATCCCCCTCTCCTTTCTGGAAGAGTTTGTGGAGTATTAGCATTATTTATTTAAACATTTGATAAACTTGGCCAGGTAAGCCAGTCTTAACCTGGGCATTTATTTGTAATAAGATTTTTACTTATTCCATTTATTTATATCTTACAGGCCTTACAGGTTCAGATTTATTATTTCTTCTTGAGTCAGTTTTGATAGTGGACATCCAAGCTGCCAAATTTGTTAGCATAAAATGTATTGTTAGCATAAAATGTACTATTTCAATAAGTGAAATCTCTCTCAATCTTCCTCTCTCATCTTCCCCATACATGCATATATACACGTGAATGAATGTTTACATATAAAATATCTTGTGACCCTGAATAAGGCAGATGTTTCAAGTATTTATTTTGTTTGACTTAATTATGTGTTACTATTACTCAGTTGACCGGCATTATTTTCATAATTGTTAATCATAGTTAATATGAATTTTCTTAACAGAGCTTATATGTAGATTACATAGAAAATCTTAAACTCTCACCTGTAACTGAAACATCCATCTCTAGTAAATTCTACTTCCCATCTCAAAGAGAAAAAAAGTAAGGGAGGCGGATCTGAGTGCCCCCAAAGACTGATTGTGATGGTTTTGTGCCCTGTCTACCCATAGATCTCTTCATCCGACTCCTTGCCTTCTCACCCCTCATTTCTTAGAATGCGTCTCCATGCTTACAGTTTTCTGCACAATCCCCAGGCTGTGTTATTTAAAAACTCTTAAACATCAAGAGGTAGCAGGTACAATTTTTTGTTAAATGCATGGTTGACAACACGCAGGCTTTTCATTTGACCTGGAAGAAAAATGTTTGGTTGTTCATTACTTCAGAAATGAAATATGTAATAGTAAAAATGAGCTCAAGAGTTCATAATCTGTCCAAGGCAAAAGAATGAAAGCATTTATAACGGAAATTTAGTTCTAAACTAAAAAGCATTTAGTTTTATTATCATGATAGAATTCTTGTCTTCTTAAAATGTATTCTTTCTATTCTTTATCTTCAGGGTTGCATGTGCTTTTTAGGAAAAGCACAGCTCAAACACAAGATACCTTTCTCTCTCTTTCCTTGAACTGAAAAGTTTCTAAGTTACTGGTCAGTAACCTGTAGTCATGTATGTGTTTAGGTATTTTCCCATTCTGAATTGAAATGATTATTTTGTAGTTCTCACTTGGTTCTCTAAAGGAGACTATCAACTGTAAAACCAACCTGTGACAATTAACATATTTTGGACTCCTTATTAATCTTGCACTAAAGATAATCAGTCTTTAGGCTTATTTAATTTAGGGCAGCCTTGGTGTGGTGTTGGAGAATGAATTGGAGAGAACTTATTTTTAAAACATTTGATGAACACTGTTGCCTCTGGTTAAACACAGAACTAGATATTGGGAACCATAGGAATTTTTCTTTAAAAGAGGAAAGGCAGGGCTTTGCCCATGAGGCATCTATTAGATCTGTGAGTACAAAAAGCAAATAAATGAGAAGATTTCATGTAGCAAGGGCATGACATACTAGATGACCACTGGCAGAAATCACTTTTATACCATTATGCAAAATAACCGAAGCATTTATTAACATTTAAGCCCTTACTGTCTGTGGAAAGTTGTCATAGGACACACCCCTATGAAATCCACCACTGTCTCTTTGAAGCCTTATGAGAAATGCTTCCTTTAAAACGGTTGCAAATTTAAACACTTCCAGAGTGTTGCACCCAAATCCCCAGAGCTGTAGTGGTTTGGGTGCAAGTACATGTTGGTATTGAGACTATTGTGAACTGGGAAGCACATTTGTGCACATTCACCATCTAAATGAGATTCAATCAACAAATACTTGCTGATGGTCAAATATTTACTATTTGTCACACATTTTTTTTCCAAAAACCAGAGAGCTACAATTTAGAGCAAAAATTTAAGCACAGGCTTAATGTTGAAAGAAGTACTACTTGGCTCATACAAAATAAATGTCCGTGAACTGTCAGTTTGCCATGTATAATTTAGTACCTGGGGAAATTTCTTTTCAGAGATTTCTATATTTCTTAGTACTAAAAGCTGTGTGTATGTGTGTGTGCATGAATGTCTTTGTAGTTATACTTGTCAGACATCTAAGGAGATAAGAGGCAAAAATCAAAACTTCATGGTAATGTATAAAATATTTTTGTAGGCATAATTAAGCCCGACTGTTACTCAGTCTAGTCCTTTGTGTGGATTAGCCATTATGTTTTTGCCCATAATAACAGAACATCCAACAAAGAGTGGCTTAAACAATAAGTACATTTATTGGCTTATGTAACTGGAAGTATAGTGGTAGGGCAGTGTTCAGGGTTGGTTTGTCTCATCATTAAACATCATCACCAAGGACCTGGCTTCTTTATAACTTACCTTCCATTTTGGTCAGTGACCAGGTTCTTAAAATTCCTTTAAATTATTTTCAAAACATTGTGTGTTCGCCCCATTCCTTCTTCTTTGGCACTTTTGTTGCTATTGCCACACATTGCCCATGCCTGCCAACCTACCCTGTTACTACTTCTGCCTGTTTCTCCCCAGTCTCAGATGGGTAAGACAGAATTATGACTGCTGTTTTCCTTTCATATTAATCTTCTTTCTTTCTTCCTTTCCTTTAAAAAAAAATTACTTTTCATTTGAATTCAGAAATACTGTGGAATTTGATAAGAATGTGTTCTGCAGAACAAGAAAACTTGATGAAACTGAGTCTGAAAATGAATTTCACCCCTGAAAGGGCCCTGACCCTGGAGTCAAGAGCCATGTTCTGAATTCTGGCCATGACAATTTTGAGTTTTACATCTTTGGGTGAACATTTCATCTCTCTGGGCTTAATTTTCTGTCATATCAATGGGAGTTACAAACTCCTTTTCCAAAATACCAGTGAGAATTCCATAGAAAATGTGTATGAAAAAATTAGAACTGGGCTTAGGACAAATACTCAGTGAATATTTTATACATTTTTAACATTGAGCCGTTTTCTTTTGGTTTCATTACTTTGATTGAGACCCAGACTTTCAAAGCTGGGCCCTGGAATTCTGTGAAATCTCATGGATTTTTAATTATTATTCATCTAAACTTTTTGTGGTTTATGTGATGCTTCTTACCTACTTTGGCCTTTTTGTTTAAAGGAGAGGGAAAAAAAAAAATCCAAAAAGGCTTGACATCTTTTTTCTAGTGCAATCAAAATAAAAAAAAAAAAAAAAAGACTTATTTTAAAATACTCATAATTTATTTATTTTTGAGACAGAGTTTCACTCTTGTTGCCCAGGCTGGAGTGCAATGACACAATCTCGGTTTACTGCAACCTCCACCTCCTGGGTTCAAGCGATTCTCCTGCCTCGGTCTCCCGAGTAGTTGGGATTACAGGCATGTGCCATCATGTCTGGCTCAGTTTGTATTTTTAGTGGAAATGGGGTTTCTCCATGTTGGTCAGGCTGGTCTCAAACTCCCAACCTCAGGTGGTCAACCCACCCTGGCCTCCCAAAGTGCTGGGATTATAGGCGTCAACCATTGTGCTTGGCCTAAAATACTCATAATTTATTATGCTGCTATACCTTTTTTTTTGGGGGGGGGGGGGGCAGATTAATGATGATTAAAGATGAGGAGATCTTCCTTGGAGGAAAGGGGTTGGGTAGGAAGGAGAACACATAAACTGAAGACCTACAGTATTAGCCCTCACACTCCCCATTCTGCCCTCCATGGCTTTGAACCATGGGACTCTTGGACTTTAGTTAATTTGTCCTTGATAATCAAGGGATGTTTTGTATATAAAAACAGATAATCTGATTTTTTTGAATTTCATGAACTGAATCAATATAAAATGTTTAGAGCTTCTGTCTTAAGACTCAGGACTATATACTAAACCTTGTTCCCAACTAAGACAAATTAAGACTTAGGAATTTTAGATACATATTTTTATTACAGTGGTTTCCAAATCTATCTCGGCATAGGAATAACTTGGAAAACGTATTAAAAATGCGGATTCTTCTTCCTTTCCCCAGGCATTCTGAATCACGCACTCTGCAGGTGGAGCTCCAGAATCTGTTTTTAACAAATTACAGGTGATGCCAGTACTGAAATTTAGTTATCTAGTCAAAACTGAAGCCTTTACTTAAGCTATTAGTTTTGAAAGTTGAAAACTAAATAGAAATACAACACATCAGTTTTCGACTGTCTCTTCACTAGTCTATACCACCTGTTTATAGACTAAAAACACAGACCACCACCAATTTGCCCTGTACAATTTTAAGATGATGCTATTGGTGGAAACCAAGTGTATCTCATTTTGTACGTACACAGATTAGCAACCTATACTGAAAATATTTCTACATGTGAAAATTTCTCTTCGGTTTGGTCTGAAGTTCTTATTATAGTAGCTTGTCTTCATTTCAATAATAATGATGATAACTATCCTTTGCCGAGTGCCTATTATTAGCCAAGTAATGTCCTAGGCACTGTCCATATATTATTTCTGTAAGTGAATTTACATTAAATATTAAACAGGTGACACAACTGGAAAATGGCCCAGATGGGATTCCAATTCAGGTCTATTTGGCCCCCAACGCTCATGTACATATTATGTATCCTTTCTGTGTCCCAGTTGTCTGTGGGACTCATGGAGTATTGCTTGCTGCACTTTGAGCCTGTCTGAAGGTTCCTGGAGTTCCCTCAGAAGCCCCCAGTCAGTGTTGAAAGCTGACCTTTTTGTTTTGGGGTTTCTCTGTAGTTCATCCTATAGCAGCTGCATAGGTTTCCTATGCTGGGTGTTTATGGGCTGGAGAATCGGTCCATTCCCACCAGCCCCAGTCCAGCAGTGTGTTGCAGTACAGGGCCTGCTGTTCTAGTGGGCTTCTGGCTTCTGGCTGGTAAGCCTGTTCCAGAGAATGACTGACCGTGCCACCTGAACTACAGTCCAATTTACACCATTCAGCAGCAGAGACCACCTCCATAGACACTTTTTAGCTGTTATGAACAATTTTCCTTTCCTTCATGTAGTAATACTTCTTAATCATGTATTTGAGACTATATGACTTTAAAATGATCTTTCGTATATTAACCTTGAAGTCCAGGCTTTTCTCATTTTAATGATGTTGATGTAGGTTCGGTGGGGATAAGTAGATTCATGTGGATTTGCTTCTGGTGCCTTGAGCTCCAGATCTGAAGCCATACTCCACTTCCCTCATATACTTCCGCCTTTTCCAGGTTCTTTATTTTAGGTGGTGGGTTGAATATTCTGTTTTGTTCTTTTTTTAATGTCTTTGTCATAATTAAAATTGCAGACTTTTTCTCCAAAACTTATTTGATCTGCCCCCAGCCTGCCTTCCTAGTCTGACTTCTCTTCCATTCTTCCATGCCTTCCACTCTCTTACTGGAAGGTTTGCTGTGCTCCAAAACACCACGCCCTCTCCAGTCCTCTGTGCTTTTCTTCTCAAGCATTTCTTCAGCCCCAGCTGGTCCTGCTTGCCTCTCTCTCTTTCCGTCTTTCAAACATGCACCATATCCAGACATGTGACCATCTTCTGTCCACTCTCTTTCAGTGAAGGGATCCCCTGGCTTTGTCCTGATCATCTTCCATGGTGTTTGTTTCATTCTACTTAATGATGGTTGGCAATTTATGTGTCTGTTTCCTTCACTAACTCCATGAGGCCCATAAAAGTCTCTTGAATGAGCAAATTCTATCAAATAAGACAGGGGCAAAGCAGAGAAAAGTAACCTTTGGAAAAAGAAGCAGGAAATGTGTTTAAAACTTTTTATGACAATACAATTTTTTCGTAACCATGATTTGCATTAATTTTTCTTTTTATCATAAAATATTTCTTGCCCTTAAAGGAGATATTGATGTGTTTTCTCTTCCTTTTCAATCTAATGTACATCTAGGTGGCACAGGGTGCTTTTAAAAGGAATCCTGACCAATGGACTGGTATCTGTGTATGAGCTGGATTATGGCAAACACGAATTAGTCAACATAAGAAAAGTACAGCCCCTAGTGGACATGTTCCGAAAGCTGCCCTTCCAAGCCGTCACAGCTCAACTTGCAGGTAATTTCTGTGGAATCTGAACTCATGCTGCAACAATGCGATATTGTCATTTTGTCCTGGGTACTTAGCAAGTACTGAATCATTGGCCTCTTGAGTTTGGGTATGTTGGATTTTTGCTTTTTTGCGCTAACAATATTGCAACTGTAATGGAAATAATTTTAATGATCTATTACACTCATGCTCCATCATATCTGCTGTTTCTATTTTCCTTACTCCTTCTGTCTCTGGTTTCAAGCATATTTCTAAAGCTGTAATCTTAGTACAGGCATAATACTGCATTCTGCTTTTCTTCATCTAGTATTGTTTTCTAATGACTTTCTGGGTGGTTTTATGGTTTTCCTACCTATTTTTTAATGGATGCAAAATATTCCATTTAATCAATACTTCCCTATTGTTGAACATTTTTATTGTAATATCAAGAAAAACCCTGTATCTTTATACTAGCTAAAACAAACCAAAAAAAATGGAAACAACTTATTATAATAACCAATAGGAGGATCCTACTTTATTATTACTGCATAAATTATAATACATCTACATAATAGAGTATTACACAATCTTAAAATGTTCCTGGGTCATGGAATATATGACCATCTTCATGACCAAGTGAGTTTCCAGTTTGCAACACAACTAACAGCATACAAGTGAGCAATTTCACCACATTCACATAAGCCTCTCATCATTACAATGTAAGAAGCCAATTTAATAGGTGTACAACGATACTGCTTTGTAATGTTGTCTAATGAGACTTCCTTTTTATCTTTTGTGAAAGCAGTACAACTGTTGGTGGCTCCCCTGTGAACCCCTACCATTATGTAGCATTAGCAGAGGGTTTTGAGGACAAAAGAGCTGAAGCGTGACTCCCTGATCCCTTTGCTGCTGCGCACAGTCCTTAGCACCTTGCCCATATGTGGAACACTGTGACAGAAATTGACCAGCTTTTATTGAAAGGCTATATATTGTCTTATTTTGAAATATTTGCCAGATTCTCTGTATCTTCCTACTAGAATTCAAAGGAAATTCCCATGGTAATTGGAGATAAAGCAAAAATAACACTTTTATGTAGCATGGCCACCAGTTAGTCTGCTTTAGACTCAAGCCTTCTTCTTCAGATTTAATGTTTTGGGTTTCTTTTTTTTTTTTTTTCATTTTTTTTTTAAAAAACCCATAAATACTGCTTTTTAATTAAATACCATGTTTTAAACATGAATTCATGTTTGTAATTGTGTATATTTTTAATGTTTTGGGTTTTTTTTTTTTTTTTTTCATTTTCACTTTCTAATGTTCAGGTTTTGCTAACAACACGTTTTGTTAAATGTGACAGATATACTCCCCAGAGAAGGCTTCTCTGTGAAGAATGAGTGCGTGGTATCATCATCTCCATACCAGCATTGTGGCTAAGAGTTAGTTGTACTTGTGGTATGCTAGGCGCTCTACCAGTCACTTTAGATCTATCTTCCTGTTTAATATATGCATTCAGTGCTACAAATTTCCCTCTAAGTACAGCTTTTACTTCATCCCACAGACTTTGATGTACTATATTTTCATTTAGCTCAAAATACTTTTTCTCTTGAAATGTATCCTTTGACCCATGTGTTATTTAGAGTTATGCTTAATCTCTATGTATTTGGGGATTTTTCAGCTATCTTTCTGTTACTGATTTCTGATTTAATTCCATTGTAGTCTGAGAGAAAACATTGTATTATTTTTAAATTGTTAATGTGTGTTTTATTCCCAAAATGTGGCCTGTCTTGGTGAATGTTCTATGTGAGCTCAAGAAGAGTGTATAATCTGTGGTTTTTGGGAAATAGTTTGTAGATATCAATTACATCCAGTTGATTTATGGTGCTGTTGAGTTCAACTATGTCCTTATTTTTATGCCTTCTGGATCCATCCATTTCTGATAAAGGGGTGTTAAAATCTCTACCTATGAGAGTGGATTCTTTCATTTCTCCTTGCAGATTTATCAGTTTTGCCTCATGTATTTTGATGCTCTTTGATGCTCTTTTGTTAGGTGCATGTACATTAGGATTGGTATGTCTTCTAGGAGAATTGACCCCTCTACCATTATGTAATTCCCCTCTCTATCCCTGATGAACTTTCCTTGCACTGAAGTCGGCTCTGTCTGAAATGAATACACCTAACTCCTGCTTTCTTTCAATTAGTGTTAGCATGGTATATCTTTCTCTGTCTGTTTACTTTTGTTTCTATGTGTCTTTATATTTAAAGTGGTCTTGTAGATAACATATAGTTGGGTCTTATTTTTTTATTTACTCTGACAATCTCTGCCTTTTAATTGGTATATTTAGACTGTTGACATTTAAAGTGATTATTAATATAGTAGGATTAATATCTACCATATTTGTTACTGTTTTCTATTTGTTTTCCCTGTTCTTTGCTCAGATTTTTGTCTTCCACACTTTTTTTTTGCTTTTTGTGATTTTAATTGAACATTTTAAACAATGCCACTTTCTCTCCTTTCTTAGGATATCAATTACACCTCTATTTTTTCCTTTTCTTAGCGAGTGCCCTAGAGTTTGCTACATACATAATCCAAGTCCACTTTCATGTGACATTACACTGTTTCACAGACAGTGCAAGTACAGTATAATAACAAAATAATTTTAATTCCTTCCTCCAGGCTCCTGTTCATTGCAGTCATTTACTTCATTCATATATAAGTGCACGTGTGCACGCGCATGCGTGCGCGCGCACACACACACACACACACAAGTATACAGAAATACATTGTTGCTATTATTTTTAACAAACCCTAATAGATGAATTAAGAAAAAGGAATATAAAAGTTTTATTTTACCTTCACTTATTCATTCTCTGATTTTCTTTATGTTGATCTGAATTTCTAACCTATATTATTTTCCTTCTCTGAAGAACTTCTTTAATATTTCTTCCAAGGTAGGTCTGCGGGCAACAAATTCCCCCTATTTTTGTTTGTCTGAGAGTCTGTATTTCTCGTTCACTTTTGAAGGATAACTTCATAAGGTACAGAACTCTAGCTTGTGGGTTTTTTTTTTTTGTCAACACTCTCTTCTTGCTGCATGATTTCTGAGAAGTCAGTTGCTTCTCTGAGAAGTCAGAACAAAGATTCTTATCTTTGTCCTATGGATAAGGTGATTTTTTTCCTCTGGCCTCTTTCACGATTTTTGTTTATATTCGATTTTCTAAAGTTTGAATATGATATGCCTAGATTTATTTTGGGGGGGGACATTTATCTTGCTTGGTGTTCTCTGAGCTTCCTGGATCTGTGGTTGGGTGTGTGACATTAATTTGGAGAAATTCTTAGTCATTATTGTTTCAAAGATTTCTGTTCCTTTCTCTCCTTCTGGAATTCTCATTATGCATTTGTTACACCTTTTATAGTTGTCCCACAGATCTTGGATATTTTGTTCTGTTCTTTTTTTCAGTCTTTTTCTCTTTGCTTTTCAGTTTTGAAAGTTTGTGTTGTCATGTCCTTGAGTTCAGAGATCTTCCCTCAGCCATGTCCAGTCTACCACTAAGCCCAAGACATTCTTATTTTCTTTTATAGTGTTTCTGACCTCTAGCATTTCTTTTTTATTGTTTTTTAGAATTCTGTCTTTCTGCTTCCATTATCCATCTGCTCTTACATTTTGTCTGATGTTCCATTAACACTGGTACCATATTAATCATAGTTGTTTTAAATTTCTGGTCTGATATTTCCAGCATTCCTGCCGATTCTGACTCTGATTCTGATGCTTGCTCAGTCTCTTCAAACTGTTTTTTCCCTTTCTTATCATTTGTAGTTCTTTGTTGAAAGGTGGGCATGATGCACTGGGTAGAAGGAACTCTGGGTAAATAAAGCATTTGTAATGTAGCAGCAGCAATGTGTGTCAGGGTGTCGGGGGTGTTCTATAGTCCTATGGATTAGGTCTCAGTCTTTTTTTTTTTTTTTTTTTTTTTTTTTTGCTGGGAAGTGTGGAGGGATCAGTCTCAGTCTTTTGTTGAGCCTGTGCCCCTGGACTGGGAACTTCACCAGTGCTCCTTAGGGGTTTTCCCCTCAGCTTCGGTGGAGCAGGATGACTACAGGGGAGTGGAGATGGGTATTTCCTTTCCCCCAGGATTGTTAAGCTCTATAAAGTCCCAGCAGGTCAGGCTCTAGTAAAATAGTTTCTTCCAAGGACAGGGCTTGTTAAGAAGAACAGAAAGCTATGAATTTCAAGATGTTCCTTTTCTCCTCCACCATCTGGAACCATGAGGAGATTTTTCCCAAATATTTGCTATGAGTACCAGGTAGTGCTTCTGGAGGTAAAACTCTCAAAAGTATGGGAGTCAAGGCCCTATGACTGGGTTCCCCTGGAGTTTTTAACTCTCAGACTTACTCATATGTACCCCCAGCAATTTGTCAATTACAGTTTAGGTTTCCCTCTTCTGGCTTCCAGGCCACTGCTCATTGGCTTCTGCTCCAGTACACTTTGACTCTCCATATCTACCTGTCTGTCTCTCTGGTTTTGGGGACAGTGAATTGCCCTGTGACCTCCCTTCTCTGATGGACCTAGGAATAGCTGTTGATTTTCTGTTTGTTCAGCTTTTTGTTTCTTGTTAGGAGACAGTAGCAACTTCTAAGCTCTTTACTTGCCAGATTGGTAGGCAGAAGCTCTACCAGATGCTTTATTTCATTGAATTCTCCCCATGCTAGGAGGTTTAGGTACTGTTACTGTAACTATTGTACACATCAGGGAACAGCAGCTTAGTGAAGTTAAATACCTTGTCCAACATTCCACAGCCTTAAATTCAGCACTCTGCCTCTTCAGTGGGTGCCTTTCTTCACTGTATACTTCCTTCTTAATGAAAAGTGTGATTGTTTAAGTCAAAAGGCTGAGATTCAAGTCATTTAACTTCTAAACCTACCCCATGATTATTTATAAAATTACCAGTAAATCACTGCCTGCTTATGTGACCGAACTAGTACGTGGATCAGATGAAAAAGTGAATATGAAATTGCCTTGTGATCTAAAACACATAGTGCAAATGCATGAAAGTGTCTTTGTATACTTATATCTGAAACAGCATTGCCGTTGAGTCCCATCATGTCCTCAGTTCCTCTTCTAGGCTCACCTCTGCCAAGCCTTCTTTCTTCCTACTGACTCGCTCCTAAGTCACAAAATCTTCTTGGGCATCACATTATCCACTTTGAAGGGAGGGCCCCCATTTTATAATTAATTGAAGACATATACTGGAACTATATGTGGTGGAGAGTACGTGTCTCTTGGGCCAACATAGGCATCCACTAGAGAGAAGTGACATAGACTAGAACTTTCATGGAAGTCACCAGTTACAACATGGCCATTGGAGTCATCACTTTGGTAGACCTGGTTCACATCTAGCCAAGCCCTTTGAAATATTTAGGAATATCTCTAGATGCAAAGGAACTCTGTGGAATCTAAGATGAACCCATGGAGATGCCCTGAGTGTTTAAATTTAGATGCTTTAAGGATTCTCCAGGGACCGTACCCACTCACAGATGGGATCACTGGATGCTCACTCTCTCTAGGTTCCCATTGAGCTGTTGCTTCATTACATCTGGGCTTGACATGGGCATTCTTTGCATCAGTGTGCCATGGCTATACATAAAATTGTCTGGATCCTAGAAGAAAGGGAGCCATACAGTGGAATCATTTTTTACCTTACCAATGAAGCTTTCTAGAAGGGTTACCGTTTTTCTTCTTAAATAACATGGCTCAAAGATTGTCAGGGCTGCTGCAGATAAAATGAAATTTCTAGACTTCTCTTGTGGGAAATTAATAATCAGAGAATTTAGCCATTTGCTAAGTAAATAGCAGATCTTCCAAAATTATGTCTGAAACTTCCATACCTTCATTTCTTTGGGGCATAATTTATAGTTTATGCATTCCAGTATATATGGACTTAATTTTAATAGTATTTCTTTAAAAATATATACTTTTTTTTTTTTTTGAGACAGGAAAAACTTTGTCACCCAGACTGGAGTGCAGTGACACAATCATGGCTGACTGCAACCCTGACCTCCTGGGCTAAAAGATCCTCCTCCCTTAGCCTCCTGAATAGCTGGGTCTATAGGCATATGCCATCATACCCGGCTAATTTTTGTATTTTTTTGTAGAAACAGGGCTTCACTATGTTGTCCAGGCTGGTCTCGAACTCCTGAGCTCAAGATACCTACCTGCCTTGGCCTCCCAAAGTGCTGGGATTACAGGTGTGAGCCACTGTGCCCAGCCAATATATACTTTCTTGTCCCAATTTTGTTTTAAAATCTAATTTAGAATTCTCTAACTTGATTTCTCATGATCTGATCCAACAAGTTTCTTTTATCATAGGTGAAGCCTGAGAGACCAGCTGATTCACCCGAGACCACACCACCCAGTAGAGGAAGAGCTGGGAATAGTAACTGAGGCTCTTGACTTTCGATTCAGTGCTTTTTCCATGATGCTGTGTGTAATTAAAAAAAAAAAACTATACCTTAAATGGATCATACAATAATTATTTTTTCTTTTTTTATGATACTTGGCCCATCAGAAACAAAATTTTTAATGAGAGAAATGTCATTTAATATGATTGATCATTCTTTTTTCTTTTTTTATGATACTTGGTCCATCAGAAGCAAAAATTTTATTGAGAAAACTGTCATTTAATATGATTGATATTGATATTTCAACTATCTGTTATTAGTTTAAATATGCATATACTTTATGTATGGGTATTATATAGTGGTCATTACCTCATTTTATAATACAATATTAAGTCTCAAATGAAACTTGTTTTTTAGGTAAAGGTTTACAGAAGTGACTCCATTCAGAGTAGAAAAACCATAAGCTGGAGTGTTTTAAGATTGTTCAGTAACTGTTTTCCAGTTGAGGCAAGTCTAATCTGGGATGCTTAAGCTACTTCAGAATTGGCTAAATAGTTTTCCATCATAACGGATCAGGGAAAAGCTCCTTTGACTCCTCACTGCTACCTCTTCTTCCTGTCTTCCTCCCAGGAGTCAAGTGCAACCAGTGGTCTGAGGAGGCCTCAATGGTGTTTCGAACTCACGTGGAGAAGAAACCTCTGGTGGCACTGGTACAGACAGTCATTGAAAACGCTAACCCTTGGGACCGGAAAGTCGTGGTCTATTTAGTGGACACATCGTTGCCAGACACTGATATCTGGATTCATGATTTTATGTCAGAGTATCTGATAGAGCTTTCAAAAGTTAATTAATGACTGCTTCTGAAACCTTGACAACTAATTCCGATTTTTTAGCAATAACAAATTGTAGTAGGCTTAAAAAAAGTCTTATCTCTGCTACATGGCTCTGACTGCTGTGGGGGATTGAAAAGAAGATGCTTATGTTTGATGGAAGATATTTAACAAGTTTTTGTTTTAACAGAGTTGACTTTTCAAAGAAAATTGTACTTGAATTATCACTATAATATTAGAATAAAAATGTTTATCAATATAAAAGCTGACTACCTTGTAATTTCTAGGCTTCATGATCTTATGAAAGCTTCCTTTTCATGTTGTCTTCCTTGCAGCCTTGGGTTCTTCTCCAGTTAAGCTGAGAATGTTATGACTTAACTCTACCCTGATGTAGTAGTGTATCTCAAAAGCAAGTGATCATCAAAGCATGTGAGGACTTATCCTGAGTCTTAACACATCAGCATTTCCAGAGGAGCAGTCCAGGCACACCAACGTAGCCCTTAACCCAACTCTTGAGTGGCTTCTCTTCTCATTGCCCACAGAGTCCAGCTAAGACCCAGGCCTTCTGCAGTCCTCCTACCCAACCTCCTTGTCTACCACTCCCTGCTACACTGGAACTTTATTTGGTCACTGAACCCCTGCTTATTCCATTCCCTCAACCTGCGTCTCATTCTCCTCCCATCATTTTTGTTTGTCAGTGTCCTGCCTGACCTCCTGGGCCAACCATGAAGCTTTCTCTGGTGCCCCTTTCTACTCTATCGTTCTTTGATCATGCCTCTCTTGGCACCCATATGTCACTATACTTTATAGTATATGACTAGTCTGTGCACCCATCACTCCAGCTAGATCGTGGTACCCCTGAAAGAGGGATGGATCTTAGTCATCTCTGGTGATATACTGGCAAATGTTTGACAGCTGTTTCTGTTGGGTGGGGAGCTGAGCCTTGATTTGTGGTGTCTGAAAATTATCATATTGTAAATAGTGCCACCATTCTTGATTTCCAGCTAATATGACATGACTGTGGAGTTAGGAAGAGATTCACTTAAGCAGCTCTTGAGACCTGTGTGACAGACTCTCCAGCACACCACTGTCTGAGCATCCACAACCATCAGAATGGGTCTTATGCACATTAGGCACTCCTTTTGTGCTTGCTAATTGGTAGACAGATAGATTGGAAGACAGACAGGTTATAAGTTTAAGGAGTGGTCCAAAGATGAGGTAGGGAGGCCCTGGACTAAGAGTGTTGAAGAAAAAGTGTTGCAGACTTGGTAAAGTTTTTAATTAAAATTATAAGCTTAGATACAGATTGGGAAGAGTGAAGCCAAGTTTTAAGGTCTGAGAGCCTAGGACCTTACTCAGATGAAGTGGGAAGCTTAAAAATTTGATTTTAAATATAGTGAATTTGAGCTAATAGACTTCCACGTAAAGATAGGCAGAATCTTGGAAATGTGGAATAAACTTCAGGGCAAAAACCAGGCTGGAAGTAAAAATTCTCAAAGACATTTGTTTGTTTTTATTTGAGAAAAAAACGAGAAGAGAAAGAGGAAGGTAAAGACCAGATGTTTGAAGTTTTTCATTTTAAACATGCCAGAATTATCTCTAGCTTTTTAAAACTCAGTATTTACAACTAGTGATACAAAATTCAGGAATACTGAATGCCAGTGATTAATCATTTGTGATGAAATAAAAATATCTCAACACAGAAATGTTTAAGTGAAATAAACTGATAAAAATGTTTTTAATTATGGTTTCATTCCCTACCAAAAAAAAAAAAAAAAATGCAAAAGTCCTCAAATTGTCTACAAGGAAAAGGTAGTTTCTATTTCACTGACTTTAGAAATGTTTCCATTACTTTTTAAAATAAAGCAATAAATTGTTGATGTAACCACAAAATTAGTGCTAAGGCAGTGTGACACAAACAAATGAAATGTGAACCCTACCTCATGCCATATTCAAAAGTCACTTCCAGGTGGATTGAAAACCCAAACATTGGCCAGGCATGGTGGCTCATGCCTGTAACCTCAGGACTTTGAGGCAGGGTAGGGGCGGGGGTGGAATCACTTGAGGCCAGGAATTTGAGACCAGCCTGGGCAACATGGCAAAACCCTGTCTCTACCAAAAAAAGATTAGCCAGATGTGGTGGTGCACACCTGTCGTCCTAGCTCTTCAGGAAGCTGAGGTGGTAGGATCACCTGAGCCTGGGAGGCAGAGGTTGCAGTGAGTCAAAAAAAAAAAAAAAAAAAAAGGAGAGGGAGGGAGGGAAAGTAAACGTGAGGCTGGGCACAGTGGCTCACGCCTGTAATACCAGCACATTGGAAGGCTGAGGCAGGAGGATTGCTTGAGACCAGCCTGGACAACATACCCTATCGCTACAAAAAAATGTTTTTAAATAGCTGGGCATGGTGGCTCATGCCTGTAATGCCAGCACTTTGAGAGGCTGAGGCTAAGGGGATGGCTTGAGCCCAGGAGGTTGAGGCTGCAGTGAGCCGTGATCACACCACTTTACTCCAGCAAAAAAGAACCTAAACATGAAAGGCTAAGGTGGAAAGATAACACAGGAAGATAACTTTATAGCCCAGGAACAGGAAAGAGTTCTTAAACAGGACACAGATTACTGTGAATAAAGGGAAAGATTGATAGACTGTATTAAAACTAAGAACACCTGCTTATCAAAATGTTAATAAGGTGAAAAGGCAAGAGTGGAAGAATATAACTGAGGATACCCACACACACCATATAACCTATTCAATACATGAGACTATCCAGAAGAAAAATGGACAATAAATTCAAACAATTCACAAAACAAATCAAACTGGCCCATAAATCTGAAGTGATGTGCAACCCATCAGGATATAGGGAAATGCAAGTTCCAACCACAGTAAGATACCATTATTCACATACCAGAATGTCTAAAGTGTTTCCATTTTTGTTAATTCCAAGTGTTGCTGAAGATGTAAAACTACACCGGACAATGGTACTATGACTTTGGAAGAGTTCAGCCTTATTGCTGCTAAAGTTGAGGTTACCCTTTCTCTATTACCCAGCACTTCCAACAGCAGGTGTGCACGTGGACAGGAGGATCCTGGGCAAGAAATGTTCACAGCAGCAGCACTATTTGTAATAGCAAAAACCTGGAAACAACCTAAATGCACATTAATAATCAAATGGATTTTAAAAAAAACAACTGTGGTATATTCATACAATGGAAAATTACAGCTGCATGAAACCACAGATTAACAACAGATTTGAACAAATGAAGACAAACTACAGAGGGGGGAAAAAAAGGAGATCACCATAAGGGTCAAGAATGTGATCATCTTTAGAGGGGAGTTGGGACCCAGGAGGGACAGGTAGGCTTCTGGGCTGTTGGCAATGTTCTCTGAGTGATGTTTTCACAGGTGTTCAGACTATAAATAAAGTCATGAAGCTGCACATTTATTTTGTTTACGCATACAACATAACTTATGTTGTATGTTCTTATATGTTTGATTCACAACAAAAATGTTTTAAAATAATCCGAAATATTAAATCATTGCTTATTTATGGCATATACCCCTTGAAAAGAGAGTTCTCTTATAATTGTGAGGACTTTAGAGGAATACATTTTCTTGAGAAACAAAATTTGGGTAATGAGTGTTTCTCATTAATAACCTATACATTAGGATTAAGAGCTGATTTTATTAATGTCTATCCGACCAAAAGCTTTCCCATAATAATCCAAAATAAGACGTTTTCCTATTTCTATATAAATTCCTTTGCATGAGCCATTTGTTTATTAAAACACTTAAATTGGGTTTGGGTTAAACCACTTAAAGTGGTTTGTTCTGGGGGGAAAAAAAGCCCTTTAGGAACGTGGGTCTTTTTGTTGTGGTCATTCAAAATTAGTGTTTTATACCCTCCACCCGCTCTCAGTGTAGAGAGAGTGCATTCGATTGCGTATTGAAACCACGTGTGGACAAAACGATCGCGGTTAAAGCTGCGGCTCAGAGCCCACCTGGCCGCGTTGCTGGGAGACACACGGAGCGGCGCTTCAATCAGAGGGGAAGGTACAGCAGCTGCTTAGCTGGCTTTGTTTCATCCATCACTTTTACGAACTTCGGATTCTCAAAATCTTAAATTCTAGACTCCACAGGAATGCAAATCTGCCCACCTTTTCCCACGTAACTCCACTGTCGCTCAAACTCTTCCTAGTACCAACGGGGAAGCGGAGACCCAAGCTGGGACCGACCGCGCTCTCTCTGCAGCAGCCCGATTTCCCAGCGCTACCGGCCCGGGGCCGCGTCCCCACGGGGAGGTGCACTGCGCCCGGCGCCCCCGAGTGGAGGGGGAGGGAAGGAGGGAGCCCGCCGCGGGCGGGGCGGGGCGCGGTGACAGCGTGAGCCGGGCCCGCCCCTGGCTCCCACCCCCGGAGCCCACAGCGCCCGCCCGCCCGTCGGCCGGGAGCTCGTCCAGCCCAGCGCTGCGCTCGCCCGCCCGCCGCCCGCCGGAGCACCGCGGCCGCCGCCCGCGTCCATCTGCCCGCCGCCCGCGACCGTCCAGCCGCCCGCGCCTTCGCCCGCGCCGGCCCCGCCGCTCTGCCTCCGGGTAAGTCCCCACCCCGCCTGGGGTCCCCCTTGCGCTCGCGGGGCTCCCTGCCCCCGCGCCGGGGCCTCAGCCATATCTGGGCAAAATATTCAGCTGTCGCCGCCGCCGCCAAGAGGGACTGAGCGTGGCTCCCTCTATAAATAGCTGCCGCCTCTTGTTGCCTCTGGGGCTGGGTAGCCCGGGTCTCGGGGTCCCGAGCCCGGCGCTCGCGTCTCCGCCTCCCCACGCGCGCAGCCCTGGCCAGGGCGCCCTCCTCTCGGGACCTCCGCGTCGCGTCTGTAAACGCGAGAAGGAGTGGCGCCTGGGGCCGGGGTCCTGGTGGAGGGGCGCCCCGGCCGCCCGCGGGACTCCAGCGCGGCCGGGCTCTGCGCCCGCGGGGCGCTCTGCTGGGTACAGGTGCCCGCCCGAGCTGGGCGCGGGGGCGCAGACTTCTCTCCGCCGGCAAGAGTCTGGGGGTGGGAGTGGGGGTCTAAGGGCTCGACTGGACGTGGAGCCCAGGTTCGTGCTGAGAGTGTTTAGGGCAGGAAAAGTTTCCCAAATTGCGAGAGACAAGGTTTCAAGCACCAGGACACGCGCTACGCGGCCAGGTGGAACTGGAAAGGGCTCGGAGGTGGGAGCCCCAGGTTGTTGCCAGCTCTCAGCATGGCCTTGGAAGCCCCCTCTTGTTTCTGGTTCTCGGTTTCCCATTTGTAGGGGTGAGGTTTGGTAGCCGCGATGGAGCTGGGAACCCCGGCCGTGAGAACTGCAGGGCACGCTCTTGAACGCCTGCGCTCCCCCCACCTGTTCACCCGCTCCGGGCTTGCGATGCTGGGGTCCCAGACGCTCACATCCGCACAGGCTGCGAAAATCGGAGACTGGCTGCCCCCGTAGCGATCGTATCCCGGGACCCACTAAGGCCCTCGGATACCCTGAGCCGTACACTCCTAGGAAATGAACTTTCGGGGGTGCCTATGGGCATCTCTCGGCTGCGTAGCCGGCATTGCTTTGGCAAAGCAGCCTGTGACCCCCACAGCTTCAGATGCCATGAGCTGGGCAGGGGTAGGTGGTCCAGTCCAGCCACAGTTTCCACACTGTTGATGCGCCCTTCAACCTACGCAGCGCGGCCTCCTCCTACACCCCTCACCCACCGCGGCTATTATGGACCCTGCCTCAGGCCCTCGCCTTACGCCCCCAGACTGTCTGAGACAACATGGCCTAAGCTCCTCTGACTGAATCGCAGAACCAGACCCTGAATCCAGGTGCTGGGCCCTCAGCGGGAGCACCCCTACGGCCCCCACCCCGTCTTTCCCCCAGAGGTGACTGCCATGTTGTGCTCCGTGCAGGGCCGCAGAGACCCCTGCTCAGGGTCACACGGGGCCGGTCACGCCAGAAGGTCTGCAGTCTCTCAGCCTTTTCCATCTCTTTCTGGACCCTTCCCTCTGCTCAGGCAGGTCCGGGAGCTCTGGGAGCGCCTGATCAATGCCCCCTCTTCTTTAATCTGCTGTTCAGGACTTTCTCTTGTCTGGACAACAGCGCCCTCGTGCCGAA
>NW_016107366.1:8471305-8500018 GCF_001604975.1 Cebus imitator | reverse complement strand
TTTTTGCTAAAGCCATCTCAAAGCCTTACAAAGAATTAACGGAAAATGGAGCAAATAATAAAGTTTCCATCAATTAGAGTCACACAACCAACAGGCAGAGTGAAAACAAGAACACTGTCACTTTGGTGTATTATCTTTAATGAGCTGGTCTTACAAACCCATGGTTTAGAAAGTCATTGGCCCTTGAGTTCCTCCTAGCCTAAGATGAAAGCCAGTGTAGTCTAAAAATAGCCTACGCCCAACCTTATCAGGGTCTCACACCTTCTCCCTCCTCCAGGGTCGGGAGTTTTCTAGCAGCTCAGTAAAAACAGAAAACACAGTAAGTTGTGGCAGCTCTGAGCAATGGGAGGTGGACTGGCCTGGAGGTTAGGATACCTGGCTCCGGCTCCAGCTCTGCCACCCACTCAGAGTAACCTTGAACAATGAGGGGTGGACAAGATGGTCTCTAGTGAACCTGGAGTGGAGAGGGCTTGGAATCTCCCTGGGAAGGCTTTCTAGCATGACCCATTCTGTAAGGAGGAGCTGGGGAAGGACTGAGAGAGTATGGCTTTCCCCAGCACCAAGGGAGAACAGAGGTGGGCAGTGTCACTTGCTGTGGAGAGACAGGAGTCGGGGGATGAGGACTGGAAAGGAGCCATCAGGATTGGCATGGATCATGAGGACTTTGACCAGGGCATTGCAGCAGGCTCAGAAAATGGGATCTGCCAGTGACCTAGCCTGTCTAAGCCTCAGTTTCTTCCTCTACACAGTGGAGATAACAATAGCCCCATTTCATGGGGGCTGCTTGTAGGAATTAAGTGAGATGATGCCAGGCAAGCCCTCAGCGCAGAGCCTGATATTGCAATGATAGTATTAGCTGTGGTGAGGGGCAGAGGCAGGAGCTAACGGGAGCTGAAGAAGTGGAGACAGAGCCTACAAATTTTTCTAAAAGCTTGCATGAGAAAGGAAGGGAGAGGACAGGTAGCAGGAACTGAAGACAAGGAACAGAGGGGAGGCAGGCATTCTGGAATAAAGAGTATGGCAAGAAGTGAGAAGAACCCAGGAGAGGGGACAGACTTACAGGAGAATCTAAAGGATGTGCCCATAATGAGGACTGGGGAACTTCCTTAGTGACCTGCAGAATGTCACAGACTTCAGGTGGCCTTCATCCCCTGGAATGAGCAAAAAGTAAAAGCAGATCCTGGCTCAGACCCCTGTGTCCCTGGAGACCAGTATCTGTGAGGGAGGGTGGTGATAGGCCATGACGGGTATTTTGACCTGCTCCGGGGCCTCATGACCTTGGCTTACTTATTTCTGAAATGACATCATCTATCGATGACTCCTGCTGAGCCTGGTCGTAATAGCCTTTTCCAGCCAATGTTTTGATTTTCCAGTCTTACTAATGGACCAGCCAGGCTGCCAACATTTCTAAAGAGGCCAGTTCACTTTTCACTTAAGGCCAGAACACCAGATAGATCAATTATTGTGCTGCTAGGAGCCATTATTAGTTTAAAACCACAGGCCTCTTCCTGGGGAGAAGCATGGACCAGATAGCACAATTCCGCACTGTTTCCTCTCTTTTGTTTTGTTTTGTAAAATCTTCCTTTGGCTAATGATAGGACCTGATTCTCTTTGCTCTTAATGACAGAGTGAGCTCATTGGAGTCTACTTAGGACACGGCCTGGGAGGTTTTCTTTTGTGTTAGGTGGTGTTGGGTCTTTGTCTGATCTGAAAAACTAACTCAAGCATGCCTTTCGTTTCTCCTTCTTGAATGTCCTTTTGGTTTTCTCTCAGAAGAAATGATTTGTGAAAGGGTTGGAGATTATCATCTGTGAGGAGGAGAGAGGGAGGGAGAGGGAGACAAGGGCTTGCATCCATCCACCCGTGCCCATCCCTGTCTCAGTTCATCTTCTTGGGGGCCCCAGCCTTAGGCCCCACTCACTCTGGGGCTTCAAGGGTGGTGAGCCCAGGGCCGTTCCTTGCAACGATTCTGGAGGGTGATGAGTTGTGACCACTACGGTGTTGCTCTCCATGCCCAAAGTAGGAGGGAAAGCAGAACTGCCTCTTGGCATCCTTCAGCCTCCTTCACAGACGGATCGCTTCTGCCCGTCCCTTAGCTGTTGGTGCCACTCCTACCCTAGTCTTTCCACCCCACACTCTCACAGTCTCCTTCACTCCCACGGCTCCAGTCACCTCCCTAATTCTTGCATCGCTCTGGACTGCTCTCCTCATCTAGACACTCTGCCTCTTGCCTCCTTTCTCTTCACCGCCCCACTCATTTGCCCACCAAGTCCTGTCAACACTACCTGCCTTAATTCTCTTACGTTGTTTCTATCGCCGCATCCACTACCCCAGTTGAGGACTTCTCCATCTCTCCCCCAAGCCTCTTAAAGGTATTTCTGAGTCATTCCTCCTTCCATGCTCTTAAAAGATCTCTACCTGTGTCAATGCTCTCCCTTCAGGGACTCCCCATTTCCTACGGGATAAAGACCAGATTCCTTGGCCTCTAAGATCAGGCCTCAAGCTACTACTCCAAAATCTTATCTAGGTGCTCCTCCAAATTCTCTTTACCTTCTGGTCATGGCAAAAGCATGCTGTGCCTTCATGCTTCCCTGCCTTTGCCTTGCTGTTCTTTCTGCGTTTGTTGCTGTTCTCCCTCTTCTCAGCCTGTGAACTTGTCATCACCCTTAAAAGCAAAGTTCTTTATTGACTTACCTGTACCCCCAGAGCCCCCTGTGCCAACTCAGAGCACCAGCCAGAGTAGCGTGTTCTAAACGTAATCATCCAATGATACATCTTTGTCTCTGGCTAGACTAAAAGCTCCCTGAGGACGAAGTTTCTGGCTCATTTATTTCTGCTTCCCCACGTGCAGCTCAGAGCCTAATGTTTGACATACTACAGGCACTTCAGGCTTTAATAAATGGTTGACCATTGAATGAATGAACTCATCAAAGAGTAAATGAAGGCCCTGTGGTAACCATGACAGTCACACAACACCAAGCAGCATTTACAGCATGTTCTCCTACCCAATCAAATCATCAGCTCTATGAGGCAGAGACCACACCTGTTCTGCTTCCTACTGCTAGCTCCCCAGCTCCCGTCAGCCCCATCATAAATAGCTAGTGTGTGAATCCATGTGCTTATTTGAAACTCACAGTAACCCCAAGAGGGAGGAACAGCAAGTATTATTACCTGTCTTTTGTAATAGGACGGTAAGCCCCAGTAGGAATTGTCCCAGGTCATCCAGTTGTCCCAGGTCATCCAATTCCAGAAAACCAAAGTGCTCTCCAGGGTTTGGCAAACTTGAGAAATGAGTCTTCTTATTTTATATCCATGCTTCTCTAACTTTAATGTGCATTGAAATCTCTTGGGATCTTTTTAAAAAATGCAGATTCTGGTTCAAGAGGGATGAGATGGGGCTTGAGATTCTGAGTTTCTAAAAAGCTCCTTGTTTCTAATAAGCTCTAATGAGTTGATTAGAAAATAACCTTAATAATTCCTAATAAGCTCTAATAAACATCTAATAAGGTGATGCTGACTTATATGTCTAAGTCACCACATTTTGAACATCAAGATGAGTCCTAGTTACTACCAAGCTTCCTCCTGGCCACTGCATTAAGATAGTGGCTTTTAAAATCTACGAATGAATTCATTTGTGCCCTGGATCAAAATCAAGAGCTCTCTCTAGTCAGCAAACTTCTTGCAAGTTTGGATCTATGAGCACAGGATAGGTGCCTGGCCAGTGCTGGGGTGGGAACCTGAGATACCTGAGACTCTGAGAGATCAAAACCACTCAGAAGTGTGCAAAGTGCAGGTAACACAGAGGGAGATGCGAGGACAGACTTCCCCCATGCAAACCAAGAGAGATTTAAAAATTCCGAATGGATGGCAACATTGCATACATTTGCTTATTTTGGTTTTACATTGTATTCCACTTACAGCATTAAAAAGGCTTGAGATGGCTTAAACTACATGGCTAGTGTAGCTGATAAGAACAGAAATTCTAAAAAGAGGGCAGACACCCTGAAGATTAAGATCACTAAACTCTTGGAGAATCTGATTAGAGCTTATGGAACCTTGCTCCACAAAAATGAACATATTCATATATACCATTTGCATAACATTTCAGTGGGTGTGTGGATTCCCCTGAAGCCTATTCAAAAGTCCAGGTTAAAAACCCCCAATACAGAGAATAAAGAGGGAAAATCATGCCAGCGCCCTGGCTGAAATGACAACTGTATTTGGACACTCAAATTGGTTGTGAGATGACTCATGGCAGCCAAGGGAAAAGAGGAGGCGAGAGGAAGGGAAGGACTCTAGGTGTCTGATAGTAGAAGGAAGAACACCAGTCTTTCAGGAGAGGGAAATATTTTCTTAGCCCCAATCCTCAGTATATTGTCAAGATAGCCCCCTAGACAGAAGGGAGTTTAGCATAGTGGTTAGGAACACGGACTCCAGATCAGCCTACACAAGCCCAAGGAGCCCAGGGGCAAAGAAGGGCAGACTCAAATCCTTCATTAGTCCCTTTGGGGGCCTTGGATAGCAACTGACACATAATGAGACATAATCTATCTTACACACACACACACACACACACACACACACACACACACGGACTCTGGAGACCACCTTGCTTGATTCAAATCTAAGATCTGCTAGTTACTGGCTCTGTAATCTCAGGTAAACTTTAACATTTTTTTCTGAGACAGAGTCTCACTCTGTCACCCAGGCTGGAGTGCAGTGGCACAATCTTGGTTCACAGCAACCTCTGTCTCCCGGGTTCAAGCAATTCTCCTGTCTCAGCCTCCCGAGTAGCTGGGATTACAGGTGCACGCCACCACACCCAGCAAATTTTATATTTTTTAGTGGAGATGGGGTTTTGCCATGTTGGTCAAGCTGGTCTCGAACTCCTGACTTCAGGTGATCCACCCACCTCGGGCTCCCACAGTACTGGAATTATAGGCATGAGCCACCGTGCCTGGCTAACTTAGAACATTTCTGTATCTAGTTTCCCCATCCATAAAGTGGGGTTGTTGTGAGGATGAAATTAGTTCCTATATGTGAAATGCTTAGGACAGTGCCTGGAACATTATGTAAGCGTGAACTGTTATATTATAGGAAGGCGGCAGCAGGGAGCACTGGTAATGAGTCCTGATTGCCTGCCTGGGTTCAAATCCTGGTTCTACCACTTATTAGCTTTGTGGCTTTGGTCAGTGTACTTACTGGGTTCAATAGTGTCCCCCCAAAAGTCATGCCCACCTAGCACTGCAGAATGTGACCTTACCTGGAAATACGATCTTTAAAAATGTAACGAAGTTAAAATGAAGTCACACTGGATTAGGGTAGGTCCTAACTACCCTATGACTGGTGTCTTTATAAAAAGAGTGGACACACGCCATTAAAAAGGCTTGAGACAGCTTAAACTAAACCTATACAGGCAGCATAACTAGTAAGAAAAGATGACGATGAAGTCAGAAATTGGAGTGAGGTGGCTGCAAACCAAGGAATGGCAGGGATTGCCAGCAGACACCAGGTAGGGATGGGCGTGGGACAGATTCCCCCTCAGAGCCTCCAGAAGGGATCAACCCTGTCATACCTCGACTCTGGACTTCTGGTCCTCTGAACTGAGACAGCATACATTTCTGATGTTTAAGCCACCCAGTTTGTGGTCATTTATTATGGCAGCCCTATAAAACTAACATAGTCTGCACTTCAGTTTCTTCACCTGTAAAATGGGGATAATAAAGTTACCTGCTTCACAATGATTAAGATTCCATGTAAAGAGCTTAGCACTGTGCTGGTATGCAGTAAGAACAAAACAAAGCTTGCTATCATAAGGTACAATGACACAGTGGCCAGCAGCAGCCTCAAGGATGATGGTAATAGTAGTCTGTTGCATGTCTCTAATTTATTGACTCAGTGCCCTGCTGATGAATTTATATGCCTTTTCCAGGTTTTGGGTTTTTTGTTGTTGATGTTGTTGTTGTTGATGTTGTTTTGAGATGAGGTCTTGCTGTGTCACCCAGGCTGGAGTGCAGGGGCTCACGGCAACCTCTGCCTTCTGGGCTCAAATGGTCTTTCCACCCTAGCCGCCCACTCCCTTCAACCCCAGAAGCTGGGACCACAAGTGTGTGCCGCCTTGCCTGGCTCATTTTTTGTATTTTTAGGTGAGACGGGTTTCACCATGTTGCCCAGGCTGGTTTCAAACTGAAAAAGGGTACACCAACGTAACTTCTCTTCTTTGTAAGGGCACTGGTCTCGCATCTTGTCAACACTGGGAATTCTCAGACTTTTAAATCTCTGTCAATCTGCTAAAACATATATCTCATTCCACAATTTGCTTTTTTGTAATTATAAGTGAGCTTTGTTATTATTTATATGCGTATTAGCCATTAGTATTTCCTTTTGTGTGAATTGTCTATTCCTTTCCTCTTCCCACATTTTCTGACCTGTTCTATTTTTTTATTGGAGGAAGTTTTTGTCTATTAAACAAATCAGCCTTTTGTTTAATATGAAGCAAATATATTTTCCCCAGTTTGCCATTTGCTTTCGGTATTGTTCATATTAATTTTCATATTGGTTTTTCCAAAAATATAAAAATGTGGTTCATAAAGCTCTACCTTACATTAATGCCTGTTATGAGGCAAAGTGATGAATTTCATGTTTGTAAAATGGAGAATGAGGATAGGAATGAATTCCACAAGCTTTGCTACAAGTTGGCTTTTCTTTTCTTTTTTTTTGAGATTGAGGCTCGCTCTGTCACCCAGGCTGGAGTTCAGTGATGTGATCTCGGCTCACGGCAACCTCCACCTCCGAGGTTCAAGTGATACTTCCACTTCCGCCTCCCGAGACAGACACCTGGGATTACAGGTGTCTGTCACCACACCTGGCTAATTTTTGTATTTTTAGTAGAGACGAGGTTTCTCATTGTTGGCCAGGCTGATCTCGAATTCCTGACCTCAGGGGAGGTCCACCCTTCTCAGCCTTCCAGAGTGCTGGGATTACAGATGTGAGCCACCACACCCAGCCTACAGATTAGCTTTTATTCTACCAGTGCTTTTGACTTATAGCTGTCAAAGCCAATAATAATGCTAGGCATTCATGCATTCATTCATTTATTCAACAGACATGTCTTCAGCACTGCACAGGTGCAGGGCTTTGTGAAGGACCATGGGAGACAGAGATGTTTGCCCTCAAGAAGCTTTTGGTCTTGTGGGAGTGGGGGATGCCCAAAGATAATTCAATAGCTCCCAAAGAACTCCGACGGCCTTTCTTGTTTGTATTACAATGTTTGGCTTCTTAGAACACTCTTCTGCTGGTGTAGATGAAAATGAAATGGAAGGGGCAGACCCTGGGGAGAGCTAAGTGTGGCCTGAACCAGGAAAGTTCCAGAGATGCAAAAGAAGGAGTGGAGTGCAGCATGGTTTGAGGGCAGGAGGGCAGGCCAGCTGAGACAGGGAGGTGTCCTCAGACTCTTTCCCCAGAACCCTGTTGCTTACATATGATTCCTATGGTGACTCAGACACCATGATGACCCAAGAGATGCAAAATGAAAACATGCACACACACACACACACACACACACACACGCACACGCACACGCACATGCACGCACAGGCCTTTCCAATTTAAACCACTTGACAACTTGGACGTTGAGCGCATCGAGCATGGCTCAGTGTGTTCTGGGGTAAAGCTCATAGCAACTGCAGAAAGTGATGGAGTCAAACACTATGTTTAGTGTGTTTGTTTTTTTAGAAGGTACTTTCCCATATGACTAAGAGAATGAAATCAGCCAGGGAAAATAACTGCAAATGAGCCAGAAAAGGAGTCTGTTAACAAGAGCTGGTCTCTGAGTCCCCATCCTCCTCCATTCAGAGGCTCCAAACACATCTGTCATAATAGAACAGGCCTTAAAGGGCCTCAAGTCCTATATCGTCAACTCCCCAACAACCACCATCAATCAAGACATCGGTCTTCTCTGTAAGACCTCATCCAGGGCTCTGCCATCACAGCTCACAGCCCCTAGAGACAAGTGCTCACTACTTCTTGCCTTAGCCCAGTGTACCCTTGGGTAGTTTTTGTTTGTTTGTTTGCTTGTTTTTTGAGAAAGGGTCTCACTCTGTCACCAGGCTGGAGTGCAGTGCTGCAAACAGGACTCACTGTAGCCTCTTCCTCCTGGGCTCAAGCAGTCCTCCCACTTCGGCCTCCTGAGTAGCTGGGAGTACAGGAGTGTGCCATCACACCTAGCTAATTTTTTAATTATTTGTAGAGACAAGGTCTCACCATGTTCCCCAGGCTGGTCTCAAACTCTTGGGCTCAAGCGATCCACCCGCCTTGGCCTCCCAAAGTGCTGGGATTACTGGTGTGAGTCACCGTACCCCGCCCTTAGGCAGTTTTTATTGTTAGAAAGTTTCTTGTGCTGATCAGAAATCTACCTCCAGGTAATTTCAATACATCTATGTCTTCTGTCCTCTGGGGAGCCACAGACTTCTTCTGTGCCCTTTTCCCCAGGTGAGCCCAGTAGAGGTTTGGAGAGTATGACCATGTTCTTCCTGGTCCTTCAACTGTTCTTTATATGACACCTTGTTCACCTTCTCTGGACTCAGCACCACTCATGAGAGAAGGTCTAATTCACAACAGAGGTCATCCCCGTGTCCAGAATGCATATCAAATATGCTCAGTATCATTAGTCATCAGGGAAATGCACAATGAGTTCCCACTACCTATCCACCAGAATGGCTAACACCAAGGTGCTGACAGTACCAAGTGTTGACAAGGTTGTGGAGCAACTGGAACTCTCATACATTGTTGGTAGAAATGTAAAATTGTAAAATTACTTTGGAAAACTGACAGCATCTACTGAAACTAAACATATGCCTACTCTGTGACCCAGTGATTCCACTCCTGGGCACACACCCAAAAGAAGAAAGTGCTTATTTCTACCAAAAGACATATTCATAGCACTGTGTGTAATTACCAAATACTGGAAATAACCTAAATGACCATAAAAAGTAGAGTAAATAAATTATGGTATATTTTAGATAATGCAATACTGCACATCAATGAGAAAGAACAAACTTACTACACACAACAGCACAGGTGAATCTCACATATAATATGTTGAATGAAAGAAACTAGACACACAAAAACCAGAAAACACATCCACTATATGTTTCCATGCAATGGTCAAAAAGCCAAAGCTAATCTACAGTTTTAAATGTCAGAATAGTACTATAAATATATATATTATAAATAGTTACTTTTGAGGGAGATTGGGAGGGAGAATAAGAAAGTTTTCTTGTGGGCTGGAAATGTTTAGTATCTTCAAGTGTCTACATAAGCATATAAATATGGGATAATTATATGAGTTGTATACTTAAAACTTATACGCTTGACTGCATACAGCCAGTGTCTTTAAAAAAAAAAAAAGAAAAGAAAATTGCCACCTGCCCCTGCCACAAAAGAGTGTGGCACAGAGTTGAGCTCCAGCACCAAGCCAAGCAAGACTGTCATTGCCCTTACTTTGGCACTACACTTTTATTACCACACTTAAGCTCTCACCATGGCTTTGGGGACCAGCACCTCTCACTATTGATTTATGCTACAGTCGCTGGAGAGCCCCAAATCTTTCTCATGGCTGCTCAGCCATGTCTACCCATCTAGTGCTTGCAGGCTGCAGGCTGGTCCTGAAGGAAGGGGAAGGAGAACAGTCGTCGAACTGTATCATCCCTTCTCTCATGTCTCCTTTACGGTGTCCCTTGAGAGAACATTCAGTCCGTGTCCTGTTCTCACTTTGCAGAAGAATCCCCAAATCTCAGAGGTGCTAAGTGGTACACCTGAGGCTGCCCAATCAGCTAGAGCCAGGGCAGGGATTTCAGCCCAGGTTTGCATGGCTCGTAGTTCAAGCTCACATCATTAACCAGGCTGACCCAAGACAAGGCCTCACCTATAAAGAGAACTAAGGGTCCAGGGCATCCTTCTGCTCCGTGGTGGATGAAGAGATGATGGGTGTGACAGGAATCTCTTTGTAAGTCTTGCCGCTCCATGTTAATTATAAGCACCTGAGAGCCAGGACCTCTTATTAATTTCTGTCTCTTCCACAAAGGCCCAGCATGCCCTCCCCATAGTGGGTGCCCAGTAAATACTCACCAGTGAATTAGGTTGTAGAAACTGAGATCCAGAGAAGTACAGTAATTTGCTCATGGTCATATGGCAGGTCCTCAAGTGAAGTCAGGACTCGTAACCAGGCCCCCTGACTTCTATGGCAATGCTCCTTCTGCCATTGCACAGTGGTCCTAGTGTCCTCTAGAACCAAGGGCTATAGATTTCAGTGGATTGGAAGACACTAGGGAGGAAAAGGACCATCACAGATTAGCCGTGACTGAGCCTGGCCCTGGGTCCTTCAAGGTGTGTGTCCTAGGGCTAAGGCTGGAAACAGATTTTACACCTGTGCAGGTGCACAGAGCCCTGCTTTCAGAGGGACCCTGTGCTTGGTGGAATGTTCTGCAGCCACTGTCTTGCATTTTTTGTTTGTTTTTTTGAGACAGAGTCTTGCTCTGTCGCCCAGGCTGGAGCAAGCACAGTGGCATGATCTCAGCTCACAGCAACCTCTGTCTCCTAGGTTCAAGCATTTCTCCCGCCTCAGCCTCCTGAGTAGCTTGGATTACAAGTGCATGCCACCACACCCGGCTAATTTTTTTTTTTTTTTTTTTTTTTTTTGTATTTTTAGTAGAGACAGGTTGGCCAGGCTAGTCTCAAACTCCCGACCTCTAGTGATCTGTCTGCCTCAGCCTCTTAAAGTGTTGTGATTACAGACATGACCTACTGCATCTGGCCAAAATTCTTCACAATTTTATCTTTAAATTTATATTTTTAAGTGAAGTTCCAATGGCGTGTGTGCCAGGGCTCAGAGCCTCAGCTTGCATGAGGTCCCACCTCTTGCTGCCTCACTGCTTCCTGGGCATGGATTCTTGGACTAGAGCTCCCTTGCCCCTAGCACCTTCTGGTTCCATTCAGCCTCCCCGCTTCCCACTCCTGCTGGGCTACCAGTGAGGCCCCCTGGTGTATTCAGCTGGAAACTCTGCAGGGCAAGCCTTTCATCCACGGCTCATCCAGGTACCTAATGTCCTGGCACGGAGTTTCCAATATCCTTGGCAATCACCCATGATGTTGCAGCCTCTGTGCCGAAACATTAGGTAATCCGAATTAGAAGTGGACAGAAGGATTGTGTTGAGTCAGTGGCCAGGAGCAGGACACTCGCTACCTGGATCAGGGACAGACAAGAAGATTGTGTTGGGGCGGTGGCCTGTGGGAAGGGGAAATGCCTGGCATGACTTCCTGGCCCTCCTCTAGGGCAGGATGTGTTGGTCCTGGGTGTGACAAAAGAGAGAAGTTGGCACCCAGTGGGCTTCTCGTGCAGTACACGGACACCTATGTGGATCACAGTATTAAATAATAAATTTTAAAAACCCATGACAGCCTGGGCACGGTGGCTCACACCTGTAATCCCAGCACTTTGGGAGGCTGAGGCAGGAGGATTGCCCAAGCCCAGGAGTTTGAAACCAGCCTGGTCAACGTCACAAGACAGTCTCTACCGAAAGTTTATAAAATAAAAAAAAAATGAAAAAATTTTAAAATCACCATGCCAGATCAAGAGAGAGACCATGGGAAAAAGAAAAAGCTTTATATTTTGATACCTTTTTTTTGAGACAGGGTCTCACTCTGTTATCCAGGCTGGAGTGCAATGGCATGACAGTGGCTCACTGCAACCTCTGCCTCCCAGGCTCCAGCAATCCTCCCACCTCAGCCTCCCGAGTAGCTGGGACTACAGGCACGCACCACCATGTCTGGATAATTTTTGTATCTTTTGTAGAGACGAGGTTTTGCCATGTTGCTCAGACTGGTCTCGAACGTCTGAGCTCAAGCAATCAGCCCACCTCAGCCTTCCAAAGTGCTGGGATTACAGGCATGAGCCACCACGCCCAGCCCATTTCGGTACCTTTAATGGCAGCTTTTTTTTCCTTTTGAGTAAAGGGCCCCACTGTTTTACTTTGCACTGGACCCAGCAAATTATGTAGCCAGTGCTGCCTGGGTGGATCTTTCAGCGAGACGGGTTGAGAACTGAGGCTGTTCTACACAGGGGCTCCTTAGGCGAAGCTCAGGCCTCTCAGTTCAGCTCTCTCCCTCTCCCTGTGTCTCCTCTGCTCTCTTCTGTCTGGAACCCATCACAGGTGACAACAAGCCCCCAGGGCGTGAAACTGCAAGCATAAAATAGTTTTATTTTTTTGAGCTGCAAAGGTCCCTGCACATTGGAAGAATGGTTATTGGCATAATTCTTGCACCACATTTTATGACCCTGATCTTAGCCTTAAAAACTGAGGAAGCTAAGCCTCCTCCAACTTCCATTACCATTTGTCTACTCCTTCCACACCTTCCCCTACCCCACCCAGTCAAGTCCTGGTTGACTTTCTTCCCCTGCCAGTCACTGGCCTGAGATAGGATTCAGTTTTCTACCCTGCTCCCAAGTGTCTGAATCCTTGACGGACAATTCAGTTCCATCTGCAGTAACCGCCTTCCCTCTGAACCAGGCAGGGGCTGGGTGCTGAGATGTGCAGATGCCAGATGTGATCTTGGCCCTTGCCCGGCTCAGCCTGAGGACACAGAGAGATGTGGGAAGTCCTAGTCTCCTCTGCTAGGCAGGGCAGCGCTACTTCCTTAGAGCTGCCCACAGAGGTTGTGGGAGGAGAGGGGGGCAATATCCCAGCCAGGGGTGCCAGGAGCCTGTGTGGAGAGGTGCACTTTAAAGACGTGCTCCCTCTCTGTCCTTGGGAAGCAGTTGGAGCTTGGGAGTTGGAGCTCGTTTTCAGCTTGGGAGCAGCATGAGGATTGATTTTCACCAGGATCATTGGGAGGCTGAGTTGAGTAAGGATAGGAAGGAGGGAGAACTGAGGCAGGGGACTGGTTGGGAGACTGCTGCCCTCACCAAGATCATAAGAGGCAGTGCCTTGAGACGGAAGAGGGGTGACAGATCCAAGGATGTTAAGGAAATGGGATTCCAGTCACAAAGAGACCACACAGCATTACCCTAGTCGTAGGTGGCCCACGGAGTAGTCCAGTTCACATAGACAGAAAGGAGAATGCGGTTGCCAGGGGCTGGGGGAGGGGAGAAAGGGGAGTCAGTGTTTAATGGGGACAGAGTTTCCATTTGGGAAAATGAAAATGTTCTGGAGATGGATAGTAATGAGGGCTGCACAACAGCAGGAGTATACTTGATGCCACAGAACTGTGCCATTAAAAATGGTTAAAATGGTCAATTTTATGTTATGTGTGTTTTACCACAACCTGAAAAGCAACTATAACAACAAAATGATAGTGGGCCTGTGGGTGGGGAGGAGAGGCCGGGCACAGTGGCTCACACCTGTAATCCCAGCACTTTGGGAGGCTGAGGTGGGAGGATTGCTTGAGGCCAGGAATTCAAGGCCAGCCTGGGCAACATAGCAAGACCTCATCTCTACAAAAATTATTTTTTAGTTTGCTGGGCATGGTGATGCACACCTGTAGTCCCAGCTACTCGGGAGGCTGAGGAGGGAGGATTGCCTGAGCCTGGGAGTTGGAGGCTGCAGTGAGTTTTGATCACATCACTGCACTCCAGCCTGGGTGACAGAGCAAAAACAAAGTTTTAAAAAAGAGAAAGAGCCTTGTCAGGTACGGGCTGGTCCTGGGCTGGAGAGCGGGGGTTAGGGGGAGTCTAGGCTTACTCCAAGGGTCTGGCCTGGGTGTCTGACAGGTAGGAGAAGAGCTGCAAACCAGGCCAGGGAATGGTAGTGGTGCTGAAGCCAGACACACACACAGGGTTGGGTACCCGGTGGGGACCAGGGGCTCAGGAAGGGGCCTGGGCTGGACAGACACTGTCCAAGTGTCCTCGGCTTATCCCAGGTACCAGGCCCCATGTGGGAGGAGATGAGAACCAGCCAGGGAGAATGGGAGAAGAGGGCAGAGACCAGGGGAACAGGTGGGCCAGGGAGGAGTCAGAAAGGAAGTGGGGAAACCAGGAGACTTTGGCTGCGAGGAGTGGGGGCGCATTAAGGTCCCTTAGGATAGTGACTGGGTGTGGCCAGAGGGGTGGGCCTGGACAGGCTTATGGGAGGACGGGGGGCTCGTGGGAAACCAGGCTGAGCCGTACCATCGAGGCCTGGAGTGGGGCCTGGGCGCTGGTGGGTCCTGTGTCTCCGTCTCTTGTGGGCTGCACAAGCTGTCCCTTAGGACTCCGCTCCCTTGCCCAGTCTCATCCCCCGTGGCCTCAGCACCCGCCATGGGCCCCCCAGCTTCTCTTCACCCCAGCTGCCCCAACACCTGCCCCATCTTCTCCTGTCCCAGTTCCGTGCTATTATGGGCTGGATTGTGTCCCCAAAAAAGTTGTATCTGTGACTGTGACCTGTGAATGTAATAAGGTCCTTAGGGAAACCCTCATCCAATATGACTGCTGTCCTCATAAAAAGGGGAAATTTGAGGCCAGGCGCAGTGGCTCACGCCTGTAATCCCAGCACTTTGGGAGGCCGAGGCAGGTGGATCACGAGGTCAAGAGATCGAGACCATCCTGGTCAACATGGTGAAACCCCGTCTCTACTAAAAATACAAAAAAAAATTAGCTGGGCGTGGTGGCACGTGCCTGTAATCCCAGCTACTTGGGAGGCTGAGGCAGGAGAATTGCCTGAACCCAGGAGTTGGAGGTTGCGGTGAGTCGAGATTGCGCCATTGCACTCCAGCCTGGGTAGGTAGCAAGAGTGAAACTCCGTCTCAAAAAAAAAAAAAAAAAAAGGGGAAATTTGGACCCAGACACACACAGAGGGTAGATACTGCAAAGAAAAAACCAGGGAAAGGAGCCTCTGCAGGCTGATGAACACCTGAGGCCAGTGGAGCAGCTGGGAACAGATTCACCCTCAGAGCAAGCCAACCCGGCTGAGCCTTGATTTCTGACTTTTGCCTCCAGAATGGAGAGCCAGCACACTTCTGTTGTGTAAGCCACTTGATTTGTGGGGCTTTGTTGGGGGCACCCCCAGGAAATGAATACAAGCATTATACAATGAATGAATACAACAAGCTTATTTGCCCAACTCCTCTTTTTGGTTTTGGTTTTTTTGTTGTCACCACATCAGGACCTTGTCACTGGCCTGCCAAACAATTGGCTACCCTTGAGGCAGGCACCCCTCTGCCCAATCATCTGAGAGTGGAGGGTGTCCTGTGATACGAAGCATGTCTGCCCTGAGAGGGGCCCCTTAAAGGGGGCAGGGGAGTAGTGGGGAGACAGCGCTCTCAGGAAGGACAGGGGGCACTGCAGGTGCCTCCCTGAAGCCAAGGGAAGAGAGATTCCAGAGAGGAAGGTAGATGGCATTGTCTTGGGACACAGGATTTAGTGACGCTGGAACATGGCATGAAGTCCCTTTAGCCGAAACGTCTTCCGGAAGAGAGGGACAAATCCACAAATATTTGGGGCATAAAGGATGGACTTTCTTTTCTTCTTTTCTTTTTTTTTTCTTTCTTTTTTTTTTTTTTTTTGATGGAGCCTTGTTCTGTCGCCAGGCTGGAGTGCAGTGGTGGAATCTCAGCTCACTCTGCAACCTCCACCTCCTGGGCTCAAACGATTCTCCTGCCTCAGCCTCCTGAGTAGCTGGGACTATAGGGGCGTGCCACCATGCAAAGCTAAGTGTTGTGTTTTTAGTAGAGATGGGGTTTCGCCATCTTGGCCAGAGTGGTCTTGATCTCTTGACCTCGTCATCTGCCCGCCTTGGCCTCCTAAAGTGCTGGCGTGAGCCACCGCACCCGGCCAGGATGAACTTTCTAAGTCAACCTTGCCTTCTCATCCTCAAAATGTTCACTGTGGCTAAAATAATGAGTCAGTATAACTGGAAAATATTTATTTGAACTTGTGACTCAGCTCTTCCTGAGCTCAAGGAAGCGCAGCCCATAAATCAAGATGATGCCGCCTAAGTGCCTCCTCCAAAGTGTTCCCACATGGGCGGGCAGTGCTGGAGAAGCCATTAGCAGAAGCGACTGGACCGGCTGCCCGTGAAAGATTTAAAAGAGCCTTGTGTACTCCAGGAGCTGCGCCTTCTCGGAGCTTTCATTTCTGAGGCTTTCATGATGGGTGGCCTCGGCCCTTGACCCCTTCATCTTTACGGTCCAACCTGCCGAGTGCTACTTCCTGGCACAGCTTGTAAATTCTATTTTTTCATATTCAGTGGAGGCTTGAGGCTTCTGCCACGGAGAAGCGAGGTGGCCAGATACATTGTAAGCGTAAAATAGACACCAGATTTGGAAGACTTGAGTTTGCAAGGGTGTTTTAAGTGTATTTACCTGTCCTTTTATTGCTCTCACCAACTCTTGCTCGGGTCACAGAGAAGCTGCTGCAGGTGGGCCATGCTGGGAGCCCCAGAGGCTTCATCACCCCCTTTCTGCCCATCCCTCCCCTCTCAGACGTTCAATCCCCCCAGACCTGGTCCACTCTTTCTGAAATAAAGATGAGAAAACAGAGCATCTGAGAAAAGGGACTTGCCAGCGTTCCAAGAACCCTAGACCAGAAGCCAGGGGTGCTCATCCCCCACTCCTCAGGTGACACCCTGGACCAGGCACAGGGCAAGGCACAGGGACATGAAGACATATGGAACATAGGTCCTCTCCTGAGGTACCTTAGAGTCTGATGACAGTGTGCAGTGTGGTTGGGGGAAAGGAAGTAGAGACTCCAGCAGTGACAGCCTCATCGTAATGGCTAAGACCTGTGAAGCCCGTTGACCGCCCCAGCCCCAGGCTATAGCCTCCTCTGCTTGCTGCCCAGTGATCCTCACGACACCCTACGGGGGCGAGCACAGTCAGCCTCTCACCATGCAGACCACGAAACCCAGTCCGGGGATATTCCACTTTTTATTTGAGCCACGGAATCTGTCCTTCAAGTAAAGTTTTATATGGAGCCTCAAATAAATACACGAGGTAAAATCAGGAGTGAGTCCCCTCACTTGTCCCTAACCCTCTGCAGGGCCCCGGAGGCAGGTTCTCAGAGGCTGACATCTCCTGTTGGCATAGTTTAAAAACCAGCTGGGTCAGTCAGTGCTTTCATTTTCCGGAGGAGCAAACAGAGGCCCAGAGGAGGGAAGGCACTTAGCAAGGGCCACCCAGGGAGTCACTGTCACAATTAGCACTCCAAGCACAAGTCCTGTGAAGCCCAAGCCTGTGCTCCATCCCTGACACCTCTTCTCTTAGGAAACGGAGGCCTTTTATTAGCAGCTATAAAATACAATCTCTTCCAAGCCGTGTTTTAAGAGCGAGCTTGCAGCGGGCTCCCTAAATAACGCTACTTTCGCCTCCCTCCCGCCCTGTCTCTTCCCTACCTCCAGCTCTCCCACTTCCTCGACCACAGGAGGAGAATCCTGCTTCCTGGCAACCGTCCTTGTGAGCCAAGTGGATGAGTGTGGCTTGAAACTGACACCTTCATAGTTTACCTTAGAGTTTTTGGTTCTTCTCAGTTTATTGAATGTCGTGCCTCATCACTCCATAATATTCACAGGACTCTTGACATTAGAAAGGACTTTTTAAATCCTGTGAAGCAGGATTTTAGAAATCAACAGCACCTTGAGGTGTGTAAGTGGTGCATTAACTTTCCTGGGTCCAGTAGGAGGAGACTTCTTTAGGAAATGTCATGATTTGTACCCCTCGGGTGGCATCTCTAGGGGAGGCCTAATGCCACACCCCATATCCTTCCTTCAGCAGGCCTCACAGTTGTCACCTCCTTTCTTTTCTGGCTCTTGTCCCAGCCCCCTTTCCCCAAGCTGGCTTTGATAAAGGATTTCTTTCTCCCCTGCTCCCTCAGCCTGGCTTGTCCATTCTGCAGAATCTGTCCATGGCTCTTTTTCTAAGGCTTTTACCATAAAGCATCTAGAAAATGAGGCAGCTGGAAGAGGTGACAAGCATGAGAAGCTCCCAGGGTTCCCAACCTGTCTGACAGTCCCCAGAAGCACGTCTCAGCTGGTCCTGTCCCTGTGTCCCTTCTTGTGTGGTTCTGACGTGACCAGAGGTAAGGCAAAGAGTATGTTTTCCAAACTTGGTTTTGTGAGATTCCAATTCTGGGTGCAGCCTCTCAGAGATGTGCTTTTATGACCAAAAAGACTAGGGAACTCTGCTTGCAAACTGTTCCTCTTGGAGACTCCACTGCGTAGCCACATACTGACATTTTTGAGAAGTCCTGCAGGCCAGAGTCCTAGGGAACTTCGTATAACCTCAAACCCGTTTGAACACCAAAAGCTGTGTTTGCAGCCCCTCTAAGAGATGCTAGTTTGCAGGCAGTTGTGGACATCTCTGTGAGTTGGTTCTGGAAGACTCTGAGCCCTTCATTAGCGTCGCTCTTTGCCCCAGCATGGAGATCATGGATCCGCTCCCTGTCCTGGCTTCACTTAGGAAAGGCCAAATTGTGCTGTTCTCTGAGGGCCTTCAGGAAGGTTTCTCATGGACACCAGAGCACTGTCCGCTGGTTGTGGCTTTCTTTGGAAGTAATAGAAATGGATGAAGTGGCAGGGGCCATTTATGGTCTGAGAATTGCATTCTTGAGGTCTGGAAAGGAAGAGGGCCTAACGGCCAAGCTGAGCCATTCTGAGAGAAAAGGATGGCACTGGGGTTTCTGTATTTGGGAAGCAAGTCCTTCTTGTCAAGCCAGTTTTCATATACTTGGATTTCTCCAGCAAATAGGCCCACACATGCACAGGCTTACACTGATAAAATGTGTCCTCTGCTTTCTGAGACAGATTTTTTCTGTTAGCTTAGTGAACTTTGGTTTTAGTTCATTTTAGATGACTTTAATTATTTTTAATTAACAACTAAAGCCAGCTTTTGGATCAGTTGGTTGATTGCCCCTTCCCAGTTTTCATTTTTCTCTACTCTAGAAAATTTCATTATTATTTCACAGATGAGCTGTCGGTGGATTGGTCGGTTGACTTGCATGGAGCTCTGCATACATACATTGCTGTGAAAAAGGTCTTATCTATTACAGAAGTTTGCCAGGGCTGCTGTCACACAGTTCCGCACACTGGGTGGCTTAAATCACAGAAACTTACTGCCACACAGTTTGGGAGGCTGGAAGTCTGAGATCAAGGTGTGGGCAGGGTGAGTTCCCTCTGGGGCTGGCTTCTGTGGCTGGCTGGCAGTCTTTGGCATTCTTTGGCTTATAGTAGCATCACCCCAACCTCTGCCTTCATCGTCACATGGTGTTCTCCTACTGTGCTGTGTCTATGTCCACCCTATCCCATATAACGTTGTCTAAACTTAACTAGTTATATCTGCACTGACCCTATGTCACGGTAAGGTCACATTCTTACTTTCAATGTGATATTAGGTTACTGAGGTACTGGGGGTTAGAACTTCAATATATGAATTTTTATTTTTATTTCCTTTATTTATTTACCTTTTGGGACTGGATCGCTGTCACCCAGGCTGGAGTGCAGCAGTAGGAACACGGCTCACTGCAGCCTTGACCTCCTGAGCTCAGCGATCCTCCCAACCTCAGCTTTCTGAGTAGCTGGAACTACAGGTGCACACGACCACACCTGGCTAATTTTTGTATTTTTCAAATAATCCTCTCACCTTAGCCTCCCAAAGTGCTAAGATTACAGGCGTGAGCCACCGTACCCGGCCTTACATATGAGTTTTTAGGAGACACAATATAACCCGTCACACTGATTCTATGCACAGTACTACATTTAGCCAACCTGGAGGATGGAAGGGCTCGAGGTCCTGCTGTCCCTCCTAGCTCAGGGGAGGCGGTATGGTGGAGTAGAGAGCACACACTTGGACGGAGGTCAGGGGTCCTGACTCATGCCATTAGGCCATCCCTCAGTTTTTTCTCTAATAAAAATGTTTTAATTAAAAGACCTATTAGTATCCAAGAAGATCTTTAAGGTATAAAAAAGAAAAAAAAAAAAAGACCAACTTACAGGGTGTGTGGAGAGGCTCAGACGAGCTAACAGGTCTGAAAATGTCATGGTTATGGGAAGTAGCAGAGACAGGGTCCAAGCACAGGTGTTGGGTGTCATCTGTGAAACGGGAAATGAACGGTCGGCTTCTCCAGCAGGAGAGAGCAGTCTGGGAAGCAGCAGAGGTGAGTCCTGGTTCCCCCGGGTCCTGCTGGCCAGCTACTTCTTCCCTCTAAACCAGCTCCCTCTCGAGGGAAATGGGGCTCCGGACTAGGCAGTGTGCTCACCACACCATTGAGTGACTCTATAAGTGACCTCTCTAAGTCCTTGTCTATAAAATGGGGATAATAGTAAATGCCTAGCTCATAGGTTAAATGAGAAAGTCCTTGTGAAGTACTTGACACACAGCTTGGTATACAGTAGTAAAGTTAGCTATTTCTGTAAACTACTTTCTGTGAGGATTGAATGAGATGGTATAGGTGAGGGGCCGGCATGCAGTAGGTGCTCAATTAACCATTGATACTCCCCTGGCCCTTTTAAACTCACTTTTGGCAGAGTTTCCAGTATTCCTGATTCCCACTGGGGTAGAGGGTGGAGGGTGGAGAGTTATACAGAAAAGTATTTGAACTACTTGAAGAATAACATTGTTTTCAGGCACTCATAAGCCATTTATAATTACCCATTTACTTGTAATTAATGTCCATGCCAATTATAACCAATTACAATTCATTAACTTACACACCCTCAGGACCTTACCTTGCAAAGTTTTGTTAGACAATTAGCCAAACTTAGTGTAGTATTCCACCATAGTAATGATTATCCTGGCAATTCATAAAATGTACCCAGGCCACTGTGTGAATGATGAGCCTCCATTTGCTCTGTGAGAGCAGATCTGAGAAGGGTCTTTCTAAGATTCTTGTCTTTCTGGCAGGTATTAATCAGCACAGAAACTCAGGAGACGCAGACAAGTTCTTCCACGATGTCGTACAGACGAGAACTAGAGAAATACCGTGACCTGGATGAAGATGAAATCCTTGGAGCCCTAACAGAGGAAGAGCTCAGAACCCTGGAAAATGAGCTGGATGAGCTGGACCCTGATGTGAGTAGGTGCTAAAGGGGAGCACATTGTCACCAGTGCAGGGGACCTGGGGAGGAACAGGTGGATGCTTCCAAAGCCACCACTTTCTTCTCCTTCCATGGCAATGACAATAGAATAACTTTGCCTTTGCAGATTTTTCTTTTAATGTATTGTGTCAGGGTTCTCCAGAGAAAGAGAGAACCAATAGGGGGAGAGTGTGTGTGTGTGTGTGTGTGTGTGTGTGTGTGTGTGTAGAGAGAGAGAGAGGGAGAAAGACAGATTTGCTATAAGGTGTTAGCTCACAAGGAGACTCTATGTATAGACCTATAGAGACTGGCAACACCTGCAGTTGATAAGGTGGAGACCCAGGAGAGCCAATGGTGTAGTTCCAATACAAATACCAACAGGCCAAAGACCCAGGAAGAGTTGGGTCTGGGAAAAGATGTTTTAGTTTAAGTCCAAAGGCAAAAAAAAAAAAAAAAAAGCTAATGTCCCAGCTCAAGGCAGTAAGGCAGTCAGGCAGGAAGAAATTCCCTTCTACTTGTAGGAGGGTCAGCTTTTTTTTTTCTATCCAGGTCTTCAACCGATTAGTTGCACCCCCCACCCCTGACCCACCGCCCATCACCTTATCAGGGAGAACAATCTGTGTTACTGAGTCTACTAATTCAAATATTAGACTCATCCAGAAACACCCTCACAGACACACCCAGAATAATGTTTGACCAAACGTCTGAGTATCCCATGGCCAAGTCAAGTTGACATACAAAATTAACCATCACAGTCTACCCCTTGTCAACTGGGCACATACACATCTCTTTAAATCATACTTAATTTCCAAATAAAGACAGTAACGATGTCATAATTCTACCTAACATGATACAACTATCCTGGGTACAATGGAAAACACACTATCACCTATTCCAGAAGAGGAGGTGTAGTCCATGAGTGATGTTTATTCTTCTCCCTGCTATCCTGTACCTTAAATACTATGATGTAAAATTAATGATACTTGAATCCTATTATACAAAGCCAATATAATCAATAACATTAAAGTTAATAACAAACAATCTTGTATTACATGACAAGGGAATAAGGGAGGGAAAAAGCAAAGATATTTGCTACACACACACACACACACACACAACACAAGTGTTCATAAAATAAAGAGGAAGTACTCATGACAATTACAGCCTTCATTTCTGTAACTAGTCAGGTGGTTGTAGCTAATATTTGCAACTACTCATTCTTTGCCTTTAGCAAGCACCTCAGCTGGTGGTGGTTCTTTCCCTGGAAGGCCTAGGCCATTAGCAGTCCTGCCTGTGTTCCTTTGTTGCAGTTTTCCATTGACCGTAATCACCGGGCGTGGTAATACTAAAAAAGTGCCCTAAGGGCTCTCCTGTGTGCAGACATAGACTTTCTCACCTCCCTTGTGCAGCAGCTATCTAATTGCTCCTCGGTCGGATCCGTCACCCCAGCCAGCCCAGTAACTCCCTTCTTCGCTCGTTGATTCAGAGTCATGAGGAGCCCAAGGTGGCCTGGTGGCAGTTTTAACTTCCAGTTTAGTGGAATTGTTGTGTCTCTTAGTGGAACTTTCCTCCTTTGAAACTAAGACTTCTAGGCCAGCAGACCATAGGGTCACGGGAACAATAAGCAAAAGTTTTGCTAGTGGGTCACTAGGAGTAATGGTGAGTGGTGCCACTCCCATTTCCAACTTCGATTCCCTGACCTATGAATCCTAGCTATGAGAGAAATGGCATCAACAATTGCCTACTGATTCAGAGCATAGAGTCTTCTGGAGAATGTTGCCCCAGCCCGCAAGGTGTGGCTACCTAGCTGGCACTGCAACTGAGTCTTCAAAAGGCCATTACCCCCTTGTATCCAGCCAGCTGCTTCAGGCTGGTAGAGAACATGTGTCATGGAATGAATGACTAAGAATAAAGGATCAGAAGAATCCTTCTTATTTAACATTTGACGTTTTATCATTGCGTTTCATAGTTGGCACATTTAGAAGTGTGTTTAATGCTCAGAATTCATCCCTGTAGTCAGGGTACACAGTGTTAAGAGTCAAAAGTCTCTTTGGTTGTGTATGTGGTTTAACAAGTCACACTAGAACTGGGAGCATGGGGCTGGGTGCGGTGGTTCATGCCTCTAATCCCAGTACTTTGGGAGGCCAAGGCGGGTGGATCATGAGGTCAAGAGATCGAAACCATCCTGGCATATATGGTGAAACCCCAACTCTACTAAAATACAAAAATTATCTGGATGCGGTGGCACACACCTGTAGTCCCAGCTATTTGGGAGGCTGAGGCAGGAGAATCGCTTGAACCCAGGAAGCGGAGGTTGCAGTGAGCTGAGATCGCACCACTGTACTCCAGCCAAGCAACAGAGACAGACTCCGTCTCAAACAAAAAACAAACAACAACAACAACAAAAAACTGTGAGCATGACCAAGAGAGGAGGTTGTAGGTGGCCTACTAGACAGCAGTCTTCATCTTACAAGTATATGCCAGGCACCCAGGTCAATGCCCGTCACAGAGAAGGTGGATAATGAAAGTTACTGAACTGAGTAAATGTTCCATGTTATATATTTTTAATTAAAAATGGAATGTTTCACACCCTTTTTAAAAACCAGTTTTAAAACAGGTTTAATAGTGCTCAACTCCAGTTTAACAATGATCCGTAAAGAAAACAACACTTCAATCTCACTCACCCACAGATGGTCACTGCTAACATCCAGGAGCATTGTTCAGATGGAAACACGCAGGCCGAGAAGTTAGATGTTTTGCCCTCAATCCCACCTCTGTGTCTTTCACTCCATGTGACCTTGGACCAGCTGCCGTCCTTCCTAGACCTCAGTGGCCCTATCCATGGAATAACAGAGTTGGTTGGTCACTTTCAGGCTTAAACTAACCTGACTTATAACCTGGTCTTATACCCAGGTGTGATTAAGTGGCTTCATTCTAGATAACCCAGAATCCTTGCCTAGGGCTCCCGGGTCCCAGGCCCCATAGAATTACACATTCCTCCAGCAGAGTGACCCCCTCTTCCTGATATTCACTACCTTCCCCTGCCTGCCACGACAAGATGGTTTCCTGATGAGGCTGCTCAGGTTGATCAGAAGTCGGCACTGGTGGAAAGAGCTTTGCGTTCCTCCTTCCCCCGCATCGTCTCTCCCCATTAGCCTGTGTTTCAGTGCAAACAAGCCATGTAGGCAAGGAAACATCAAGCTGTAAAATTACTCTGTTCTAATTCTATCCTAGATCACTGTCACACAGAATTCCAGGAACAAACAGTTTTATAAAGGAACAACAAAAGGGGCATATAGCCACTTCCAGTTGACTCAATGAATGTGACTCAGTTACCTGCCGAGCACCAGGCACTGTGCTGGCCACCAACAGGGGAGCCTGGCTGGGACTCTGCCTTCCAGGAGCACAGGCTGGTGGGGAAGGAGGCATAATAAACTGCGTTCTACCCAGAGCAGACAGGAAGCTCTGCAAGGAAATTAACTCTTACTGGTGCGAGGCGTCACAGAGCAGATGATACTGGAACTGGGCCCTGGATTTTTCTAATTCCAGGCCGAGTGAGGGCCTTGAGAAAGGCCACAAGGAAAGTGTTGTGTAGGGAAGGTAATTAGGAGTGGGAGTCTTAGTGTGGTTTCTGTGGAGGATCAGATGCCACTAGAAAGTGGAGGGGAGGGGATTGGGCTAGATAACACCGGGGCAGGGGAGTGGCAAGGCCGACTGAAGGGTTCAGACTTTGCTCAGTAGGTTCGGGGAACCCTTGAGGGTCAGAGACTCAGAGGGCTTGGTGTTTTGGGGAGCTGATGCTGAGGACACATGGACTGGAGGGGTGTCAGGTAGATGGGTGAGAGGTGGGAGGTGCTCCCTCGGGAGAATCTTTGCCATTCTCAGGGGGAAGTGCACCTGAGGGCCTCGCAGGCCTTTTGGGCTGTTAGAGTTGCCCTGAGCTGCTACGTGGGGATGAGGTTAGATCAGGCTATGGCTGCAAATAGGGCAGGTGATGATGATGACAAGGGTCAGAACCTAGTGTCAGGCCTGGGAGTGGAGGGGGACAGATGGAGGAGGCCGCTCAGAACCCAGAGTGCATCCACCAGGAACTGTATTCCCTTTCACCCCCAAACTGATAAAGAGCTCCCGCAGGCCTGCCACCCCACACGTCAGAGTATTCGGCCTCAGCAGCCAACACCCAGGGCCCCTGCGGCTCCCACACAGCCGGCTCTCCCACCCAGGTGATTAGCAGGGCAGGGACAGTCCACTGGTACAACTGAAGGGGCAGAGCACCTGGGGCTCAGCTTGCTGAGGGTCACAGGACCCAGGCAGGCACAGAGACTCGGATTTCAAAACAGGCTCCAGAGTGTGCGCATGTCCAGCTCTGGCAGGAGAAAAGTAATTGAGCACAGGGATGTGGGCGCCAGCATGGGCCACCTGAGACCTGCGATTCTCACACCACTGTGGTTTCCCAGTTGGCATTTTCAAAGACCCCTTTCTCTCTCCATTCAGAGAAAAGAGAAGAGAAACCAGAGAGAGCACAGGAGACAATGGAGGCCAGTGGGTTACTGTCCCAGCCACACAATCGGCCCCTTCACTGAGATCAGCTCTGTTACCTGATTTGCAAGACAGTTTGTGAGCTTTGAAAAGGCATAGAGGGCCTCTCTTTTTTTGGAGAGCACAAATGTTCCAGTTCTACTTTCACCGTTGCTTGGCCTGTGCTCTGAAATCACAGCACAGGGAGAGGCCAAAGATATGCAGACCCTGAGAGACTCCTGGCAAGTGTCCACCTCTCCCACCGCTTCTGAGCCCGAGCAGAGCCCGGGGAGGGGAAAGAACCTGCCCTAGGTCACACACAAGCAGAACCAGATCAGAACCCTGATCCCTTGGCACCTAGGCCACTGCCCTCTCTGTTATAGTCCACATTCCTCTGGTTTTGTTTTTTTGTTTGTTTGCTTGCTTGCTTGCTTGTTTTTAGATGGGGTCTTGCTGTGTCACCCAGGCTGGAGTGCAGTGGCACAATCGCGGCTCACTGCAACTTCCACCTCCCAGGTTCAAGCGATTCTCCTGACTCAGCCTTCTGAATAGCTGGAACTACAGGCAAGTGCCACCATGCCTAGCTAATTTTTGTATTTTTAGTAGAGACAGGTTTCACCATCTTGGCCAGGCTGGTCTTGAACTCCTGACCTTGTCATCTACCCACCTCAGCCTCCCAAAGTGCTAGGATTACAGGCATGAGCCACCGCGCCTGGCCTTCATATTTCTCCAGTTTTTATTTTTGTTTAATGAGTGCTTATATGGCACTCCCTGTGTGCAGGCGCTGTTCTAAGGACTTTGAAAATTTTAACTCATTTGACCGTCATCCAGATCTTAGGAGGCAGGCCCTGTCATCACCCTCATTTTACAGATGAGGAAACTGAGACATGAAGTAACTTGTCCGAAGTCCCACAGCTAGGCGATGGCAGTGCCACTGTGTGTGGGTCTGGAGTCCGTAACTTAGCCATGTCACTCCAAGGATTCATGGGAGTGTTCAGGGAGATAGTTTGGGCTGCAGATGTGCTCTGGTTTTGTGGGTGGGGGTGCTGGATGAAAATCATCCCCCTTTTTTCTGGGAAAGAACCTGATGTGCAGAAGTCCAGGTTCCAGTCCTGGCTCTGCTCTGGACTTGGGCATATGATTTTCCTTCTTTGTGTCTCAATTTTCCCTTCTGTAAAACGAATGCAGTTGGCCTAGATGGCCTCAGAAGCCCCCTTCGGCTCTAACCACAAATGATTTCTCTGAGCCATTCCTGGCTGTCTTAGTACCTGAGTTCAACAAACACTTCATGGTGTGGCATTTCTGATTATGCAATTGTTAAGCCCCAGTGTCATGTGACAGAATGGAGTACGAGGACTTGGAAAGCAGCTCTGTTTGCAGCAGAGGATTCCAAACTCATGCACATTACAAAAAAGTCCCCAAAACTTTCTATCTCTCACTCTGGAAAAACTCGAGCTTATCATGAGGTGGTTGCACTTGGACTCCCTTGGGAAAGGAATGCTTCATGTGCTAAAAGTATCCGCTGTTGACTGATTCCCCAGAGGATCTGCCCTTTCTCGTCTCTCTGGAGTTAAGTGGATGCTGCTCTGAAGTGGAGCCAACTCCTCAGTTCAGATTGCCTTTGTACCAGGCAGTGGGGGCAGCACAGAGAGCAGTTTTGAGAATGACAAGTCACTGTGACTTCTGCAGGGAGCAGTGTACAGTTCTCACATGAGCCATAGACACTCAATACTTCCTGAGTGTGCCATGAGCAAAGCCCTATGTGATTATCCCATTTAGTCCTCTGGGAAGGTTCAGTCATTAGCCCCATTTTGAAGATGGAGAAGCCAAGGCTTAGAGATATGAAGTAACCTCCCAGGATGCAATCTGAGCGGGGCTGGGATTCCAACCTCGACAGGCTTGGCCCGGTAACCTGTGCTGTTAACCACCATTCCCTGGGAGCACCTCTGGGACTAGCCCAGAGGGAAACTCAGAGAGCAGTTTGGGGAATTATGAGCAAATTTTACTTCCAATTTGATTTCATTTGAAGTTGTTATGTTATTTTCATAATACATACTAACCTTAAAAGAATTAAGAATTCACCAACACAAGGAATTTAACTGTAAATATTGATTGTTAATGAGGCTTTGGGGAAAAGGCAGAAATTTTTTCAATTGTCTCAGTAAAAGGCTCAAAATATTCACAGGAGAGAAGATGGTAGAGATAATTCAACCTTAAAAAAGAAATTGGGACCTATGAGTTGATTTTAAAGTTAGTTGTCAGGAATCTGTGACACAATATAACCGTAGAAACAATAATGGAAAACAACAGACCTTCTGCAAAGCCTGAATAATAATAATCAATGATGATTTTCTAGTAAGTTATTCTTTTTTTTTTTTTGAAATGGAGTTTCACTCTTGGTGGTCGGGCTAGGGGTGCAATGGCGTGATCTCAGCTCACTGCAAATTTTGCCTCCTGTGTTCAAGTGATTCTCCTGCCTCAGCCTCCTGAGTAGCTGGAATTACAGGCGTGTGCCACCATGCCCGGCTAATTTTTATATTTTTAGTAGGACAGAGTTTCACCATGTTGACCAGGCTGGTCTCAAACTCATGACCTCAGATGATCCGCCCGCCTTGGCCTCCCAAAGTGCCGGGATTACAGGCATGAACCACTGTGCCTAGGCTCTACTAAGGTGTTCATACATGCCAGGTGCTGTGCTAAGCATTTTATGGGCATCATTTCAAGAATATTTACAAGAATCTTATAAGATTGATCCTCATAGGATGAAGTTAATGTCATTCTGTAAATAAAGAAATAGGTGCCCAGAATCACACAACTATTAAGTGATAAAATTCAGACAGACTCTGCTTCCCTTAGTCCATAATGTGTCAAGAGTTCTGAGAATAGGCTGGGCATGGTGGCTCACGCCTGTAATCTCAGCACTTTGGGGGCCCAAGGCAGGCGGATCACTTGAGGTCAGGAGTTCGAAACCAGCCTGGCCAACATGGAGAAATCCTGTCTCTACTTTAAACACAAAAATTAGCTGGGCATGATGGCATGTGCCTGTAATCCCAGCTACTTGGGAGGCTGAGACAGGAGAATCGCTTGAACCTGGGAGGCAGAGGTTGCTATGAACTGAGATCTCGCCACTGCATTCCAGTCTGGGTGACAGAGCAAGAGT
>NW_016107366.1:8464219-8471244 GCF_001604975.1 Cebus imitator | reverse complement strand
AATGGAAAACAGAATTGGAGAATCCCGGAGCTCCAAGGACACTTAGAAATCATCTAACAGTAGCCCACCCCCAGCATCTACATAAGTGGTACTGGTAGAGAAAGCCTGAGTTTTGGAGTCTGTCCTGGACACATGTCATTCACTTGGTGTTTTATGCATTTCATCAAATCCTCATACCCATCCTGTGAGGTCTCATTATTACCATTTCACTGATGAAACACCCAAACATCAATAAAACCCTGAAGTGGAAAGTGGGGAAAGGACTTGTTCAAGGTCACACAGCAAGTCAGTGGCAGAGCCAAGGCGCCCACCTGGGACTTCCTGTCACTCCACATAGCTTCCCATCAGACGATCATAAAAGCCTCCCTACTCATTCCCCAAATCGTATCTTGTAAGGCAAGGGCACTCTTGGCCATCCAGGAAGCAGCCAAGTTTGGTCCACAGGGCCGTGATTCTCCTTTGTAACACAAACCGACAGAATCGCAAGCCCGGGACAGAAGTAAACAGTTGAAATGGAAAGAAATAAATCTTTCCTCTAAAAATAGGCACACATCCTTAGAAACACTGCCTGCTGTGCACAGAGCCGAGGACAGGCCCGGCGTCACTATGTCCCCACCCTCGGTCTGCTGGACCCATGACCGCCTCTCAGAACCCCCTTCTCTGGCTAGGGAACTTCCTCGACCTGGAGCCCTTCACTTCCTCCCATTTTTCAAGGCTTGACCTCTCCTTCCCTCCCTCAGGAAGGCTTTTTTAGACTCTTCCGCCCCACACCCATAGCACAGCACCTGCTCCACTCTGACGACACTAAGCTGTTTCCAATTTGATTTTGACGTGTTCCATAAGAAACATCTGAAACACACAGGAGAATACAGTATATACTACACCTATGTTCCCATCGTCTGAATTTAGCAAACATTAACATTTTGCCTTATTTGGTTCTGATCACCCTTAAAAAAAAAAAAACAGAAAATCACTACAGATAAAGTTTAAACCCTGCCTTTCTGTCCCTCTTTCTATTCGCCGTCTCTGCCACTCTCCTGAGCACTTCCTATTGGGAGGCAGCAAACCAAGTACCCCCAGCGTCATGTAAATGATGTACATGAAGGAAGCAGCAGTCTCCTTGAGCCATGTGGTCATCTTGGCTTATCTATTACTTTCTCTCTCTTGAAAGGTATGGAAAGATAGGTGTATGTAAGAAAATTTTCACTTACCATTTAAATTTTCAGAAAGAAAAGCAACAGCAAAACCAGTGATATGTAGTAACGGACCTTGGCCTCTGTGTCAGAGACAACAGGGAGTGGTGGGGACTGAGGTAAATGGCAGTTTGTCTAAAGGGCCCGCCATTTTCAGCTCCATTAACTGTTGCCAGTGTGAGAGTGCAGACCTGGTATTGGCAGCTCACCTAACGCTTCAAGGGATGCTGGAAATCTGGATTTTTAAAAAATGTGTAGGCTCCTTATTTTAAAATGCTGACAGCTCATTTAAATGCACAGACCAAGCAAACCCAACCAAGTGTTGGCATTTGATTGACCTGTAGGCCTCTCAGTTTGCAACTCTGCTTCTACCTCTTAGCATAAAAAAGACATACACACAAAAACATACACGTGTGTACATATCTATATACATGTGTATATATGATTAGATGAAAAGCATCTAGCCCAGTGCCTGGCACTTGGTGATCCTTAATAAATGTGAGCCTGAGTATATGATTTGTCCTCTAGAATCTAAGTGTTTTGGGACTGGGAGCATATTGTATGGCCACAGACACAGTGCAGCCACGTAGTTACTCAAGTTGCACACTGTACTCCAGGAGACACTGTTCACATAGACTATAGAGTGAATAATGCCCTTGGCTTAGTGCAGTGCACAACCTGCACCACCACATCCGACTGCCCTGGCAAAGCACCTCCATAATGCAGTGTCTGGCTGGTTGAATGAAGGTGAACCCTCATACCCAATGATAGTAAAACTGACTAGCAAGAAGTTACTTCCATATGGAGTTCAAACCTTTATTCTGAGGTTTCAAGATAAAAGGGCTCTTGACCCTCATTTTACAGATGGGGGATCTGAAAGTAGAAAGCACCAGTGCTCCGTCTGTGGCCTCACAGACCTGGGCTGAGAATCTGGGTTGTCAGGTAGGGTGCCCCTTGGCTACAAGTAATAGAGACTCAGAATGATGTAATCGGTGCAGTGTTTTATCCATCCCTCAAGTAAAAGTCCACAGGTAGGCAGTCTAGGGCTGAGACGGAGCTCAGCTCCTCGGACTCCTCAGAGTCCCAGACTCTGTCCAGCTCATCTTTCTGCCATTCCTAAGGTGTAGTCCTATAGCCATAATGGCCACATTCCAGGCATCCAAATAGAGAAAAAGGGGCAGGGAAGGGAAACAAGAAAGGAGAAAAACCATGATTCAAGTGCCTTTTAAGGAAGGTTACCAGAAATTGCCATTAGACACTTCTCATATCATTGCCTAACCTAGGTTTTATGGCTCAACCTAGCTGCAAGGGAGCCTGGGAAGTGTAGTCATTAATCTGGGCAGCCAAGAGCCCAACTAAAAAGTGGAAGCTTTCTTTAATTGCTAAAGAAGGGGAAGCTTGATTCAGGGATGGTTTGGAGTCTGTCACTATGGGTTTGCTAGTGTGATGGCCTGATGTTCTGCTCTGCTGAAAGCCCTGGGATGGATTGAGAGGAGTTGGCAGGAATTTAACCAAATCCAGGCCCTCAAAGAAAACATTATAAAGGTCTCATTCTCTAGCTTGGCATTTCCCAAAACAACAGTGAGCCTTGGTCTTATCCTAGACCCTCCCCAACTCTGGTACCTTTCATAATATGTCCTCCCCAATACCCACTTGGGGACAGCAGTTGGGTGGAATAGCCAATGGCTTGGGACAGCAGCTGTAATGTGGGCCTGAAGGGAGTCCAAGTCATACCACCCTGTTCCCAGCTGGAGCATCAGTGTTGTGTGACTATGCGCACCTCAGACCACATTCTCTTTGCACTCAGGGCTTGGAGCTGGGGATTCAGAGAAGACTAAGATATAGCTTAGCTGACCCTTGAGGGACACCCAGTATCTTTGGGGAGAGAGATTCAGTGTAAATGTGCTCCACAGAGTAGGATGAGCATTATACAAAAACTGGCAAGGTGCCTAGGGGAGTTTGGAATAAGATTCATCAGCTCATTGTGGGGAACCCTGCAAAGGCTGAACAGGGTCCCCAAGGGAAGGGCTTTGAAAGATGAATTCAGAGGAGCTGGAGTGATGGAATTCCAGGTGGGAAGCACAGCCTGAGCAAAGGCATGACAGTGGGAGAGTGCAGGGCGTGGCTGTGGAATGTGGAGCAGCCTGGAGTGGCTAGAACATGGGCTACTTGACGAAGGGAAGAGGCTCAGGAGGCTGGAGAGATGGGAGGAGGTTGGAGGCCCGTGAGGGAAAGCTCTTCATGCCTGGCTGATGAATTTGGTCGAGCATGTCTGAGTATGCTGGGGAGTGATGTGGTCAGACGCACATGTCGGTAGGGTCTAAGGAACAGAAGGGGAGAGGCCTGAAGCAGGGAATCAGCCAGGTGGCTGCTCTGGTGGTCCCAGCAAGAGGCACAAGGGCTTGAATGAGGGTGGTGCCCACGGGAGGAGACGTTTCGGAACACTGCAGACCCCCTGCCTTCCCTAGCAGGCCATGCCACCCTCATCCACTGGGCTTCTGCTGTCCTGTGCTTTCTCTCTCCCTGTGATGCTTCTCCCTCCCTCTCTTCACCTGGCTGGCTTCTCCCTGGCCTCTCAGACTCAGCTCAGGACCACCTCCTCCAGGAAGCCCAGGGTTGAGTAAGGTGAGCACACTGAGATGGGTATCTCCCCTCTGGCTGTGAGGCCCTCTGGGCCGGGATCACACCGTCATTGTCTCAGGATAGCCAGTCCCCAGCGCAACAGGAACATGGAACATTTTCCCTGTGCATGAGGCAGGAAGGGAGGATTAGGACAAAGCCAGGGAGGGAAGGTTTGTCCCCACCTTGTACTGTGAATACCAGGGAGAGACTGCTGCTATGACCAGTAGGAACCACCACAAGCAATTACTGGACTTGGACCACTAGGGCGCCTTTGGACGTCAGCATTAATGCCCTGTCAAGTTGACTGGGGAAATGGCAGCTATTGAGTTTCACCAGCCCTGCAGCAAGGTCAGGGCGGCTGAGCCAAAGGCCTAGCTCTTTGTGGAGAGAAAGCAAAGACGAGGCGGAAGAGGCCCAGAGTGTGTGTGTTGGGGTGGGGGCTGTGCCTGGAGAGAGGGGGCTCTTAGAGGTTTGGATCCTGCTGGTCCCTTTGTGACGTGAACATGCTGTGACTGGGGCGAGAGTGGGCTCGTTCCACTGTCCCTGCCACTCTCTCAGGCTAAAGTATGTGAGAAGAGCACTCCACTGAGTGGTTTCCAGTGGAATCTGGAAGCTGCTGGCCAGTATGTGGAGGCGGAGCTCTGTACATTGGGACAGGACCCTAAGCGCCTGTGTTTTACATAAGGAGAAACAGACCTGGCAGATAACTGGAAAATAGAAGTCCTCCAGGCCAGTTAAACACTTTTGTTTTTCAGTCAAATCCCTTCTAAAAGACAACTGGGGGAGTCGCTGCCCTGTGAAAGGTTTGGCCTGGCCTGACGTGGAGTGGGGGAGAGAGCAGGGGTGGGCATCTAGGGCATGCTCAGGTTAAACGAAATGCTGGAAGTTTGAAAAGTGAGGCCGCTTTGGTTTCACTCCTACCCCAGGACAATTACTCCATGGCCCTGGGCCTCGGTTTCTCCATGTGTAAACTGAGACCCGTTTGATAAGGAGGGGAGTGGAGAGCTGGCTTTCTAACACTTGGGGAGGAGACCTGGCTCTCACGTGCGGCCACAGCTGGTTTCCAGGATCTGTTCCCGGAGGATGGCAGTCAGGTGGGATGGAAAGTTTTCTGTGGGATGGAAGTCAAGAGTCCTGGGCTCTCGGTCCAGCGTGTAACCTCAGGCGAGGCCCCTCCCTTCCCTGGCCCTCGGCTTCTTCCAATCCCAATAAAGAGGTTTTACCACCTGTCCTGTCCTGTCCTCTTCCAAGAAGCTGTGAATAATTCAGTCACAGAATAGGAACCTAGGCTGGGCACGGTGGCTCACACCTATAATCCCAGCACTTTGGGAGGCCGAGGTGGGTGGATCATGAGGGCAGGAAATTGAGACCATCCTGGCTAACATGGTGAAACCTTGTCTCTACTAAAAACACAAAAAATTAGCCGGGTGTGGTGGCACATGCCTGTAGTCCCAGCTACTCGGGAGGCTGAGACAGGAGAATTGCTTGAACCCAGGAGGCGGAGGTTGCAGTGTTGCAGTGAGCCAAGATCACGCCACTGTACTCCAGCCTGGGTGACAGAGCAAGACTCCATCTCAAAAAAAAAAAAAAAAAGAACCTAGGATGGCAGAAGCCCAGACCCAGGGGGCCACATTTTGTATTCCCTTGTTCTTAACTGATGTATTTGGGAAAAGTGGTAAAACTTCCTTGTTTTTTTTGTCACTGTGAAGAACCAGGTTAAGGCTTTTGCATGGTTTTATGCATGATGAGCCACCAGTCTGAAGATAGTTATATAGATCCTTGACCATGCTAATATATATATATGCTAATTATATATAGTGTCATATTTATGTAAGCTCCGGCTTCCTGGCTGTGAGGCTAACAAGCTATGTGACTTTGGGCCAGCAACTTCATTTTTCTATGCCTCAGTTTCCCTCTTGGAAAATGAAAAAAATCATTGGTTTAGAGACTGTCTTAGGGCTTTATATTTCTGAGCTGCCAGGAGTCTATGATCCTTTTAATGCATTTGTGTGTGTTCGTGCATGTGTGCATTCATACATGTGCACATGTATGCACATATGTGATCATGTGTGTGTGTGTGTAGTGTGTGTGCATGTGTGTGCATGCTTGTTGCCTATGAGTGCACATCTGAACAAGCCCACAGGTTCTAGCCAGGACGGCTTCTCACGTAGCCCTATCTATAGCAACGATAACTGTGCAGATACTTGATATTTAGCTTTACGGGCACCTGTTTGCAGGGTGTTAGAACTCCTAGTGGCACAGTTAAGGATCTGTCCAAGTTTCCATTGTCCTTTGAACAACTGGACTCCACAGTGTGGGTGTGAAAATTAGACTGTGACGTGAGCCTGTCAAGCTGCACATCCGAGTTTTAATTTACAACATTTAAGGGGAAGTCACCATTTTAAAAATCACGAGTTGGGAAATGCATACAGGAAAGGTTGCCTAATTTCCACCTCTATAGTCATTTTCAAGAACAAATTAAATTTTGTATTTTAAAATTTAAAAAACTCTAAAGTTAAAACCTATGTATATACCTCTTGCTTTCTCTAGCCCAACACCTGATATGGGCAGGATACACAGTAAACATTTGTGAAATGGATGAATATTTTGGCTTTCTTACATGGAATTTTAGTTTGCTAGGAACCTTAGATCAGATGTGGCATAATGGCAGTTTATGGGCTGAGTCTGCCTTGCAGATATGTTTGATTTGGCCTGAACATTATTTTTAAAATGTTTGGACTATGTGTCAATATTTTAAAATCAAGAGATTTCACACAAAAATGAGCAGATCTCATTACAATGTCGACATTCCTACACGTCAACAGTCCTCTGGAACTGGGTAGTATGGAGACACGAAAGCTCCAGTGTGCCCCGGTCCCCACCACTCCCAGGTAACTCACAGCTATTATATAATTTTAGTCTAAAATGAGAGATAATCTAGAATTTCCTCCTCCTTAAAACCTGCACTAACTTTCCTGTCAGGTAATGATAAAAAGATCATCCAGGTATTAGTCACTGTCCTCCGCAGATGAGTAAATTTCCAGTTGTTAAGTAAGAACATGAAGATTTGCTCAGACTCCTATATACAAATCTCACAACCTGTTTTTGGGGTAAGGATGTTTGTGTGACAAGTGCATGTGGCTTTCAATGCCCCTAATGAATTGATGACTCTTTTGGTGGAGTCAGATTGATGCTTCCCTTTGAACTAAC
>NW_016107366.1:8440813-8464204 GCF_001604975.1 Cebus imitator | reverse complement strand
AAAAAAAAAAAAAAAAAAAAAAAAAAAAAAAAAAAAAAAAAAAAAAGCACTTGCCCAGCAAATTTATCCTGTGCACACTTTGAGATTTAAATTCCTTAAAGGTTAAATGAGTTCAATTTCTCACAGGCACCATGAAAGTATACCTTTAAATGTAATGTATAGGCTAGTTATAGATTCTTCTTTGCTATTCAGTAAAGTAGACCTTCCCTTCTCTTTAGGATCTTAATTACCAAGTGTGTAGTGAATAACGACATGTAATTAAGACTTTTCTCTAGGCCAGGTGTGGTGGCTCACACGTGAAATCCTAGCACTTTGGAAGGCTGAGGTGGGTGGATCACAAGGTCAGGAGTTTGAGACCAGCCTGGCCAACACGATGAAACCCCATCTCTACTAAAAATAAAAAACTAGCCAGGCATGGTGGCATGCACCTGTAATCCCAGCTACTGAGGAGGCTGAAGCAAGAGAAAGACTTGAACCCGGGAGGTATAGGTTGCAGGGAGTTGAGATCATGCAAGACTCCATCTCAAAAAAAAAAAAAGAAAAAAAAAAGACTTTTCTCTAATTTTACTGTACTTTCTCCATTCACCTCCCATCTCCCTGGTTACTCCAAAATCTTTAATTTCTCTTTGTGGGGTCATAGCCCTACCTCTTAACACACTGCCTGAACATGTAGCATTTATTTAGCAGATGTTTATTGAATGAATAAGAAATAAAGAAATGAGAGATGCATTTCTATGCATACACAATCACCAAATACTCTCCTGGTCAGAGCCAACAACAGAATGGTTGTGAAAATTCTTTTCCTCACCTATGCGGTAGCGTGGGTCTGAGAGTCAGTATTAGCTTCTAATAATCGTGAGAGATCTACGGCAGTATTTTCAGGTTCATTTAACTTCTCCACAGCTAATTTGCATAGTAAGGCAAATCACATTGTGAAACAGGCAGTATTTGAAATGTGGCCATCTCTAGTCTGGCCAGTCTCAGCATCACTGTGACCCACTGGCACATGAAGAGCCTTCTGTCCTCAGCATTCTGTCCATGACCATTTGGTGCAGTGACTGCATTAGCCACTTCTGTCATTCTCCCATAGATGACATATGCCATTTACAAAATAACAGCTTTTTTGAGATACAATTCACATAGAATACAGTCATCCACTTAAAGCGCACAATTCAATGGTTTGTTCTTTTAGCATATTCACAGAGTCATATAACCATCATGATCAATCTCAGAACATTTTCATCACCCCTCAAAGAAACCTCATGCCCATGAGCTGTCACTCTCCATCTCCCTTCAATCTTCCCAGCTTTATTAGCCTGTTCAGGCTGCTCTAACACAATGCCACAGACTAGATGTCTTTAACAACAGAAACTTATTTTTGCACAATTCTGGAGGCTTAGAAGTCCCAGAAGAGGGTCTCCAGGGGTCAGCTTCTGGTCAAGGCTTTCTTCCTGGCTTACAGACAGCAGCCTTCTCTCGGTGTGTTCTCATGGTGACTGGTTGGGGAAGGAGGTGTTGCAGCAAGCCCTCTGGTGTCTCCTCTTATAGAGACACTAATTCTATCAGATCGGATAGATCACCAATTCTATCTATCAGATCATTTCACCCTTATGACCTCATTTGACTTCACTTATCTCCTTACAGGACCTGTGTCCAAATATATCACTCTGAGGTGTGAGGGCTTCAACCTATGAATTGGAGGCACACATTCCAGTCCATAACACCGGCCCTAGGCAACCGCTAATCTACCTTCTGTCTCTACAGATCTGACTGTTCTGTACATTTCATATATATTGTATGGAATCGTATAATACATGGCCTTTTGTATCTGGCTTCTTACACTTAGCATGATGTTTTCAAGGGCCACTCATGTTGTACTACATTTCTTTTCATAGCTGAATAATATTCAGTTGTATGGATATACCACATTTGGTTTATCCATTCATCAGCTTATGACTAGTAGACTTGTTTGTACTTTTGTTATTATGAATAACGCTCTTATGAACATTCGTGTACAAGTGTTTGGGTGGACATACATCTTCAGTTCTTTTCCACCAAGGAGTGGAACTGTTGCATGATATAGTAACTTTAACTTTTTGAGAAATTGCACAATTATTTTTCAAAAGAACTGTATCATTTTACATTCCTACCAGCAGTGTATGAGAATTCTAGTTTCTCTGCAGTCTCTTCAATACTTGTTATTATCTGTGTTTTTTTTTTTTATTATTGCCATCCTGCTGACTGTTAAATGGTGTGTCATTCCGGATTTGATTTGCATTTCTCTAATGCATAATAATATTGAGCATTTTTTTCATGAGCTTATTGGCCATTTGTATATCATCTTTGGAGAAATGTCTATCCAGATCACTTGGCTGTTTTTAAAAATTTATTTATTTTTATTTTTATTTTTGTGAGATGGAGCTCTGTCACCCAGGCTGGAGTGCATTGGCACAATCTCAGCTCACTGCAATCTCCACCTCCCAAGTTCAAATGATCCTCCCACCTCAGCCTCACATGTAGCTGGGAGTACAGATGTGTGCCACCATGCCTGGCTAATTTTTATATTTTTAGTAGAGATGGGGTTTCACCATGTGGCTAGACTTGTCTCGAACTCCTGACCTCAGGTGATCTGCCCCCTTTGGCCTCCAGAACTGCTGGGATTACAGGCATGAGCCACTGTGCCCAGCCACTTGCCCATTTTTATTTTTATTTTTATATGTTTTTTGAGACAGAGTCTTGCTCTGTTGCTCAGGCTGGAGTGCAGTGGCACAATCTTGACTCACTGCAATCTCTGCCTCGTAGGTTCAAGCAATTTTCGTGCCTCAGCCTCCTGAGTAGCTGGGATTACAGACATGTGCCACCATGCCTGGCTAATTTTTGTATTTTTAGTAGAGATGGGGTTTCTCCATGTTGGCCACGCTGGTCTCAAACTCCTGACCTCAAGTGATCCGTCTGCCTCAGCCTCCCAAAGTGCTGGGATTACAGGCGTGAGTCACCATGCCTGGCCCCATTTTTGTTATTTGTCATATATTATTGAGTTATAAGAGATTTTTATGTACTCTAGATATGAGACTCTTATGAGATACATGATTTACAAATATTTCCTCCCAATCTGTGGATTGTCTTCTCACTAGTGTCCTTTGTAGCACAAATGTTTTTAATTTTGATGAAGTCCAAGTTATCAACTTTTTTATTTTGTTGCTTATTGTTTTGATATCTTATCTGAGAAACCATTGCCTAATCCAGCGTCAGAAAGATTTATGCCTATGTTTTCTTCCGAATGTTTTATAGTTTAGTTCTTATATCTAGGTCTTTGACTCCTTTTGAGTTAGTTTTTATATATAATTGGAGATCACATGCTGTTTTTGAAAACGAATTAAAGTGATAAACAGGAGCTTAAAAATATGTAGCTATCTTTGGGTTTTAGCTGAAAATCATGTGATATTTTGTTAAACATACCATTTAATAGAAAGAAAACTAACTCCTAATGAGGCTGATATTTTCAATATTTACTTAAAAAATGTGATAAGCTTAGAGTTACTAAAAAAGGCCTTTGACTTTTTTCGTTTTTTGTAAATCAACTGCTTTCAATAAAGACTTGAATAAATGAAGCCATATTTTTATGTTATGTAAATAATATTTTTGAAATACATTAAAAACATCTTTATTATACAACATATTATAATTATATGGCCTTTTATTTAATGCAGTAGTTCTCAATCAGGGGCAATTTTGCCCCTCAAAGGAAAAATGGTGGCTGGGCACCGTGGCTCACACCTGTAATCCCAGCACTTTGGGAGGCCGAGGTGGATGGATCACCTGAGGTTAGGAGTTCAAGACCAGCCTGACCAATATGGTGAAACCCCATGTCTACTAAAAATACCAAAATTAGCCGGGCATGGTGGCATGCATCTGTAGTCCCAGCTACTCAGGAGACTGAGACAGAAGAATTGCTTGAACCCGGGAGGCAGAGGTTGCAGTGAGCCGAAATCCCACCGCTGCACTCCAGCCAGGGCAGTAGAGTGAGACTCTATCAAAAAAAAAAGAAGAAGAAGAAGAAGTTTGGCAATGTTTGGAGACATTTTTGTTTGTCACAACTTGAAGGACAGTGCTCCTGGCATCTAGGAGATGGAGAGCAGAAAGTCTGCTAAACAAGCTCCAGTGGGTAGACGGCCTCCACGACAAGGAAGCATCTAGCCCAGAATGTCAGTGGGGCTGAAGTTGAGAAACTCTGCTTTAACTATATCTGCGGCTGCTACCAGATAGACTGGAAAAGAGATGAGAGTCTGCAAACCCTTCTCCCCTCAGTTACGACCCCTGGATTTCTTCTATTGCAATACTTAGCCTTTCTGGGGCCAGAACGTGCCCCAGCATCTTACTGACATCAAAAGCCTTTATGGTAATGAAAATCTGTAGGCCTTCCCTGTGGGGATCCCTAAGAAGCAGGAGCACTTGCTTTCAGTGCTTAATTCATTTTATATTTGTGTGTTTTAGTTTTTTGAACTTATACTTGGATAATGCATTCCCTGTTAAACATATGTATTTGGGTCACGAATCTTCTATTAACATATATTTTACCTGATTATATAACAATGGAAGTGACCATAAGTACCCATTTTTGGCTGTTCACTACGTTAGGCACTATGCTAAGCACACTTTCTGCATTATCTTGTTTAATTTTCTCAACCACTCTATGAGAGAGCAACTCTCATTATTCACATTTTACAACCATGGAAACTGAGGCACAGTGAGATTTAGGGGACTTGCCCAATATTGTGCAGTTGGATCATTATTACTCCAAGTCAGGGCTGAAGCCTGATGTGGGGTCCACCTATGAGGTACAGGCATGTCACAAAGAATTCAGATTATCCATTATGGGTAGTCACACATTGACATTTGCAGGGCAATGAGGTATTCTCTCACTCTCTTGCATCACAGTAAGCTCCCTGCCATGGAAGAGAAGAAGTAGGCAGATACAGCTAGCTACAGGAAGTCCCATCTAACCTGGGACATGCCCACAGAAGCATGGCTCACCTGGTAGCATCATCTGTCCTGCCTATCATGGTGGACAATATCTGAGTGCCTAAGGAAAACTGGGATGTGTGTAGCATCACTTATGTTCCTGAAACTTCCAACCCCAAGTCAGTTGGGCCTTGGTTTTCTACCTACCGTCCTCTCATAAAAAGCTTCAACTCCTAGCGTCTCTTTTGATCTGTGGCCTAAAGCTGTCTGCAAGCACACCAGCACCACTTGCCAGGCCTGTTATCTGTCCATCCGGGCTCTGTGCTGGGTGGGCCCTGCTCACTTACAGCCCTCTCAGAGGCAGGGTCACAGCCCAGTCTCCTGACCTTACAGCCACGACTCTTACTGAAACAGCATTGTGGTGTTAAAAGCATAAGCATCGCGTGGTGGCTCATGCCTATAATACCAACAGTTTGGGATGCTGAGTTGGGTGGATCGCTTGAGGTCGGGAGTTCAACACCAACCTGACCAGCATGGAGAAACCCTGTCTCTATTAAAAAAAAAAAAAAAAAAAAAAAATAGTACCTTTTTTTTTTTTTTTTTTTTTTTTGAGACGGAGTTTCGCTCTTGTTGCCCAGGCTGGAGTGCAATGGCGCGATCTCGACTCACCGCAACCTCCGCCTCCTGGGTTCAGGCAATTCTCCTGCCTCAGCCTCCTGAGTAGCTGGGATTACAGGCACGTGCCACCATGCCCAGCTAATGTTTTGTATTTTTAGTAGAGACGGGGTTTCACCATGTTGACCAGGATGGTCTCGATCTCTTGACCTCGTGATCCACCCGCCTCGGCCTCCCAAAGTGCTGGGATTACAGGCTTGAGCCACCGCGCCCGGCCCATCTTTTAAAACATGATGCGTTAAACAGTAGTATCCCCTCCCAGGCTGTATCCCTCTATGTGCCAGGCATACGTTGATCTTCAAATGCCTGATAACAGTCCCCTTAAAGAGGGGACTTTCAGAAAAGGATTTGGAGTTTGTGAGAGTGACTAAAGATATGCATTTTTGATGATACAAAGATTGGAGGTGGGGTCGGGTACAGTAATCCCAGCACTTTGGGAGGCCAAGGTGGGCAGATCACCTGAGGTCAGAAGTTTGAGATCAGCCTGGGCAATATGGTAAAACACTGACTCTACTAAAAATACAAAAAATTAGCTGGGTGTGGTGGCAGGCGCCTGTAATCCCAGCTACTTCGGAGGTTGAGGCAGGAGAATCGCTTGAACCCGAGAGGCAGAAGCTGCAGTGAGCAGAGAGCACACCACTGCACTCCAGCCTGGGTGCAATAGAGGGAGACCATCTTCAACTTAGCCAGTTTGAGGGTGCATATCTTTGGGGTGATGTTCTTTCCATACCAGCCTCCCTGCTAGCTTTGCAAATGCAGGAAGAGACAGGGAGAACGCAGCGATTAGAAATGAAGATCTTCCTCCTCCCCTAAATCTGAAGAAGAACCCTGGTTTTTGTTGTAGACCTGTCCTGAAACTCCTCGGGCAAATCTTTCCTTGCTCCAGGCCTCAGTTTCCCCTGTTGGAGAGTGTATGCACTAGATGATCTCTGAGCATCCTTGCAGCTAAAGGATGATAGCTTGTACCTTTGACTCCCTAAGGTACGGGGGCTGAGTTAAAGTGAAGCCGGTGAAGGTAACTCCAATCCCCCCTAATTAGGAATCTGCTTTAGTACTAAGCCCTCACCTAGAAGCCTGCTTATGTTTGAAGGAGAGAAGGGAACAGTTGGTTAATGTTATGTTTCTTGAGATACCCATCTCCAGGGGCGACGTTCAAAATATTTAACCACCAGTGTGTCGTGAGCACACACCCGTCAGGAGGTGAGAAGGCAGTGAGAGGTAGAGCCAGCAGGGGCTGTGCCCAGAGAGTATGCCCCACCCACCTCTTAGCTCTGCAGGGCTCTGCTCACCTCGCTGCTTTCCTGGGCCTTTCTCCAGCTTTTTTTTTTTTTTTTTTTTTTTTTTTTTTCGCTTTATTCTAGCTTTTTTTTTTTTTTTTTTTTTCTTTTTTTTTTTTTACTTTTTTTTTTTTTTTTGTCTGCCTCTTCCTGCCTGACTCTCCATCCAGGGCCCCAGGTCAACCCCCTTTGGCTGCTTCTCTTTCCAACCACTTGATACTCAACTCCTGTAAATACCTTTATGCATCCAAACAACAACTCAATCATATTCATCCCTCAACAGATGCTCTTTCAGTGTCCTCTGTGCTCAGGCTTGAGTCGGCTGCCTTGACCCCTCACCTCCTCGTTTTCAAAAATGTTAGAGGCAGGGACATGCTGGAGTATTGGGAAACCTGAGTCCCAGCCTCTCTCTGCTCCTTCTCTGCCTTTGACCTTGGGCAAGCCCCTGCACCTCCTGGGGTTTCAGATTCCTCACATGTAAAACAAGGGACACCATGGATTCCATGAGCTCTGAGGTCCCTGCTGTTTGATAATGAGTTTCTGGAGAAGTGCGAGTCTTCAGCAGCTGACCACTCTCTCTTTCTCTCTCTCTCTTTCTCTCTCTCCTGCCCCCCCACAACCTCCACTGTAGAATGCACTGCTGCCTGCAGGCCTGAGGCAAAAGGATCAGACCACCAAGGCGCCCACGGGCCCCTTTAAAAGAGAGGAGCTCTTGGATCACTTGGAAAAGCAAGCAAAGGAGTTTAAGGACCGAGAAGATCTGGTCCCCTACACAGGGGAAAAACGAGGTACTGAACAATATTGCTGTCATGAATATGCCACTCGCCATGCATCATTGACTGTATACCAGGCCCTGCCAGGCCCAGTGCTGGGCCAAATGTGACTGGGCCTCCTTGTCCTCATCCCTGCCTGGCCAAAACACCCAAACCCAACTTCAAAAGCATCTGTGGATGATGTAGATTTCATGAAGTTTTAGGGTAGACTGAGAAAGGAGTCCTATTCACTCAAATCTGCAAACTTTTCCCTAAACCCCCTTTCACAGGATGCTCTGATTATTTTTTATGGAAACCTAGACAGTTCTGAGAGTGAAAGAAGGGACTGTTCATAATGACATCAGGACTTTGGGAGACCAAGGCAGGCGTACCACCTGAGGTCAGGGGAGTTTGAGACCAGCTTGGCCAACATGGTGAAACCTTATCTCCACTAAAAATATAAAAATTAGCCAAGTGTGGTGACACAAATCCTATAGTCCCAGATCCTCAGGAAGCTGAGACAGAAGAATCACTTGAATCCAGGAGGCAGGAGTTGTAGTGAGCGGAGATCACGCCGCTGCATTCCAGCCTGGGTGACAGAGTGAGACTCAGTCTCAAAAAAAAAAAAAAAAAGACATCAGGACATGAGGCCTAAGCAGGGACCATCCTGTGCAAACCAGGGATTAGAGATGAACTAACCATCTCCACCTGGATTCTCTCTGCTCTTTCTCCAAAGTTCCTCTCTCTGGCAGCTGCAGCTTCCCTTCCTTTGTCTGTCCTTCTATACTCTCTGCTCCAGCCTGAGGCAAAACATCTTGAAGGTCCCAGGGAACAGACAGGGCCTCTCTGGTCATCCATTCTTCTAGGACTTCCCATTGCTCTCCAAACCCTCTACCCCCCTCTTTTATCCCCCTGATCCCATTGTCCCACAGGCCTCCTTCTGCTCCTCAAACTTTCCACCTCAGGACCTTTGCACATACTCCCTATATATGGTCCTGGTCCCCAGCTCCATGCTGTCTTCTTCATGGCTAACTCCTCCTGCCTGTTAAGATATAATGGTTAGAAATAGCCTGGAGCTAGATCTATTTCAGTTGCAATCCTGGCACTACACTTACTAGCTGTGTGAATAGTTGTAAATGTTTTAACCCACTGTGCCTCCATTTCCTCCTCTGTAAAACAGGGACGATGAAAATACCAGCCTCATGAGGTTGTAATGAGGACTAAGTGAGTTCAGATTTCTGTCCACCGCTTAGAACAGCATCTGGCCCGAAGTGAATGCTGCCTAAGTCTTATTGTTATTATCCTTTAGGTCTCAACTAAGGGAATCCATCCCTGTCTACTCTGTTCAGGACAGGCAACCCCTCTCCAACTCCCCTGATTGATTATTCTCCAACTCAGGGGCCTGTGTGTGTCCTTCAGACGAACTCACATCTTATCAGCATCGCTTTATCTTTCATCTCTCTCACTAGCCTGTAAACTCCCTGAGGGCAACCACTTGGGCTGTTTTTGCTCAAGTGGTACCGCCAGCATGCAGCCAGCATGAGGCGTGCTGTATAGTAGGATTGAGTAGAGAATTGTTGTGTGAATGGATGAGTTAAAATTAAATAAATGTTTAATGGATCTTGTGCACTACTTCCTTAGAATGCCAGCTCCACAAATGCAAAGACCGTATCTGTCTTGTTCATCATTTTGTTCCCAGCAGCTAATAAATCCTAGCACATAGAAGGCACCTAATAAATATTCGTTAAATGAAAGCACTAATTCTAATTAATTAGTTGTGTAATTAATTGGTTCTTTTCAGTCTCTTCCATTCTCTCCACCCCCCAAGAATGCAAGCATTGTGAGCCCCGGGTCCATGTCTGTGGCTGGCACCCCTGTATCGCTGTCGTATTTGCACAATGCCCAGTACTGAGTAGCTGCTTCATAAAATGAGGACGCACGCAGGGTTAGACATTGCGCAGAGGACTTCGAGCCATTCCAAACCCGGGAACTGGAGCTCAATCCAGATTTCACTGAAAACTGGAAGGCCAGGGAGGCGTAAGGGACATCTAGATTATAGAGCTTCTGAATTGTGAAAGTATTGTGTGGTCAGAGGGATCCTGGAGGGGGTGGCAGGAGAGATGGTGAGGACAAGGGCAGGGAGTGGGGATGGGCAGCAGACCTGGGTGGATACCAAGCAAGGTGAGCCAGTGCTGGCGTCCACTTCCTCATGTACCCACACCCCTCACAGGGGAGGACCTGGAGGATGGTGTCGGGGATGAAAAGGGAGTCTGAGTGGCACACAATCCTGCCACTCCTCCACGGAACGCTGGACTGGGCAGAGCTGGGAAAAGTTCTCTAGCCTCCCAGAGCTGGACTCCCTTCATGAAAAACCAGGCTGACCAAGGAGAATAGTTAGCGTTCATTCTACTTCCATACAGTGACAAGCCTAAAGGGTTCATCATTCTCATCATTGTGATTATCATCTTAGAGTATTTAAATGCTAGTTTGTGGAATTCTTATGGCTTGAATAAGTGGAGGTCTCAGAGCCAGTGGGGCAGGAGACCCTCCAGCTCTGACTGGCAGGTGCAGGGACATTTCAGTCCAGCCTCTACCCAGCACTTCCCCCACACCAGGCCTACAGTCAGCTTGGGCTGCCGGAAAACAGCACCCCACACTGCAAGACCTCATAGTATGTGGGAAGAGCCATAAACTGGCACAAAGTCCTGAGAAGTTTGGAAAGCGAGGCCTTTTCATTCAAGTGGGGGAGACCAGAATACAACTCCATGCAGGATGTTTTCATTAGAATTAGATTTGGCTGCAAGCGCTGGGGGGAAAATATAAAAAGTAACAGAGACTTAATCAAGGAGTTTAATGTTCTTAGGCTTTCTGGGGCTAGTAAGGCATATTGCTTAGCATCATGGATCGCAACCCTTTCCATCTTTTCATTCTGCCATCCCTACAACCTGTCTTTGTCCTCATGGTCTATCTGGCTGCTGAAGCTCCAGCCATCACATTCACATGCCTCTAGTAAGACGAAGGGAAGAAGTCTAGGTCCCTCTTACAGTGGCTCAGGGTTGCCACCCTCACTGGAGGAACCTGTTGTGGGGTATAATAAACCACAGGTCTTAAATATTTATTGAATATTCATCTCAGACATCGCATTAGTCATTTTAATACTTGAGTTCCTTTTTAGGGATTTTGTTTTCCTTGTATGTGTTCCTCTTTTCTGGATCCCTGGAATCTGATATTAACAGAGGTTATGATACATTTTTTTCCCCAAATGATTCTGTTGCATGTTTTGTTGATAGATAATTGATTTTTGCTATAAACAATTTACACAATAAAGCTAAGTAATTCAGAATCATTTCCTTCACTGAAAATAAGCACTGATCCCATTTTAGTGAAGATCTTTCTGGATATTTCTCTCTGCGCTTCCCACTCGCTCTCAGCCTTCATCATTACAACTCTGGTATTGCACCCACACCGACCTCCTAAGCATCCCCGCACCTCCACCCGCACCCCCATCAGCTTATCCTCCATCAACAGCTACAGTGAGCTGTGTAGGTTTTTTTAAATTGAGGTAAAACTTACATAACATAAAATTAACCATTTAAAAATGAACAATCCACAACACTGTGCCACCACCACCTCTATGGAGGTGCAAAACACTTCTGTTGCTCCAAACAAAACCCTGTCCCCATTACACAGTTAAGTACTCTACGGCTCCCTCTGCCCCAGCCCCTGGTGACCACCAGTCTGTTTCTGTGGATTTACTTATTGTGTATATTTCCTGGAAATGAAATCATACAATATGTGATTTTGTGTGTCTGGTTTCTTTTACGGAGCACAATGTTTTCTAGACTCATCCATGTAACAGCACAAATCGCTACTTCATTCCTTTTTATACCTGAATGATATTTCACGATTGTTTATCCGTTCATCCACTGATAGACATGTCAGTTAGTTCTGCCTCTTGGCTATTGTGATTAGTGCTGCTCTGAACATTCCTGTACCAGTATTTGTTTGAATACCTACCTGTATTTAATTCTTTGGGAGTATATACCTAGGGATGGAATGGATGAATCATATAGTACAGCCTATGTGTAATTTTTTGAGTAACTGCCAAACATCTTTTCCATAGCAACCACACCATTTTACATTCCTATCAGCAATGTACAAGGCCTGCACTTTTCCACATCCTTTCCAACACAAATTTTCCATTTTTTAAAATTGTAGCCATCCTCATGGGTGTGAAGTGGCATCTCATTGTAGTTTTGATTTGCATTCCCTAACAAGCCATGGTGCTGAGCATCTTTTTGTGTGCCTGCTGGCCATATGTATATCCTCTTTGGAGAAATGTTAATTCAAATCTTTTACCCATTTTAAAATTGGGTTGTTTTTCCTTTAGTTGTTGAATTGTAAAAGTTCTTTCTGTATTCTAGATACTAGACCTTATCATATATGTGATTTGTGAATATTTTTCCCCTCTGTATATTGTCATTTCAGTTTCTTGATAGTAGCCTTAGATGCACAAAACTTTTAAATTCTGATGAAGTCCAATTGATCTATTTTTTCTTTTGTTGCTAATGTTTTCGTCATTTCTAGGACTCCATTGCTAATTTTAAGGTCATAGAAACATATCCTTATGTTTTCTTCTAATAATTATATATATATGTGTGTGTGTGTGTGTATATATATATATATATATATATTTTTTTTTTTTGAGATGGAGTCTCACTCTGTCTCCCAAGCTGGAGTGCAGTGGCACAATCTCTGTTCACTGCAACCTCTGTCTTCCAGGTTCAAGCAGTTCTCCTATCTCAGCCTCCTGAGTAGCTGGGATTACAGGCGCCACCACACCCAGCTAATTTTTGTATTTTTAGTAGAGACAGGGTTTTGCCATGTTGGCCAGGCTGGTCTCGAACTCCTGACCTCAAGTAATCTGCCCACCTCAGCCTCCCAAAGTGCTGGGATTACAATCATGAGCCACTTTGTCCAGCCTGAATATTATAGTTTTAACTCTTATATTTAAGTCATTCCATTTTGAGTTCAACTTTACATATGATGTGAAATAGGGGTCCAACTTCATTCTCTTGCATGTGGATATTCAGTTGTCCCAACACCATTTGTCAAAGAGATTATTCTTTCCCCATTGAATGAACTTTGCACCCTTTTTAAAAATCAATTTGCTATAGATGTTTTCGTTTCTTTCTGGACCGTCAATTCTATTTCATTGTCTGTCTGTCTATCCTTACATCAGCACTACGCAGTTTAGTTTTTTAGTAAGTTTTGAAATCAGAAAGTATGAGTGATCTAATTTTTCTCTTTTTCAAGATTGTTTTGGCATTTGTGGTCCAAATTTCAGATGAATTTAAGGATCGCCTTTTTTATGTCTAGAAAAAGGACTCCTGGAACTTTGGTAAGAATTGCACTGAATCTGTAGATTGCTTTCGGTAGCGCTGCCATCTTAATAATATTAAGTGTTCCAATCCATTAACTTAAAATATTTTTCCATTTATTTAGGTCTTCAATTTCCCTCAGTAATGTTTCACTGTTTTCATTGTACATGTCTTTTATCTCTTTGGTTGAATTTATTCCCAAGTTTTATTCTTTTGGATGCATTATATGAAATTGCTTTTTAAATTTCCTTTTCAAATTTTTCATTGCTGATGTACAGAAATACCACTTAGTTTTGTATGTTGATTTTGTACCCTGCAATATTGCTGACTTTATTAGTTCTAATAGTTTTTTGTGTAGAAATTCAGGGTTTTCTACACATAAGATTATATCGTCTACAAACAAACAATTTTCCTTTTTCCTTTCTAGTTTAGATTCCATTGACTTCTTTTTCCTGTCTATTTATTCTGATGGAAACTTCCAGTACAATGTTGAATGGCAGCAGTAAAAGTGGGCACCCTTGTCTTGTTTCTGATCTTAGGGGCTCATTTCCTCACTTCTGTCAGGTCCCAGATTACAGTCTGTCATCTCTGTGAGGCATTCTCTGACTACCCTTTCCAAAACAGCAGTGCCCCCCACCCACTCCCCAGCCGGGCATCTTCTAGGCCCTTGTCCTGCTTTGTCTCCTTCCATAATGCTTGGTACCATTTCCATATCTTTATATGTTTATTATCTGTCTCCTTTTACTACATTGGAAGCTCTTGAGGATTTTACTCGCTACTCTCCCCTACCCCTAGAAAGGTGCCTGGCACATAAGAAACACTCAATAAATATTGTTGCATAAATAAATATACATATGCAATTTCTCATCAATGGAATTAAGTTGTTCGTGCTACTTTGTAAACTTGCAGTATCACACAACATTTGTCCTAGGCATGCTCCTTAGTAAGTAGCAATCTCCATCGTCCTTCTGCTAACTGCTGGAAGTCCATTGTATGGATGCACCGTAATTTCTTCACCAGTTCCTATGAGTGGACATGACAGTGACCATCCTCATAGGTACCTCTACTCCCCTTATTCCATTATGAATCTGACACTTAAAAAATATGGTAATGAGGCAAGGATGCATTTTTTGCTCCCTTTTCGTATTTTATTTGTTTGTTTAGAAATGTTTATACATTTTTCTCTCATTTCTCAAGGTCTCAGAACCTTTGGTTAGGGTGTCCCAGATCCTGACATTCTATTATATTTTTCTTTTGTATTTTTTTCCTACTTACAGATTGTTTGGTTATGACCAATGTTTTTGATAGAGGGTAGTTGGCTTGGACCGAGTTATAAAATCTTTCTTTTCAAGTGTGAAGGGTGCTGTGTTGGAGATCCCTGATTCCTGTTTTTGGGAGTTGGTCCCTAGAGGGAGAAACCTGAAAGGACTCTCAGCACGGAGGGACCCACAGGGCTGTACAGTGGTCCATGCAGGGCCATCTCCAGAGGCCGCCCTATTGCAACCACTCCATTAACAGGTCCCCTGTGTGTTTGCAGGAAAGGTCTGGGTTCCTAAGCAGAAGCCAATGGATCCCGTGCTGGAAAGTGTGACGCTGGAACCGGAGCTGGAGGAAGCCTTGGCAAATGCTTCAGATGCAGAACTCTGTGACATTGCAGGTAAGAGGCGTTCCAGGAGCTTTCCACATCTTCCAGACGGAGTTGACCCACATCTGCAGGGAACCTTGTAGGGCTCATTTCAGCATGAACACCTCCTCTATTTCTAACAAGAACTAGAGGAAACCGAGAGTGTGTTAAAATAAAAATGCATTCTCAAAAACCAAAACAGGGAAAACAGAGATAAAACCACCCGAGCCCATCACACCACGGGGCCATCTGTTGTTGCTATGGGACCCCATCCCAGAGGGACGTGGCTGTACCTCAGGGAGAGCCCACAGGTGCCCTTTCCCAGCCGTTTGCACTGAATCCTGCCCATGCCACTTGGGAAGAGAGGATAGAGGGAAAAGAGATAGAGGGCCTCTGGTGTCTTTGGCTTGGGAAGCTTACTAAGGGCTCGATTTTTACAACTTTGCACTTTGCCTGCAGTCAGCTCAGTGAGCCGGGCTTTGAGGGGTCACCCTTGTATATTGCATATTTGCCCTACACCCTCCATCTTCATGTGTGTTTCCATACAATCTTCACAAACTACCCCGAAACTTCAGAAGGTGGCCTGATATTCAGAGTCCTTCCCCGCCCCCTGCTTCAGTGCTACTCCTGTCTAGTCCCTGTCCCATTGCTGTGTGTTCTATCCCCAGGAGGGTCAGGCTCTGGCCACATCCAGCACCCTGTACACTCCCCACCTACTGTGCTCCCTGACCCAGGGAGTGGGTGGGTTTTTATTCTGCGGGCTTGGAGACTGCTAATCATAGCCCAGGGTGGGTGGGGTGAGGAGAGGCTCGAGGCAGGTGGGCAGGGGAGACGGTAGAAGGGGAGCCTGTGACTGATTGGCTATGAGAGCGAGGTAGAAGAGTCAAGCAGGGTAACCTCAGACACTAAGTGGTGTTGGTGCCATTAGTGACAGATGGCAACGAAGGAGCAGGAAGAGGGAAGATACGGAGTTCAGTTTATAACCTGTGGCATTTGAGGCGCCTGTGGGCCACCCAAGTGGGGTCAGTTGTATAGGAAGGTCTGGAGTGCTACAGGGGGTTCCCATTCAGGATAGAGATTTGGGCATCATTAGTGTTGGCAAGCTCCAGGCAGAACATATGACCCTTGTAGAAGCCTTTGGCAGCGGGAAGTGGGGGTGTCAAATCGTGGAAATGGGGCAAAGCTAGAATGGGGATCAGTTAGCCACAAATAGGCTGGGAACCAAAGTCCAAATCAAGATGGACAGAATCAGGTGCAGAAGCCATGGAGACAGAGTGAGGGTTCAGGGTTGGCCAGGAGGCTCAGAGGCATGTGAGACCAGAGGCCACGGCGGGGATGAGCCGTGGGGCAAGAGCACTGGGAACCTGGCCGGCCACAGCTGCCCTCTGTGTCTTGTGGGTGGTATTGTGCATGACTTTGATGATTTTTGTGCAGGGGTGGGGGAGCTGCTGGAGATGTGCAGGGGCAGTGAGCAGACTCACCTCTACCCAAAGGGCACTCTGGATGGTGACAGGTGAAGCCAGGTTTGGGGGACCTGAGGAGTGAATGCAGAGAGCCAATGTGTAGACCCCAAGTCCAGAGAGCCCTTTCCTCGGGAGACAGGAAATTTGAAGAGGGACAAAGGGCAGTGGCTTGAAGGCTATCAGGACTGGGAGAGAATAGTTTTCCTGTTCACTGTGAAGTACAGAAGCAGTGAGTGCTTCACCCAGGTGGGAAGGGAGTGCTTAACTCCGGAACCTAGTTTGCTAGCGTAGAAATTTATCCTGTCAGAAACCACACAAGTCAAGTAGATCCTCCATTGCGCCCATATATTGTATGTCACACTTCAACTAAACCATCTCCTGATGGGGGTCCCTTGACTTTGGGTTAGTCTGCGAGGCAGGGACGCAGCTGATGGCTTGGTGTGCCATCTCCACATTGACTGACGCTGGGGCTGTTTTTACCGTGGACTTTCTCCTCCAATCACCCTCCATGACGTCACTCCCCTCATTAGGCAGCTCCAAGGGATTATCAAATGACTACTGTCACAACCTCCGGCTCCTGTAGTTCCTGTGCCAAAACAGAGCTGCAACCGTGTGCCAGGTTTCTGTGTTGCTTTCTTGAAACTATTTCTCTTAATTTTTTTTTGGCGTGGCTATTTATCATTATCTGTTAACGACACAATACCCTGCCGATGTCTGGGAAGGAGAAGGGAGCTGTAAGTCTACACCAGTGGAAACTGGCTAAGCATGGATGCCTGTCATTTGATGTTGGACATTTGAAAGGGGGCAGCATCCCTGGGGAAGGAGGGACTGAACGTTGTTGACCACCTACCATGTCCCAGGTGCTATGTGAGTTGCTCTCAAGACCTTGTTGTATTTACTGACCAAAACAATCCTATGAAGTCACTTCTATTACTGTCCCCATTTTACAGATGGAGAAAGTAGGCAAGGTGTGGTTAAATGCCTTGCCCAAAGGGTTTAAACCCAGGCAGCCTCATTCTAGGGCCGACGGGCAGTGTCACCACCCGTGTAACCTGACTGAAGCCCTCAGGGTAGGGGAGGACACAGAGCGCAGAGGGTGACAGGCAAGGCTGGAGAAGCTGGCTGAGGACAGGGGGTCACATCAGGAAAGGCTCTGGATGCCACACCAGAGATGAAACCTGCGACTAGGGGATGTGGGAGAGCTAGATGGCAGCAGGGGTTTGAGTGGAGAGGAAGCAGTGTTCTGCAGGATGGGGGAAGGGAGGAGGCAGGTCCTGGAGGAGGCTGAGACCTGGGCAGAGCTGTGGGACTGCATCTGAGATGCAGCTTCACCAAGAGCCAGCGGTTCCTGGTGCCGGCTCACAGGCCGAGCAGCTGAGATGGTGCCAGGCTTTCTGGCCGGAGGCAGCAGAAAACAGGCTGGGTGGCTGATGAGGAGTGCTCGCCGAGAGCTGACTTCAAAGACTCCGCATGAGATGCAGGCTGGACTTCGAACATGGTGTTGGGAGTGCTGGGCAGAGCAGGCCCATGAGAGTGATGGGTGGGTGGGGCCCTTTTTCATGGAGCGGGTGGCTGGGGCCACGAGTGTGGGTGACTCACTGCAGGAAGAAGAGTAGGGAGAGAAGGACATGGGGCATCCAGGTCCCCTGTAGTCGGTATGGCCTCTCTCCAGGTGGAACATTGCCATCAGCTCAGCCCTTGCTTGCCCACTCACACACAGTCAGTGCCATCCATTTAGTCTCTGGCTAGCCCCTGGCAAAAGAATGGTAAGAAAACAGCCCAATTTTCACCCTCTTAGAGCCCACGTTAAACAAACACCAGGCATGTGTGAAGTGACAAATGAGATTGAGTCTCAAACAGAATCAGGACAGTGTGTGAGGGGGGCACTGGTCCAGAGGGTGGGGCTGGGGAGACCAGGAGGAGCTGTGGAGAAGAGCCTAGGAGCAGAAGAGCAGCACTGAGGACGGGCGTGGAGAAGGTCCAGGACTCGGGAGCGGCAGGAGAAGCTGTTCTGGGTGGGAAGGGCAGGCCCCTCTGAGCTGTGTGCTCTGCAGGGGTGGCATGGCAGGCTTGCTATCTGCTGATGTTAGGAGCCTGGGGGGCACCCTCAGGTGTGCCCTCCTAACTCAGGTGTGACACAGGTGAGGTGCATCACTCATGCATTCACCTGTCTGCTGATTGAGCCAGTGCACATTATCAACCTCCTAGACACTAGGATGAACCAGAGCCAGTTCTTGACTTTGGGAGGCCCAAGAGCTGATGAGGAGGACAGACCAGAAGCATGTATTTTTTTTTTTTTTGAAACCATAAAGTCTTTTATCCCTTAAACATGTAGATTTCAACATTAAAAGTTTCCCTGCTGGGTGACAAGCAGAGTGCACAAGTTCCTGGCGGGACTAAGTTCTTGGCGCGTAGCCTTGGGTTGTAGGTCAGAAGCTGCTGGGAGTCAGGAAGCCCTTGCAATTCCCAGTGCCTCCCCTGCCCACTCAGCGAGGTGATGCTGGATGGCCTTTAGGGACCTTTCAGGTGGGGCAGGACCCAGGAAGGAAGTGGGGTAGGGAGACTCATCATTTAGATGGGACAGCCTCTGGCCACTCACCCCCAAGGGCAGCTGGCAACCTGGGAGTCTTGCAGCTATCAGAGGCAGGCTTAGCCAGACCACCCCCTGGCTTCTGGCTACTTCCATGTGCTTAGGCACCTGTCTGGCTACCCTACCAGTGGCAGGGTGTATCTTATCCAGGAGCAGTTCAACTGCATCCAAGTCCTGGACCGGAGCCAGTTCTCCCACCTGTCCCTGAGATGTAGGAGAACATCTTCCAGCCATCTGCCTAGAGCCAGCCTGAGCAGCTGGCAGCTGCAGGGGCTGGGGATGTGTGCTGTTATCTCCCTGCGTCCTGAGTGGAATTACCAAATGAGCGAACTCTGCCAAGGCAGGGAGAGGAAACAGAACTCAATGTTCTTTTTCAGAGTTCAAAAATAGTCCTTTTTGAGTTTTGAGGAAGATCTAGACTTAAAAAAAAAAAAAAATCCAGTTCCCCAGTGCTAAATTCAGCCTTGCCAGTATCTACAAAGAATGAAGCAACAGGCAATGTTGATGTGCTGTTTTCTGCCGTCACTCACTTCTGGCGACGTGGTGTGGCACAAAACCAAGTGAGAGAGAAAGTCTCGGTTTTGTGCCTCGGTCTGGCGGCCTGGTGGAAGGTAATACTAGCCCCAGGCATTCTGCCCATCAATGCAAATTTAGCTAGGCCCTTCCCTTCCTTCTTTCCTTTCTTCTTTCCCTCATTCCTTCTTTTCATCCTTCCTTTTTGGAATTCTAATTTTCTCTGAGCCACAAAATGGTTTTACTTATTCTTAGCCCTGCTATTAACATATGTAACATCCTAGAATACATGTTATCTGTCCTTAGAACACCGAAGTCAAGAGGAAGTTTTAGAAGTTTAGAACTGCTGGTAATCTAGTGAATGAGAATACTAGCTTAAAAGCCACGAGGGTCCTTGCTATATGGTTTTGGCGAACCATTTCCCTCTTGAGCTTGCTGAAAAAGTTAGGGGTGGGGAGTCTACCACAGATGCCCTGGGTGCTTTTTGTTTGTTTGTTCATTTGTTTTTAGGCAGAGTGTCACTCTGTTGCCCAGCCTGGAGTGCAGTGGCACAGTCTCGGCTCACTGCAACCTCCATCTCCCAGGTTCAAGCTATTCTCCTGTCTCAGTCACCCAAGTAGCTGGGATTGCAGGTGCACGCCACCACACCCTGCTAATTTTTGTATTTTTGGCAGAGACCGGGTTTCACCATGTTGGCCAGGATGGTCTCAAACTCATGGTCTCAAGAGATCCACCCACCTCAGCTTCCCAAAGTGCTAGGATTACAGGCATGAGCCACCATGCCCAGCCCCTGGATACTTACTGTGAAAGTCAAACAGGATAAAAACATGAGAAATTGTTGTGTGGCTAAATCCTATGGGTAGGTAAGAGATTAGTTCAAACACTCTATTTTACAAGTGAGAAAACTGAGCCCCCCGCCACTAAAAGGGAAGTGACCTATACAGCGTTACCCAGAAAATTCATACCGAGGCTCAGACTGAAACGCAGGTCTCCTTTCTCTTGGTCTCCTGTCTCTTGTCACTTTGCCGCCTCCATCCCTCTTTCTAGACTATCACAGGAAGCTGGCATCTGTGTGCCAAATGCACTTTCTATTTTCCACCTCCCTATACTCTAAGCCACACCAGCCAGCCATATGAGGCTACATGTTTCATGTGATCCCCAACAACCTTTACGAACTGTTTCCAAGCCTGAAACCCCAGCACATCCCAGAACCTCCCCCCACCCCGCCCCCACCAGCTGCTGTGTGGGAACTGCGAGAGCCTGCCCTGGGATGGGACTCATTCGTGGTGATCTGATTCACCTGCTGCTGACTCAGGCCTCAGCTCCTGTTGCCCACGTAGACGCAGCCTAAATTAAAACCCCGAGAGCTCGACAAAATGCAGATGCCTCTCTCCCCACCAGTTCACTTAGTGATGAACAAGCAAGTCTAATTTTAGCAGAGAAGAATCTTAGAATGTGAGAAACAGAAGGGAATTTGAGATCATCTTGTCTTGTGGTTTTCGACTCGCACTGAGCAACAAAATCACCTGAGGAGATTAAAAAAAAGAATCTCCAGAGATTCTGATTGGTTGGTCCAGGATGGAGACAGGCACTGAAATGTTCTTAAAGCTCCCCGGGGGATCCGTGTGTGCAGCCTTGACCGAGAGCCACTGGTCTCGTCTCCATGCCTCATTGGAAAGAGGAGGCTGAAGCCTGGGCGGAGCGGGGGAACTGCCCAAGGTCACACTGATATCACGGGCATGGTCAGGGCTGGAACTTGGGTCTCCTGACTCTTCATTAAGGGTTCCCATGTTGTCTCTCTAACAGGAAACCATGTCTAATGAAATGACTTGGGTATTTTTAAAAAATTATCACCAAATATTTGCCAAATACCATATTCAGGGAGAGGTAGAAGAGAGAATATCCTTCCCTGACCTCCAGAAGCCTACAGTCTAGTAGGAGAAGCACACGTGTATCTAGATATGTCTAACACCAAGTAGATTCTGAGGCATACACCAGGTGCTGTGGGAGAACTACAGAGGGAGAGGAGGAGTCCAGGAGGACTCCCTGGAGGAGGAAGGGTCACTCCCAGTCTTGAAGGAGAGAGAGGGAGATCTGATTTTTTTTTTGTTAGATAAAATACAGGATGTTCAATTGAATTCAGATTTCAGAGAACAACAAATATGACCCAAGGTTGAACGGGGCCTACTTATGCTAAAAAAAAAATGTGTTGTTTATCTAAAATTCCAAGTCAAGTGGGTGCAGAGAATCACCCACAGAAAGGAGGGCACTAGCAAAAGCAGGGACTGTTTGTGTGGCTGGAGCAGAGACTGTTGGGACGGGGAGTGCAACAACACTGTTGAGATGGGGCCCCCCGGTGGGGGGGTGGGGCTGTGAAGCCAGGCTCTGGGTTTGGACTTGGCTGTACGAGCCACCATCCTCCCATCCGGACAGCTGCAACAGCCTCATGGCTCTGCAGCCATGTCCATCTCTCCCTTCTCTAGTGAGTTCTCAACACAGTAGTCACAACTCAGGTCAGGCTATCTCATTTCTTGCTCATGCCTTCAATGGCTTCTCAGAACCTCCAGGCTTTCCCACCTGCATTCCTCTGCCTGGAATGTTCTGTTGCCCTTCTCTTAGCTTGGCCAACACTTACTCCGCCTTCCCATCCCAAGTCCCTCTTTTATGCTCTCTCAGGACTGAACTTTTCCTCTACCACACTCACCACACCCTGCACTGCTTTTTCACTGCATGGGAACTTGCTTGGGTCCTCTCTCCCCCAGCACACTTTCATCCCCGGGAGCAGAGACTCGGCCTTTCTTATTCTCCACTGTCCCCACCAGAGCCTGGCACACAGTGCTGGGGTGGGCTTCAGTACATGTTGAATGAATGAATGGCTGAGCATGGGAGTGATGAGGTCAGGTTGGCATGTCTGGCTGCTCTGTGCTGCGTGCTGGGAGGAAGAGGCCAAGACCAGGGCACCAGTGATGACACAGCCGTGGCGATACAGCCCAGGAATGATCAGGCCTCCACGAGGACGGAGGTGATGGGATGGGAGGGGGATGGATCTGAGAGGCACTGGGGCAGCCGAATGGGCCTGCGAGGAGAAGGTGTGACATGCTCTGGGGTTTTACCCTGAGGGACAGGCAGGATGACGAGTTGGAAAGAGACCCTTCTAAAAAAAGGGGTTGTCACTGGAAAGAGCCATTCTGGTTTGGCCACATTGAGCTGGATGTGCTAGCAGGACATCAGGGACTCAGAGGCCAGGGGCAGAGCAGCCTGGGTTGGGGCTGGAGATTTCAGAGTCACATCAACAGAGGTGAGAGTAAAAGTAAAATAAAATTCTGGATTCTTCATGTAAGTGTTTCTTGCCATTTCTGTGAGCCAGAGTTCCCAGGGTTTGGAGTGTGGGTGCCTAGGAGGCTCTTTAGACTGCAGAGGCGCATCACGGGCCCTTTCCTTGTCCCTGCAGCGATCCTGGGCATGCACACGCTCATGAGCAACCAGCAGTACTACCAGGCCCTGAGCAGCAGCTCCATCATGAACAAGGAGGGGCTCAACAGTGAGTATGCACCCGCCCCCCGAGGGACCTCATGCTTCTTGCCTCCTTCACTCACTGATATTCTCTGACTGGTTGCAGAAGTTTTAACATGTTATGTAGCCAGATAAAAAGAAAAAAAAAAATGTTGTGTAGCCAAATCTGTTCATCCTTTCCTTTGAGTCTCCTGGGAGTTATGTCTTGTTTACAAAGGCCTTCTCTATCCCAATATTATAAAAATGTTCTCCTATATTTTCTTCTAAAAGTTTTAGAGATTTACTTTTTATATTCAACTTTTTCTTTTTTAAGACAGGGTCTCGCTCTGTCAGCCAGGCTGGAGTGCAGTGGCACAATCTTGACTCACAGCAGCCTGGATCTCCTGGGCTCAAGCGATCTTCCCACCTCTGCCTCCTGAGTAGTTGAGACTACAGGTGTATGAAGTCATACCTGGCTAGTTTTGTTTATTTTTTATGGAGATGAGGTCACACTGTTGCCCAGGCTGGTCTTGAACTCCTGGATTCAAATGATTCTCTTGCCTCGGCCTCCCAAAGTTTTGGGATTACAGGCATGAGCCACCACACTTGGCCTTACATTCAATTTCTTTTTTTTTTTTTTTTTTGAGATGGAGTCTTGTTCT
>NW_016107366.1:8391998-8440483 GCF_001604975.1 Cebus imitator | reverse complement strand
GAGTTTCGCTCTTGTTACCCAGGCTGGAGGGCAATGGCGCGATCTCGGCTCACCGCAACCTACGCCTCCTGGGTTCAAGCAATTCTCCTGCCTCAGCCTCCCGAGTAGCTGGGACTAAAGGCACACGCCACCATGCCCAACTAATTTTTGTATTTTTAGTAGAGACGGGGTTTCACCATGTTGACCAGGATGGTCTCGATCTCTTGACCTCGTGATCCACCCGACTCGGCCTCCCAAAGTGCTGGGATTATAGGTGTGAGCCACCGTACCCGGCCTTCAACTTCTTAATCTACCTGGAGTTCATGTTTGTGTGTGCTATGGAATGAGATCAAACTTGCATTTTCTTTGAATTGATATCCGATGGTCCCAACACCATTCCTTGCAAGATTGAGCCTTTCATCACTGGTTTGGGCCTCCACCTTTATCATCCACGTGGGTCCATTTCTAGGTGCCTCCTCTGTTCCATGAGCCCTTTTGTCCTTTCCTGGGCCAATTTTGCATTACCTTAATTACTCCACTGCATTGTTCCAAAGCTGGCATTTTGGCCCCAAACAAAAATGAGGCTGCCAGAAAAATAATTATTTCTCCATCTGGAAGACGGGCGCATTTCTTTCCCATCCAGGCTTCATCTTGGTCTCCCAAGAGCCCACTGTGGTAATGAGAACCGGTGAAATGACTCTCCCTGCTTTACAGGTGAAGACCCAAGGTTCAGAGAATTTAAGTAACTCACCCAGTTCTTGCAGCACCTCAAAGGCAGAGTCCAAATAGAACCCCAGCCTCCTGGCTCCCTTGCGGGGCTGCTTCTGAGTGGAGCCCCCTACCCCCACCAGCCCCTGCGATGTGCAGCCTTCACGTGCCCAAACTCTGCACATGTTCCCTTCCAGAGCATCCTTGTGTTGGCAGAAAGTGAGCCCCTTGTTTCTGTGAGCCACTTCCTTTTGTTGGTCACTCTAGGTGTGATTAAACCCACACAATACAAGCCTGTGCCTGACGAAGAACCAAACTCAACAGACGTAGAGGAAACGCTGGAACGGATAAAGAACAATGACCCGAAACTTGAAGAGGTTAACCTCAATAATATCCGGGTAAAGTCCATTTATTTCACTTTCCCTGTGTGTGGGTGGGGGAGGGGAACTGTGTCACCCAAACGCAGATGGTCCACGCTTGGCTGTGCAGAGTAAACAGGGTCCTGTTTGGACTCTGGGTGTTTCTGCATCAGGAATAGGGACAAAACCTTTGCAAATGGGAGCCTTTAAGGGGGGTGGCGGTGTAAACAAGCGCATCCCGCAGTCCTGGTTTCTTTCTGAGGATGATATCGGGGCCAGATGTTTAGCATGGACCAGTCCCACTTCGATCTGGAAACCTGCCTCATTATTCAAAACACCGAGAGATTCTCTGAGATAAAATCATGAGTCAGACACACGCTGCTGCACGGGATCTCAAGGCTGGAAAAGTCCATTGCCCACTAAGCTTGGGGGTAACACAGGCCCTGGGCAGGTCCCTCCCCTGTACCATTGCTACTGCTGTATCACTTTCATATTCAGCCTCATTTTACAGCCACAGAAGGGAGCTGTTGGCCAAAATGTCCAAAGCAATATCCCAAGCCGTCTGCCCTTTTCTCTGTGGACATTTCCTTATGTGATCCCCAGGGCAGGGAGGGACAGGTGGGCAGGCAGTCCCACCCCGAACAGGCCACTGGAGAAAGAATTCAGAGACAGACGCAGCTGCCTACCCACCTGCTCAGCCCGGGGACCACCGGATTAGTTCTGGGAGGGGGTGGAGGTAAGACTAGAAGCCAGCCCCCCATGCCCCTGCTCCACTTTCTTTCCTTCTCCACTTTCTTTTAAGCAGCTGCCAGCCCCACGGCACCATCAGATTGGAAACCTGCACCCTAGTGTTTGCCTCCACCTGGCCTCGCCGTGCTCTGCTCCCGCGGGAGCTTAAGTGACACTCTGAAATGAGAGATGGTAAAAACACAGCCATGTTTGATTTCATGTGCCCAGTGGGAGACACTGGCACAATTCAGAATGCGGCACTCTGGCAGTGAATGCCACCTCAAGGCTGCATGAGGGATGGAAGCTCCCTGTGAGGCCTGCCTCCTCTGGCCTCAGTTTCCCCTCTCTGCTATGAGCCTGTTGGTCCAGATCTCATTGGTTTTCACCTGAGAAGATCATCACCATTTTGTAAAAGTTCCCCAGGAGTCTCTGATGTGCAGCTGGAGCAGAGACCCCCTGGGGAAGATGTTACATTGTATGTAACCCCCTCTCCTGTTTTCCAGAAACAGGGCCAGAGAGGGGAAGAGGCTTCCACAGAGACACATAGCAAGTCAGAAACACTGCCAATCACTGGGGCCAAAGCCAGGTCCAGCCCTTCCCCACACCCCAAGTCCTAGCTCTTTGCAACACTCCACGCCTTAATTTTTGCCTCTTCTCTGGCCTCCAAGTGCACAAAGAAGTTACAGGTCTTATCTGAAATTTTCAGGAAGGATTTTCTAAATCTGTTTACCAGAAAGTTCTCCCCAAATCTTAGTCATCTGGGACAAAGCCCAAACCTTTTGCCCATTCAGCTTTTTGGCCAGAGACTTGCCAGAAATCAGTGAGGAGCCAGGCTAATCTGCCTGCCTCAGCCTGCCCCAGGGGAGGCTTCTGGTCACTCCCTCTGTTGCCTTTCTTTGTGCAGAATATCCCCATCCCCACCCTCAAGGCGTATGCAGAAGCCCTGAAGGAAAACTCATATGTGAAGAAGTTCAGCATCGTGGGCACACGGAGTAATGACCCCGTGGCGTATGTACGTATCTTTCTATTCTGTTGCATTGTGGATAGGGGGCTTTGAAACAGAAGGGTTGAAATATACGGCCTCACGACCGGTTGTATCCCACTAATGAAGTGTTCTATGTGGTAGCGGAAAGCACTGGACCAGGAGCCATGGCGGGTGTAGAGGGATCAGCCATTACCCAGCACCACCCACACATCATCCCAGCCAGTCTTCACAATCACCGCCAGTCTCAGCTGTGCAGGTCTCCCACTTTGCACTTAAAGAACCTAGGGTTCAGAGAGGTCAGGCAACTTGTTTTGTCCAGTCACACAGCAAGTGAGAGGTCGGACCTGCAATTCCAGTGCAGTCATGTGACCCTAAATCTGGTGCTGTCTTCACTCAGCACATCATATTAGAACAAGGGCCTGCCCCTCCCTGTTCCTCAGTTTTTCCTTCTCTAAAATCAGTGGTTTCAGCTGGGCGCAGTGGCTCATGCCTCTAATCCCAGCACTTTGGGAGGCCAAGATGGGTGGATCACTTGGGGTTAGAAGTTCAAGACCAGCCTGGCCAACATGGTAAAACCCCGTCTCTACTAAAAGTACAAAAATTAGCTGGGCACGGTGGTGCATGCCTGTAATCCCAGCTACTTGGGAGGCTGAAGCAGGAGAAGTGCTTGAGCCCAGGAGGCAGAGGATGCAGTGAGCCGAGATCACACCACTGCACTCCAGCCTGGGTAACAGAACAAGGCTCCATCTCAATCAATCAATCAATCAATTAACTAAAATCAAATAAAATCAATGGTTTCATCAGCAGGTCCCAATGACCAATTTTATTTTACCAAGTCTCAAAAGACATTTCCGATCAAATTAAATTGTACTTACTCTGAAGTGGCCATCAACTCTTCTTTTTAAACAGCTAGCACACATGTATTAAGAGTCTGTCTGTGCCCCACACTACGTTAGGTTCTGGGAATACAACGGTGACCCCACAGTCTCAGCTCCCACTTTCATAAACATTCTAGTCCATTTGGCCTAGGAGACAACTACAGGATCACAGTACAGTGCGATCACTGCAAAGCTACGTTCCTGCAAGAAGGGCAGAAACTAGTTCATCTGGGCTAGTAATTGACAATTTAGTAGAAATAGGTTTTTTTCTGATTTTTAAAATAGGTAGGACAGTGTTCTTTCATATTTTTGAAATAATAGAAATAGCTCACAGTCTCCCATTGCTGCCTGTGGGGAATCTCTGGATCGATGACCTCGGACCTCAGATCTCCATGGATCCTGAGTTTGCCTTTAAAAACACAGCTGGCAAAGCCACATGCCCTGTATGCTACTATGTCATGGATCAGAAAGCAAGCATGTCCATGCTGGCCCTCAGCTGATGTCCACAAATGCTTTTTGGACATGGGCTCTGCCAGACCAACAGCTGATATCAGTCCGTGCATACCAGTATGTCCATGTCAAACACTGAGATGCTTCCTCACCATTTGGTAAAGCAGGCTGCCAGAGCTCTGTCAGTGCCCCCACTGCCTAGCCGAGCTTTTCTTCTGGGCACCGGTTTCTCCACTGGGACCCAGCATGCAAGGAGTTAACACCTGGCAAGACAGTGCCTCCAGGACTTACTCAGCCACCAGCAAGTCCAGTTGGATCAGCCTGGTGAATTGCCTACTGGTTGTTATTTGATTACTTTTTTTAAAATTAGATTTGATTAAGCCAGGCCAGGCCTTTCCTAGGAGCAGGGAGGTTCTGGTGGAGGGTACAGAGAGGACTCTGACTGGGTCCATTCCCTCAGGAGGGCCAGCCAAGTCCGAGACAGACACCATTGTAGAGAAAGCTGACATGCCATCCTGGGGGCACACTGAAGTGAGGGGCACTGAGGAGGGGTGATGATTTGAAAACAAAGGGCTTCCTGGGAGCTGAGCCTCTCTGCAGGTCTCAGCAAGGCAGGGGTGATGGGGCAAGTATTCCTAGCTTGGAGCATCATTTCAGAAAGCATGGCCCACTGATCAGTATGTCCTATCAGCTGCTGGTGTCTTCTTTCCTCCATGACATATCGTTTCCACCATCTGCTAATTACCTCATTTCCTTCAGAGGCTCTGATTGTCATCTATACCCTTTGGCTGAGTTCCTCTGAACGTGCTAGGGGCCACCTAAGCTCCTCTTCTCCAGTTTGCCCTGGTTACTTGCCCAGTGGGTGGTTTCCCAGGCTTTCCTCTTCTGCTCTGTAGTGATCAGATGAAGAAAACCATGTCTCCATGGAATTTCCACAGGGCAGTAGGAGAGACAAGTGGGGAGTATGTATGGGAGGTTGAAACTTCACTGGTTGCTGAATGAACATTTCCTGAGGACCTATATGTGCTGGGTACTGTGAGCAACATAGGATGGATAGGATGCATTTTCAGCCCACCAGGAGTATATAGTCTAATGGCAGAGACAACCCCGGTATGAAAACAACTCCGAACAGAGGAATACAAGGTCCATAATGAGGGAAGTATGGCTCCATTCTATGAGGATTCAAGTGGGTAGGCTACAGTCAGCTAGGGAATGTCAGCAAGAGCTCTAGGGGAAAGGAGCATTGAGAATGGCCTTGAAAGATGGGCAGAGCTTGGACAGGGAAGCAGAAAGGGAAGGGAGTTCCAGGTTGGAGGGATAAAAAGGGCAAAGACAAAGTGGAAAAGCACTGAGCTGAGCAGGCATGGGGAGCTGTGAGTAGCCCCACTAAAGAGGAGTGGTGAGAGCTGATTCTGGACAGAGGAGGCGACCCAAGTCACAGAAGCTTTGGAAGTAGGCTAAGCAGCATAGAATTCTACTGTGGGGGATTGGGAGCCATGGCAGGTTGCAGGAGAGGAGAGACACAGTCAGAGTTATGCTTGGTGAAGGACCTGGTGGAGATCATCCTCCTGTGCCCCTAGGTGTCTTAGGATCTACCCAGAGGGGCCTCCAGCCTTGCTCAGGGTGACTCATGGGCATCCTTACATTTCTCCTGTGCTTCAAGGCCCTTGCTGAGATGCTCAAGGTGAATAAGGTGTTGAAGACACTGAATGTGGAATCCAACTTCATTTCTGGAGCTGGGATCCTGCGCCTGGTGGAAGCCCTCCCACACAACACTTCTCTGGTGGAACTGAAAATTGACAACCAGGTGAGATGGTCAAGGGTCTCCTCAGGTCTATAACTAAGTGCAGCCCACTGGCCTGCATTTTTTCTCATGCTGCTGGATGGAGCTGAGAATGCTGATGATAGACACTCAGAGCCCAGCTTTGAGGGACCTCCAAGGTCCCCAAAGTTCATATCCTCTACCATGTTCACCTTCCTCCTTCATCACTCCCACTATGTGCTCTTCCAGTTCTGCTTGAGTCCCTCTTGTGATGGGGCACACTCTCCTTACCAACATCACCCCTTCCATTCTTAGGCAATTAGAGCATTCTTCCATATATCCAGTAGAAGTCAGTTCCCTGTAAGTCCTGTTTGTTGGGCTTAGCTCCGTACCCTGCTTCTATCCGTTCTCTGCTTCTAGGACATCTGTTGCACAGACTTCATGAACTACTAAACTCTCCTTCCCCAGGTTAAAATCCCCCATTTTCTTCATTCTCCTCCATTTAACGGGACTTTTGAGTTTCCTTACCTTTCAGGTTACTCTCTGGGCAAATTCTAGTTTGTCTTTATTCTTACAGAGTTACTGTTTCTCTGTAACTTCTGTGGGCCAGTCATTTATCTGCAGGGTAACTTTCAGCTCCAACTTTCTGAGAGGCTGCTAATAACAATATCTTATATGTTACATGTGTTGAGCGTCTCCTGTAGGCCGGGCTCTGAGCTACACATCTTACATCCATCATCTTTGATCTTCACAACAACCCTGCAGAATGTGGGTATCATTTTCAGTGTTACTACCTGCAGGGGTCTGTCTTGCAAACTTTTACTAAGCAACAGATGAATAAAGTACACTGACACACAGATATTATGTTTTGCTAGTTCAGCTGAGGGACTGGGTGGCTTGCAGATTCCTTGGAGAGTGCTGTAAACAGTTGCAATGGCCATCCTTTACTAGTTAGAGAGACTTGCATTTATTTAGTAAAGTTTAATTCACAAAAGCTTGAGTTAACACCACCAGAGTGGATATTAAAGCACAGGTTCTGATGCTTAAAGCAAACACCATTAGCGGATAATATCCTTGGTCAACCTTCTCCTGAGAGAGCCATCTGGCTCAAAGATTAGTTTTAAGACCATGTGAGTAAACAAGTTAGTTAGGTAAACTCTTTTGCATACCTTAGCTATTTGCTTTACTTATTAACTAAATGTAAGGGGGATTCAGGCTGCCTTTGGCTGAAACTGCTACTAAAACTGTGAAAAACCTTTCAGGCCTTCTGAAAGAGTTTGAAACTATATTCTATAACTTTACTATTTTTCTTTTAATACTTTTGCCACCACCTTGAGTGAATTCCTACATCTTCAATCTCAGTTTTCAGAAAGCAGTCCAGACAGGCCAAAGATAAGCCCCTTTTTCAGGGTCACAAGGTCAGCATTTAGGAAGCAGGATTTGAATCCAGGTCTCCTTGACTCCAAAACTCACACCTCTTCCACTGTAACATATTTCTTTTGATGTTAAAATGCTTTCTTTTTTTATAAATGGGGGACTTAGTTATTTTTTCCCCTACATGGAAAATTTTTGCTGAATGGTTATATTAATGTATGCGTGGAAAAAAGACTGGAATGAAATATTACAAATTCTAAACAGTGATTATACCTGAGTGAGATTATCACTAGTTTTTAACTTTTTTATTGTAAAATATGGCAAACATACAGAAAAGTACATAAAACTTAAATACATAGCTTAAGGATTATAACAGGCATGTAACCCCTGTCCAGGTCAAGAAACTAAAACATTACCAACCTCCAGAAGATTTTGACTCCCTTCCCAACCATAACCCTTTCAAAACCATTCACAGCTTGCTCCCCACTTACTTTCATGCCTCCTTGCCTTTCCCTCCTCCTGGAATGTCGTCACCTGCCTCTACCCTCTTCTCTGCCTTCTGGGTTTAGTTGAAGCTTCTCTTAATCTTAGTGGTATTCTAGAGACAACTTGAACCAGCTTGCAAGAACTGATTGTGCATATCTTTTCCCAAGACCAGTGATGGCACATTGGTACCTTGAATTGCTCATGATAGGAGGGAGTGTTTACACTATGGAAATTGGCAAACTGGCACACCATGCATCAGGGGTGTTTTGTTTTTTTTCTTTGAGATCCAGGTTATCCCCTTCTTCTCCCACTAGCTTGCCATAGCTCCTCCAAACCTCTGCCCAAAGAGAGTTAAATGCTTCTTCCTCTGGGCTCCCTAGCACCTTGGCTTCCCTTGAGCTTCCCAGAAGCTGGTGCTATGTCTGAGGCAACTCCATATCTCAGGGCCCAGCTCAGGACCTGGCCCTTCAGGGGTGCCTGGTAAGGAAGTTGCCTTGGATGGTCGTGCATATTGTTCATGACACAATGAGGTAGCAGAGAGCAAAATTCAACCCGGAATCCACACTCCAAGCTTGGTGCCTCAGTATGGGGCTTTGTTCACCCAGAGAGGACACCTTTTTCTCATTCATAGAAAGTGGTCACATGAGCCGTCAGCAGCCGTGTCACATGCATTAGCTGCAGTGGACTCCTTGCATCTCTCCCATGCCGGTGGTCTGCTGCTGCCTCACTCATTCTCAGGCCCTCCCCAACCCCACCCCTTGGGCACCCTCCCTTGGCCATTGCTGACTCTGCTCCATTGGAGGCAAGAGGGACAGAGGAGATGGAACAAAGGCATGCAGGCTTGGCAGCAGCCCTGGGCCAGGCCCTGGGATTGGCTACTTATGTGAATCCCAGCCTGGCCTGGCAGGAAGTCAGGGTCTACCCAGAGTCAGCTGAAACTTAACTCCTCGGGCAGAATGTCAGCCAAAGAGGACTGAGAGCACTGGCTTCAGGTCACTGTGGTGGCAGCTGCCAGGGAGTTGCCCCCTCCCTCCACACACTGTCACCCCAGAGTCCAAGATGGTACCCATGCTAACCATCACCCTTACGCTAGCTGATCACCCTGGTTCAAACAAATTCACTTTCCTGAGCCTGTTTCCTTGCTTGTAAGATGGGGATGGTAAGAATCTGCTTCTAAGGAGATAGCCGATGTAAACTCTGAAGTTGTTAACTTTTAGAATTACTAGGAAGGTGATCTAGGGAATTCACACATTATTCTAAGAGTGAATTTCCTGAGCAGGTATCATGCGCCAAGAATCATACTGGGTGCTTTGTGTCTGTTATCTAATTTAATGTTTACAAATACTCTGTAAGTGGATGTTACAACCCACCCCCATATCACAGATGAAGAAACTGAGCGCCAGGCAGGCTATGCAACCTGCCAGAGGCCACACAAGAAGCAAGAGGGGCAAGATTCAAACCTAGGTCTGTGTGACTCCAGAGTCCATGTATAATGCTTTTCCTGTTTGGGTTCTCAAAGCAGCTGTGGTTTCATGTGATGTTAGCCTGGCTTTTCTCATCTGTCCTCTGGCCTGGGCCCTGAGCACTGCTCAGCACACCTCCCATCCAGTGAGTCTCTTTTTAGGTTCATCTCGACATTTTGATGGATGCTGGCTGCTTGCCAGGACTCTGCTGGGCTGTGTGTGGGACTGAAGCTCCAGATCCGCCCTCCAGAAATTTCCTCTCTGGATGGAGGAAAGATGGTTACAGAAAGCACCATCATGCCAGGTGCTCCAGCAGCCAGGAAATGGGCGGTGAGATCCATGAGAGGGAGCAGCCTTAGTCAGGAACAGGGATCAGGGAGGGCTGCTTGGAGGAGGCAGATTTTGAGATAAACCTATAGATGCTGCATAGACCCATAGGGTGGAAAGTTTCCCAGGTGAAGTGGAGGCCATGGCATCCCAGGTGCAGAGAGATGGAGTGGGGAAAGCATGGAACCCATGCACACAGGCTCATGATACCCCCAGAGGAAAGCCTGAAAGAGGGTTAGGAGTTAGAGAGCTTTGAATGGGTGGGTTGGGGGAAAGTAGGCCGTGGCTGTGCTCTGGGAAGATGGTTCTGGCTGGATGGGAGGAGACTGGGGGGCAAGGAGAGGTTATCAGGGCCCAGGACCAGGGGGCTATGAGGAGATGCTCCTGCCTAACTGGAGTTGGGCCTCAGGGAGGGGGCTTGCTGACCCAGGCTCGGGAGGAGGCCACCTGTGCTTCCTCTTCAGGTGCCTCAGCCCCAGGCTCAGGGGAGGCAGGGCAGTGTGACCCAGAGGAGGTGTCGAGTGGCATTTGATTTATTCCTCATTCCTGGTTAGTCACCGAGGTCCTTGGAGACGGCTTTTTCCTCAGTCCTGTGCTTATAACCTGTAGCAGCGAGTCTCTGTCCTTCTTTCTCCTTATACGGCCAGGGAAAGGGACTTGGGGAGTTCTGCCCAGGGTGACACGGAGCTGGCTCAGGACATAGTTTGGGAACCAGGACTTTGAAGCTGTTTGTTTACTCAAATAGTCTCTCTTTATTTCCAAGCAATGTTCCGTTGCCGCCTGTGGTCGTGCCGAGGCCACGGTGAGTGGGAAAGGGCAGAGCAGGCCCCGGAGCTGGAGGCACTAGGACAGCATCCAGCCCAGGCCTCCTTTCACAGGTGGGGAAACTGAGGATGAGAGAAGGAATGGGACTAGCCCAAGGCCACGGGCCAGGTTAGTGGCAGAGCTGGGCTGGAGCTGCGGTATCCTGGCGGCACTGATGGTTGGGTGGGAGAGACCCTGTGGGCCCCGAGGGAGCTGCAGGTTCGGCCCAGGCCAAGCAGCCATCTCCACATACGGCTTCTCTGCTGCTCTCACCTCCCCCTCCAGACTCCTCACAGAGCTGCCCCTCCCCAGGACCCACAGAGTGCAGAGGGGCCCTGCCCCCAGGACAGACAAGGCCTGGGGTGAGCCCCACAAATGAGAATATGTACAGTGTCTGGGGGTACTGTCCAGATTCCCCACTTTTTATTCCAATATTTGACAATGAGTATGTGCTTAATATTTTGAAGAGAAGTGAAAGCAGGTAGACTGTGCTGTCTTTTTTTCCCAGACTGGATGATTTGTGTCTGGCTTTTTTTACTCAACATTGTGAGTGTATCAGTTATCTGTAGCTGTGTAACAAATTATCTCCAAATATAGGGACTTAAACAGCCTCAGAGTCCTGACATAAAACAGTAAACATGTATTAGCTCACCATTTCTGAGGGCCGGGAGTCCAGGAGCAGTGTGGCTGGCTGACTTCATCCAGAGGGCATGATCTGTGGTGGAGGAACTGCTTTCATGAAGGCTCCGTCACAGTGTGGGCAGGAAACCTCCGCCCCTTGCCATGTGAACCCAGCCTAGGGTTGTTGGAGCGTCCTCACAATATGGCAGCTAACGTCTCCCAGAGTGAGCGAGCCGAGGCAGAGAAAAAAGAAAGCCTCAAATGCCTTTTTTGTTTTTTTTTGAGATGGAGTCTCGTTCTGTCGCCCAGGCTGGAGTGCAATGGCATGATCTCCATTCACCGCAACCTCCACCTCCTGGGTTCAAGCGATTCTCCTGCCTCAGCCTCCAGAGTAGCTGGGATTACTGGCATGTGCCACCACGCCTGGCTAATTTTTTGTTTTTTCAGTAGAAACGGGGTTTCACCATGTTGGCCAAGCTGGTCTTGAACTCCTGACCTTGTGATCCGCTCACCTCGACCTCCCAAAGTGCTGGGATTATAGGCATGAGCCACTGCACCCAGCCTGCCTCAAATGCCTTTTATGACCCCACCTCAGAAGTTACACAGAGTCATTTCCACCATATTCTGTTTATTAAAAGTGAGTCACAAAGCACAACCCACACTTGAGGGGAGGGAAATCAGCACCACCTTTGGGAGGGAGGAGGATCAAAGAATTTTACAGATATTAAGTCATCAGAGTAAGAATTATCTATATTATTTTGTATCACAGCAGTTGTCCAGAAAGACCTCTGTAACTAGCAAAGCTACCCAAGGATGGAACAGGTACCTCAAAGCAGGAGAAGCTCCCATCCTGGGGGTGTGTAAACAGCTGGAGATGGAAGGAATTTTCATGTCAGTTAGGGTTTGGGATTCTGGAGTTGGACAACAGAATTCCCAGGGCTCCTTTCTGTTGTGATTTGAAGTATTCCCAGTTGTCCATATCATCTGGGAATAGCCAGAATTGGCCCTATCAAATATCCAACATGAGCTTCTTGATGTTCCTGGTGCTTCTGGCCAGAATGGGGGTCTCAGAGCCACCAGCTCCAGGATACAGCTTGTAACACCTAAGGTATTGGTTGGTGGTTTTGTTCAAGAGCAAATCTGATCTCTTTCTCACCAGATGAGTAATGCTCTGTGGTGGTAAAGGTGTGAGGACACACAGCATCACACACGGCTGAAGGATTTCTATATCCTTTTGGCAGAGCAGACTCAATTGTAATTCGAAAGCACCTATCTTTCACCCAGCAGTTCTGCGTCTCTGTAGGGAGCCTGAAGTATACCCACTCCCTCCCCTACCACTGCCATGTGGTTTGTAACAGGTAAAAACAGAAGTAACCTAAATATCCATCTATCCATTGGCATCCTGTGAAGCCAATAGAAGGAATAAAGTCATTCTCTATGTACCGACTTGGAAAAAGCGCTGAAAAAAATTAAATGAAAAAGGCTGGCTGGACGTGACAGCTCATGCCTGTAATCCCAGCACTTTGGGAGGCCAAAGAGGGAGATCACCAGAGACCAGGAGTTCAAGACCAGTCTGGTCAACATAGCAAAACCCCATCTCTATTAAAAAAAAAAAAAAAAAAAAAAAAAAAAAAAAAAAAAAAAAAAAAAAAAAAAAAAAAAAAAAAAAAAAAAAAAAAAAAAAAAAAAAAGAAAGAAAGAAAGAAATTAGCCAGCCATGGTGCCACATGCTTATAGTGCTAGCTATTTGGGGGGCTGAAACAAGAGGATCACTGGAGCCCAGGAGCTGAAGGCTGTAATGAACTATGATTGCCCTGCTTTGCACTACTGTACTCTAGCCTGGGCAATAGAGTGAGACCCTGTCTCTAAAATAAATAAATTAAAAAAAAATAAAATGAAAAAGCCAAGTTGGAGTACAATGAGTGTAGCATGAATTCATTTAAAGAAGAAACAAATACCACAAAACAAAATCCCAGGGATGCAGACAGGTTGAATAGGAGCAATGCATGTCAAGGGGCTTTGTACTCTATACACCCTTTCGCAGAGGCAGCCCTTGAAATCTCTGGTAGCCCCTTCACTCAGGGGAGACCAGTACTTTCTGAGATGAACCCATCCTGAGTTTTAGCAGGGCATTTCCAGCAAGTGACCTCAAGGAGAGGCCAGGCTTCCTGCTAACTGGGGAAGGTGGGCGAGGGAGCTGCCAGTTCCTTCTTGGGGCCTCAGATGGTTGCTGTACCAGCTCCAGGACAAAATGACCAGATTCCAGGGCTGTGCTGAGTCCTCCGAGGACAGACCTGACCTCTTCCTGGCATTCTTAGGAGCCTTGCCAGAGGGGCTGGTGGAGTTTCACCAGTGTCTCTCTGCCTGCCATGGCCAGCTTTCTGAGCCCAGTCTGAACCCACATGAGCTCTAGTGAACTCAGAATACCTGGGGGGAGTTCTCCATCAAGAGTCTCAGCTACAATTCATGCTTGCCCATTGGGATGCTGGGCTGATATCCACTCTGTCCCTCCCAAGCACATTTGTATTTCCTCCATTCTATTCAATTCTGCACACCTTGACCGAGAGAAACTGGGTAGTATGTCCTACCCAGGAGCTCATGTTCTACAGCAGCACTGTTCGATAGAACTTTCTGTGATGATGATGATGTTCCCTATCTGCACTGACCAACATGGTAGTCTCTAGCTAGCGGCTGTTTGTTTGTTTTTGTTTTTGTAGTGACGAGTTTTCTCTATGTTGCCCACTCAGGTTGGTCTCAAACTCCTGGTCTCAAGTGATCCTCCTGCCTCAGCTTCCCAAAGTGCTGGGATTATAGGTGTGAGCCACTGCACCCAGCTACCAGTAGCTATCAAGCACTAGAAATGTGGCTAATAGGACTGAGGAAGTGAACTATACGTCGTTTCATTTTCATTATTTAGATGTGTAGAGCCACATTGTGGTTAGTAGCCACTGTCTTGGACAATACAGTTCTAATTGGCGAGGCAGATTAGAGCCAAATGACCCAAGTAAGGCAGATGGACTGTGTTAGGTGTAGGGAGAGACATCCAATGTGCACTTGAGTGTGGTATGGGGAGAGATATTTCCTGGGGTCAGGATCAGGAAAAGCCTCCTGGGGGAGGGGGAATTTGCAGTGCATGTTAAAGCACTAGGGATATACAAACAGGTGCATACAGGGAGGCTAAGAGCATTCCACATGGAGTCACATGAGCTTTTAGGAGTAGACCTCTGTCTGCACCAGGTACTATGTATCGGACTGCCAGAGATAAACAGGCTTTGTAAGGAACAAGAGAGAGAAGGAAAGCAAGGAATCATCTGTGAGGCCCTGGAGTGCCCGGCTGAGGAGGTGGGGCTCTGTCCTGTTGGCTTAGTGAGGGAATGAACTGAAATCATGCAAGTGGACACAAGGCAGGACCTGGAACACAGTAAACAGCAGCAGCTCTTGGCAGTGGGGAGCCTTTAGAGGTGGTTGTGTATTTCTGTTTGGTTTCTATTTCTGTTTTTTTTTTTTAATTAAACTTTTTAAATTTGGGGATAATTGCAGACTAGTATACAGTTGTAACAAATAAAACAGAGGGGCCAGGTGTGGTGGCTCACACCTGTAATTGTAGCACTTCGGGAGGCAGAGATGGGTGGATCACTTGAGGCCAGGAGTTTGAGACCAGCCTGGCCAATGTGGCAAAATCCCACCTCTACTAAAAATACAAAAAATTAGTTGCATGTGGTAGTACGTGCTTGTAGTCCCAGCTACTCAGGAGGCTGAGGCAGGAGAATTGCTTGAACCTGGGAGGCAGAGGCTGCACTGAGCTGAGATTGTACCACTGCACTCCAGCCTGGGCAACAGAGTGAGACTCTGTCTCAGAAAAACAAAAGAAAGGAAAGGGAAAGAAAGGGCTTTGTGCTCTGCACGAAGCATCAGCTTTGCACAGACAGCCCTTGAAATCTCTGGTAGCCCCTTCACTCAGGGGAGACCAGTACTTTCTGAGACTAGCCCATCCAGAGTTTTAGCAGGGCATTTCCAGCAAGTGACCTCAAGGAGAGGCCTTGAGATCTTTCTTTCTCAAGAAAGAAAGAAAGAAAGAGAGAGAGAGGGAGAGAGGGAGACGGAGAGAGGCAAGGAAGGAAGGAAGGAGAAATAATACAGGGAGATCCCTTGTACTCTGCAGTTTTGGTGGGAACTGTAGTTTTGTGTCACAGCAAGTATAGTAACATTGATACAGTCAAGATACAAAATATTTCCATCACAAGGATCTCTCGTGTTCCCTTTCCAAGCTCACTTGTCTCTTCCTCCTGCCTCCTTAACCCTAGGCAACCACTAACCTGTTTTCCATTTTAATATTTTGTCACTTCAAGAATTATATATGTATAATGTTATATAAGTGAAATCATATACTATGTAGCCATTTTGGACTGGCTTTTTTTCCACTTGGCATAATTCTATGGAGATTCATCCAAATTGTTGCATGTACCAACAGTTTGCCCTTTTTCACTGGTGAGTAGTAGTCCATGGTGTGGAGGTACCATGGTTTGTTTGACCATTCACCTGTTGAAGGATGTCTGGGTTGTTTCCAGGTTTGTCTGTTACCTATAAAGCTGCTATAAACATTCCTGTACAGATTTTATGTAAACATATGTTTTTATTTCTCTGGGATAAATACCCAGGAGTACAAACTGCATTTTAAGAAACTGCTCAACTCTTGTGCACAATGACTGTGGCATTTTCTAGACCCACCAGTAATTTATGAGTGAACCAGTTTCTCTACACCCTTATCCATGTTTGCTGTTGTCGCTAATTTTTATTTTAGAGATTTTGATAGGTATATAGTGATATCTCATTGTGATTTTGATTTGCATTTCTGTGATAGATAATGATGCTGAACATCTTGTCATGTGAATATTTCCAGTATGTACATCTTCTTCAGTCAATGCCTCTTCATATCTTGTCCCCATTTTCTAATTGGATTGATTTTTTTTTCCACTGTGTAGTATTTTCTAATTGACATCTACTTCACATACCACACAATTCATCCTTTTAAAAGGTACAATTCAGTGGGTTTTGATGTATTCACAAGGTTCTGTAACCATCACCACTATCTAATTCTAGAAAATTTTTATCACTCAAAAAAGAAACTCCATGCTCATTAGCTCTCATTCTGCTTGTATCCCCTTGCACTAACCTCCTTTCCATCACTACGAATTTGCCTATCTAGACATTTCATGTCAGTGGAATCATACGATATATGGCCTTTGCGTCTGGCTTCTTTCATTTAGCATAATGTTTTCCAGGGTCATTTATATTGCATAACAGCACATATCAGAACTTTATTCCCTTTTTAGCTGAGTAATCACTCCATTGTTAAGGATCTACCACATTGTGTGTATCCATTCATCAGCTGATGGACATTTGGGATGTTTCTGCTTTTGACTATTCTGAATAATGCTGTTATGAGCATTCATTAACAAGTTTTTGTGTGGACTTACGTTTTTATTTATTTTCCACCTAGAAGCAGAATTGCTTGGTATATGGTAGCTCTATGTTTAACTTTCTGAGAAACTGCCAAACTGTGTTTCAAAGCAGGAGCACCATTTTATATTCCCACCAGCAATGTCTGAGGGTGCCACTTTCTCCACATTCTTATCAACACTTGTTATTGTCTGTCTTTTCCATTATAGTCATCTTGGCATGTATGAAGTGGAATCTTGTGGTTCAATTTGCATTTTCTGAATTAATGATGATGAGCACCTTTTTGTACATTTATTTGACATTGTTTATCTTCTTCACAGAAAATGTCTATTCAAATCCTTTGCTCATTTATGAATTGCTATTTGTGATTTTACTGTTGAGTTCTAATAGTCTTCAATATTCATAATTAAATCCTCTATCCACCAGATATTTTAAAAATATCAATACAAAATATTTTCTCATTCTTTGTGTTGTCTTTTCACTCTCTTGATAGTGTCTTTTGAAGCACAAATGTTTTAAATTTTGACGAAGTGTAACATGAATTTTTTCTTTTGTTGTTTGTGCTTTAGGTGTCACATCTAAAAAACTATTGCCAAGGTCACAAAAACTTACACCTATGTTTTCATCATAGTTTCATAGTTTTAGCACTCACATTTACGCCTTCATCCATTTTGAGTTTTTACATATTGTGTTTAGTGTCTAAATTCGTTCTTTTGCATGTGGATATCCAGTTGTCTCATCACCATTTCTTGAGAAGACAATTTTTTTTCCCATTGGATTGTCTTGATGTCCTTTTTGAAAAGCAATTGTCTATAGATGTATGGATTTATTTCTGTACTCTCAATTCTATTTATCCACATAGCTGCCTTATGCCAGTACCACAAAGTCTTAATTACTGTAGCTTTGTAGTAATTTTGAAATCAGGAAATGTGAATTCTCTAACTTTGTCCCTCTTTTTCAAGATTGTTTTGGCTATTCTGGGTTCCTTTCATTTTCATGTGAATTTTAGGATCAGCTTGTCTATTTCTGGAAAAAAAAAAAAAAAAGGAAGCTGGAGTTTTGATAAGGATGGCATTGACTCTTTTGATCAATTTGGTAATATTAAAATATTAACAATATTAAGTCTTCTCATCCATGAAGACAATATCCATGGGATCTTTTTATATTTATTTAGGTCTTCTTTATGTATTTCAGTGTTGTTTTGTAGTTTTCAGTATATGTCTTTACTACTTTTGTTAGAAATGAATCTAACAAAAAAAAAAAAGTTAGAATTAGCATTCTATTCTTTTTGGCCAAGTGCAGTGGCTTGCACCTGTAATCCCAGAACTTTGGCCAAGGCAGGCGGATCACCTGAGGTCAGAAGTTTGAGACCAGCCTGGCCAACATAGCAAAACCCTATCTCTACTAAAAATACAAAAATTTAGCCAGGCATGGTGGCACAACTTGTAATCCCAGCCACTCGGGAGGCTGAGGCAGGAAAATCACTTGAACCCAAGAGGCAGAGGTTGCAGTGAGCCAAGTTCGCATCACTGCACTCCAGCCTGGGCAACACGAATAAGACTGTCTAAAAGGAATAAGTATTTTGTAAGACTCTGTCTCAAAAAAAAAAGAATTAATATTTTTTATGTTATTACAAATTGAATTATTCTCTCAGGTTCATTTTCAGATTGCTTATTGCCAGTGTATAGAAATACATCTGATTTTTACATATTGATCTTATATCCTGTAATTCTGCTGAACTTGCTAATTTTATGTAGAAATGTGTATGCCTTAGAATTTTCTAGATATTACATTATATCATCTGCAAATACAGATAGTTTTACTTTGTCCTTTTCTGTCTGGATGCATTTTATTTATTTTTCTTGCTGAATTATCTTGTCTGGACCCCCCCCCGCCCCCCAAGTAAAATGTTGGTGAAAGCAAACATCCTTATCTTGTTCCTAATCTTGGTGGGGGGGGAAGCTTTCAGTCTAACCGTTAAGTATGATGTTAGCTTTCTGTCTTTTACAACCTGTTTAAGATTATATTTATGTTTTATTATTTTATTATATATGGTAATAGAAAATCCAAACAATACAATAAGATATAAAGGACAAAACAAAAACTTTTTCTCCAAAACCCAGCATTATCAATATCCTTCAAAGTTTTTTCTCTGTATTATGTATGTAAATGGAAAATATAGATAACTTTACATACAAATAGTCTATTTTGTGACCAGGGTTTTTTTTTTCTCCATTCAATATTGGTTCATGGCTATCTTTCCATGCTTATGACCAAAGATTTGCACCATCATTTTAGAGCTGCCCACATCCTATTTAGTAAGGTTGAACTATCATTTATCTGAGCAACTTTCTCTTCATTAATTCTTTTATTTTTTATTTTTTGGAGACAGAGTCTTGCTCTGCTAACCAGGCTGGAGGGCAGTGGCGCAATCTCGACTCAACTGCAAACTCCGCCTCCCAGCCTCTGAGATAGCTGGGATGGCAGGTGCCCGCTACCACACCCAGCTAATTTTTTTGTATTTTTAGTAGAGACAGTGTTTCACCATGTTGCCCGGGTGGTCTCAAACTCCTCAGCTCAGGCAATCTGCCTGCCTTGGCCTCCCAAAGTGCTAGGATAACACGCATGAGCCACTGTGCCTGGCCTCTTAATTAATTCTTATTTCCCTTTTCCTCCCACTATTATAACTGAGACTGTGATGAACATCCTCATCATATCCTTCCCAACATTGTTGGATCTTTCCGATTTTTCTTTCTGATTTTTTTTTATATCTTTGTCAGATGATCACTATAGATTTGGGAACAGGGAACTATTAATAATATGATCAGAATTGGGCTTCAGAAAGCTAACTTTGGCATTCTCAACTTACCATGTGATCTTGGGAAAACCCTTGTTCCTTCTCTGGGACTCAATATTTTCATTAATAGTTTGAAGAGGCCGGGCGCGGTGGCTCAAGCCTGTAATCCCAGCACTTCGGGAGGCCGAGGCGGGTGGATCACGAGGTCAAGAGATCGAGACCATCCTGGTCAACATGGTGAAACCCCGTCTCTACTAAAACTACAAAAAATTAGCTGGGCATGGTGGTGCGTGCCTGTAATCCCAGCTACTCAGGAGGCTGAGGCAGGAGAATTGCCTGAACCCAGGAGGCGGAGGTTGCGGTGAGCCAAGATCGCGCCATTGCATTCCAGCCTGGGTAACATGAGTGAAACTCCGTCTCAAAAAAAAAAAAAAAATAGTTTGAAGAGACTAAATTACTGGTTATCAAACTTGGCTGCATATTGAAATCTCCTGGGAAGATTTTAAAAACACAGCCATCAAGAGTCCCACTCCCCAGAGATTCTGATTCAGATAGTATGGGGTGTAGCCTGAACAGCAGGATTTTTAAAGTCTCCTTAGGACTAGATGAGATTGAAGGTCCTCCAAATATTTTTCTGTTGTGGAGCTCTTGCTTGGGCACCTGCTCAGAGAAAGATTTTTGTAAAGCAGTGAAAAGATATATTCTTGGCATCCAGCAGACCTGAGTTTGAATTCCAGGGCATTTGCTCCTGGCTGTGTGACCTTTCGACTTCTCTAAACTTCCACTGGCTAAAATCCCCTCCCACTACTCAAGAGTTTCTGCAGGTAGAGGGCGTTTAGGCACCGTACACGTGGAATGAGTGGTGATTATTGTTTTTTGTGTTGTTTTTTTTCTTTTACCAAAGAGCCAGCCCCTGGGCAACAAAGTGGAAATGGAGATCGTGAGCATGTTGGAAAAAAACGCAACGCTTCTTAAATTTGGCTACCACTTTACCCAGCAGGGGCCCCGGCTTCGGGCATCCAACGCAATGATGAACAACAATGACCTTGGTGAGTAGAAACATGCTCCCTGCCCTGCCCAAATGCCTGTTACTCCCTCCACCCGCGCTGGGGATGTCAGGGAAAATTCCGTAGATACCTCTCCAAGTCTTCTTTAACCTTGATTTTCACATTGATCGCGTCTTCTTGTTTTCTGTGTTTGTGCCTCATCTCCACCCTGGACTATGAGCTCCTTGACTTCAGGAGCTAAGACTCGGTCCTCTCCTCCTCAAAGCACAACTCAACACAGGCCAGGGCCAGAGCACACATAAGCGTGTTAGCAGAAGGAAATGAAATTTGGGAGGGCATAAGGACCCTAGGAGTATTTTCCTCTTCTGAATAACCTTCTCTGAACTCATAGCATCCTCTCCAGGTCATACAGTTCAGATTTAGCCCCAAATCCCAAAGCTACCTTCCAATATGACTACCAAAATCCTTGGCCTAGGAGACTTCACATTGATTTTAAGGTAAAAGTTGGAAATGTCAACATCATAGTAAAGTAAAAATAGGGTATATTACTTTAATCTCAATTAAAGGCATAGTTTTTTTTTTCTGAAATGAGAAATGATTATGAAGGAAACATTTCCAGGAAATTTTTAAAAAGAAAGAAAATTTAAGAAAAAATATCACAACATTGTTTGATGATGAACACCTATCATATACCTGTATGAACAAATAGGTATATGTCAACTGAATGAAAAGTTGAAGCAGTCACGATCTTACTTGCAGATGCCAGTTGTTCACAAGTTCTGTGTAGTTATTGCTTATGTATATTCCCGCTGGCTGCCAAAAAAGCATTTGATATAGCATTCAACAAAGGGAGCATGACTGACAGGGCTGTAGGAAAACCAGAGGGGAAAAAAATAAGAAAAGCAGTAGGTCTCTATCATTAACATGAATGATGATTATATTTAGACTTGAGTTTCCTAGAACCGAGGCAGGAGGAAGCCAAACCAAGTTACAGTATTCTTATCACAGAAGAGAAGGAAGCATAATGAGTTTGAAAATTTTTAAAAACTTCTTTTTGGGATTAAATTATGAAATAAGTATGTGTTTTAAAGGACAATGTCTTCTGTGAGCTTCTCATCAGATTCAAACCTGCTCTACACAATAGTTTCCAACCCTCAATAAAATGCAAACAGCCTAATATGAATGCTCCACTCAAAGTATGTCACTTCCTGGTGATTTATGTGAGGCCAGCTCACTACCTGGAAGCCCTCGAAGAATGGAGATGAGCGTGTAGGGGTGTATACTCAAGGTAGATGTGCACAGACCCCACATGCATAGATAACCACAGAACTCACACGCTCACACGCTTTAGATCGAATTATTCAATTCCACAGACATGTACCAAAGTTCTGTAGGTTCCTGCTTGTAAGGATGTCACAGCCCAGGGGCTATTCATTCATTGCTTACTTCAAATGCCACTACTTTCTGAGCCTCAGGTTTGGAAAAGCCCATTATTTAAAATGTGCACAAAGTCTTGGTTTATCGGAAGTATCCTTACTTGAAATAAAATGAGAACGAACATACATAACTAAGAATCATAATTATTATATCATATCACAGATGTCATAGCTAAACTGAATTGTTGGAGACGGCCAGCAATGAAACCTCTGTTGGCTCAGCTGTGACCTGGCTGCAGTACCAGCACTGAGAAGCTCTGAGTTTCTATTCTTTATGCAATAATCTCACATTTTTTCCCTCACAGTTAGGTTTCTTGTGTGCCCCTTCATGCCTATCTCTGGGCTAATCCAGTTTCTGTCCTCTGCCACGACAGTCTGGAGGTCTTGTTTCTGGGGTTAGAGGCTCTAGATGAGCAGAGGTCACAGGTGCTGCAGGGGGATACCAGAATCATCTAGGAGTTGGACAAAATGGCCTTTGAAAACTCTCCCAGTCCTGTGAATCTGAGAGTCCAAAATTCAGGCCTGACTCCCATTGCCAAGAACTTTCAGAGGCCATTGTAAGAATGTAAAATGCTAGACCAGAAGGACTTAGAGCTTATCCCTCCAACTCCCTTAGAAAGAAACTGGAGCCTGGGGTACAGCTAGAGGGGGCTAGGCAGCTGCTCAGTCAGGCCACACCAGTTGTCAGAGACAGCAAGCATTTTCTGGGCAACTTTTGTGTGTGTAAGACTGTGCTAGGTGATATCAGAGGTAGCAGACAGGCTACCTCTGACTCAAGAAGCTTTACAACATTTTAGGGGGAAAAAAAGACTCAAAGGCATGCCTAAAAATTCAAGAATGCCTACACATTCTATCTAAACAAAGTGAGGAAATGATTTATAGAGACAAAGGCCAGTTAGGCAAAGCATCCTGGTTGGGGAGGGGCTTTAGCCAGCCTTGAAAGGAAGAGATAGGTTGATGGAGGAGGTCAGGAGGCATTCCTCTGGGGGTTCTAGAAGTATTAGGAAGGGATGCTGGGGGTACAAAGGAGAGACAGAAGGATCTAAAAGGATTGGAGGAACTGTTATAAGGAAATAGACCTCAAAGGAAAAATAGGAGTTCACAAAGAAGGAAGGGAAAGACATTCCAAGCAGAGGAAACAGCATGAGCAAAGGCAGGACAGTTGAAAGCATATGGGATGTTCACAAGGAATGGGGCTGCGGAGGTGTTTGGGCGGCTGCAGCCCAAGGCCTTTAATGTCAAGCTCAGGAGCCTGGCAGTGGAAGCAGGTGGGAAACAGGAACCGTGACAGTTTCCTGGACGGTGATGCCAGGTGATAAAAATGGGCCTCTGGGCTACCCCAGGGAACTGTGGGCAACTGCTCCCTTGGGGTTTCCTACAGAAGGAATTAGAGATGAATCATCTCAGTGATTACAGGGAACAGAGTTCTACTTGGTGATGTAGGATCTCTGGCTTTAAAATGAAATTTGCGGCCATCTGCTAATTTTTGTAAGAGAAATGTTTGTTTATGGTAGTGCATCAGGTTCCTCCTAACTTTACAACAGATCATTGCATCCTGTGTTAATGCCACAATGAAGCAGACAGGCTTCGTGTTTTCCAGCTGAATATTTGTATCATAAAAGCCCCCTGCCAGCTCCTCTTCCTCAGGACTGAGGCTGTTCGCAGGCCTGCCAGCAGGGAGCACAGATTGGGAAGGGAGCAGGCCTCTCAGGCCTCCTGCTCACTTTGACCTGCCTCTGCTGGCCCTTGGCCCATGGCTGGGGCCTCTGCAGTACTTGGGCTCCTCCTTGGGGGACGTTCAGTCCCCAAGGCTATGGTGACAGCAACTGGCTCTGCAGACAGGCAGTATGCCTGGGATGCATCCTGACCACTTCTGGATATTTACCCAAAATATTTAAAATTGTGTGTCTTTGGTTCTCCCCACCCTGTGCACCAAGCTCTACAGAGTGTTCTGTGAATGTGAGGTGCCAGGGAGGGGCCATGCTGTGGATCCCATCTGCGTTTTCCCACAGCAATACCTCAGATGACTGTCATCTCCACACTATTTATAGCAAAGAGCCAGGCCAAGCATGGCATTCAGGTCCTCCAAATCTGCCACTGCAGCTCTCTCCACTTAGCAAAATCTGAATTGCAGTCTCTGAGGTAAGACAGTTGTATGGGTTGGGGTATCATGTGAAGGGAGAATAACGTGTTTAAAAGCAGAAAACTTCCCTTCTTGGGAAAGTCACCATTTTACAGTATTCTTAGGGAAGACTTTTGCAGCAAGCAACCCAGACACAGCACATGGCGAAGCAATTTCTAAAACACTGTATTGCCAGTTGACAATTTGTAACTGTATACATTTACCTGATACAAAGTGCTGTTATGATTTAAGTGAATTAGCATATCATCACCTCAAATACTTTTTTGTGGTAAGAACGTTTATTTTTAGCAGTTTTGAAATGTATAATATACTATTATTAGCTATATTCACCATGCTGTGTAATATATCTTTAAAAAAACAACTTGTCTTGTCCAACTGAGATTTTTGTAGCCTGTGGCCATTATCATCTCCCTATTCCTCCACCTCCAGCTTCCGTAATGATGATTTGACTCCCTGCTCCTATGAGTTCGATTGTTTTAGATTCCACATATAATTTATCTTTCTGTGCCTGGCTTATTTCACTTAGTATAATGTTCTCCCATTCCATTCATGTGGCTGCAAATGAACAAATTTCATTTTTTTAAATGACAACTGAATAGTATTCCATTGTGCATACACCCCACAGTTTCTTTATCCATTCTTGGTGATAGACACTTAGGTTGATTTCATATTTTGGCTATTGTGAATGATGCTGCATTGAACATGGAGTGAAGCATCTTTTCAGTTGATTTTAAATATTTTAGATAAATATCCAGAAGTGGGATTGCTGGATCCCAAATCAGTTTCATCATAGTCCCCCAAACCTATCTCAGAAAAGGAAGGCAGACACGGTGGCTCACTCCTGTAATCCTAGCACTTTGGGAGGCTGAGGTGGGTGGATCACCTGAGGTCAGGAGTTCGAGATCAGCTTGGCCAACATAGTGATACCCCATCTCTACTAAAAATACAAACAAATTTGCTGGGTGTGGTGGCGAGTGCCTGTAATCCCAGCTATTCAGGAGGCTGAGGTAGGAGAATTGCTTGAACCTGGGAGGCGGAGGTTGCAGTGAGCCAAGACGACGCCACTGCACTCCAGCCTGGGTGATAAGAACAAAACTCTGTCTAAAAAAAGAAAAAAGAAAAGAAAAGAAAAGGCTACTCCTTTTCTCACAGCCACCCAAGCCAGAAATCTGAGCCTGTTCCTAGATGCTGCTCCCACCCCAGCCAGCCAGTCACCTCCCTGCCAATCCCAGTGTCCTGCCGCATGTTGAGCCCTTGTCACTCTCATCTCCTCCAACGTCCTCAGGCCCCCAGCTCCTCCAGGGCAGGCACCCCAGCACTCATCCCAAGTCTCCTTCCAAAGCTTGCCTCATCACTCCTCCACTTAGAACCCTGACCAGACTCCCGTTGCTCTCAGTTAGGCCCCTTGACGTGACTACCAAGTCTCTTAATAATATCTGACTCTTACATGGCACTTACTGTGTGTCAGAGACTGTTCTGAACACTTTGGCTCATGAGCTCATGTAGTCCTCCCCACGACCAGGTGAGACAGGGGCCATTATTATCCACACTTTACAGAAGGAAACAGAAGTCTGGAGAAGTAGGTAACTAAAGTTACCCACAGTCCGTGGGCGGGACCGGGATTTGAACTGACAATCTGGCCCCAGTGCCTATGCACTCTACATTGGGAGATGGTCCCATCAGGAGGTCATCTCTTGACATCCCCAAGAAGCCATCCTTTCGCCATGTTAGTACCATTCCAGGTACCTTAAGTGCCCCCAAGTGACCAAGGAAAAAGCTTACCCTTAGAGGGTGGTTACTCCCAGTGCCCCCACCTTCCCATTCTCTACCTTTTCCGTTTAAAATCCCATCCTCTTCCTTTTTCTTGTTTAAGACCTGTTACCTGCCATCCTGGGAAGATCTGAGCACTTCATTCTTTATGCCTCTTATACCTCAGAGATCTGCCAGGCATCTCTAATATTTCATATTTATCAAACAGTAGTTCTCAAACATTGCATGTCTTGGTCCCTGTTATGCTGTGTCTTTAGTTCTGATTCTTGTGCTTGGCACACAGCACTCAGTACATGCTGCTGAATATTTAAATGAATAGGAAGTGCTTTCCAAAAACATGATGGAAATGTTCAAATTTGGCAAGAAGTGGCAGAGGAGTTCAAGCAGCAGATGGTGGTTGGTCCAGACGACTGGAGAGCCCTTCTGGCTTTCACAATAAAAGGAGTCTCTGGCTCTTGCGATAAGCAGTGAGGAGTTTTTTAAAGAAAGTAAAGAGCAGACAGAATTGAAGGAGGATATTGGGAGACCCAGCTTTTACTCTCAGTTTTGTGACTTATTCATAACTTGGCAAGTTATGGAAGTAATGGAAAAAGGCAAGAACGACATTCTGAAATGATCAGAATGTTCAACTTCTTGGGGGTAAAGGTGGGGGGACAAAAACCAAAACCCAAAGAGGACAAGAGGTTTGCCCAATGTGCCCACAGAGTTTAATGAACCAGACTTCTCAGCACCTCCATGGTAGCTGTGCAGGCATGCCCAGCAGGGCCATCCTCATTGCCTCATTGGAGCCCCTCCCTCGTCAGTTAGAACCAACTGGGCTCCTGTTGCTCTCAGTTAGCCCCTTGACGTGACTCCCAAGTCTGTTAATAATAGCTGACTCTTACAAGGCACTTACTGTGTGTCAGAGCCTGTTCTGAACACTTCCCATCTCACCAGCTCATGCAGTCCGTCTTCTCTAGACCTTCCTGTAAAGTGTGGATGATACTAGCAACCAGGCATCTCACCTGCTTTGGGGAGGACTACATGAGCTGGTGAGATGGGAAGTGTGCAGAACAGTCTCTGACACACAGTAAGTGCCATGTAAGAGTCAGCTATTATTAAGAGACTTGGGAGTCACGTCAAGGGGCTGAGAGCAATGCGAGCCCAGTCAGGGTTCTAACTGGAGGAGTGATGAGGCAAGCTTCAGGAGGACTTGGCAAGTAATGGAAAAAGAACCACGCCCCCCGCCCCCCCCACCCCCCCACCAAGTCATGGGGTATTTTTGTTTCCTCAACCATGGGCCAGGAACTTGGATTTCAGTCCTGGCTCTGCTGCCAGCTCTCAGGGACCAGGGCTCCTTTCTTCTGCAGGAAGGAGCTAATCCTCCCTGTGAGAATCAGCTGAGATATGGATATGGAAACCCTACCCAAGACAAGGCTCAACTCTATTGAGGGAGGCACTGAACTGAGGCTCAAGATGAGTCAAAAGCTTTGGTTCTAGCTGGGCACGGTGGCTCATACTTGTAACTCCCGCACTTTGGGAGGCTGAGGCAGGGGGATCCCTTAGGTCAGGAGTTCGAGACCAGCCTCACCAACATGGTGAAACTCCTGTTTCTACTAAAAACACAAAAATTAGCAGGGTGTGGTGGCGGGTGCCTGTAATCCCAGTCACTCAGGAGGCTGAGGCAGGAGAACTGCTTGAACCTGGGAGGCAAGGTTGCAGTGAGCCCAACCTGGGCGACAGAGTAAAACTCCATCTAAAAAAAAAAAAAAAAAAAAGCCTTGGTTCTGTCTGGTACTAGCTTTATTGCTTTAAGCAAGAAATATACCATCTCTGCCATACTTTCCTCATCCATAAAATGGGAATGGCAACACAAACATTCCAGCAGCATTGAAGGGCTCCAGTGAGGCAATGAGGATGGCCCTGCTGGGCATACCTGCACAGCTACCATGGAGATGCTGAAAAGTCTGGTTCATTAAACTCTGTGGTCACATTGGGCAAACCTCTTGTGCTCTTTGGGTTTGAGTTTTGTCCCTTCACATCCACCCCCAATAAGTTGGACAATCTAATCATCTCAGGAACTGGGCTGGCCTCATCTCCCTTATGAGTCTGCTGTATATGCCCAGTGTCATGCACCAGCTGATTCGGTTTTTGTTGCAGCTCATATTCATCGATCTGGTGGCTGCAGGTCTACTGCCTCAGCTCGGGAACCTGAAGAAATCTAAGTATAGACAGATTTTTTTTTTTTTCCCTCCGCAATAGCTTCCTGTCTCTGCAACACCAGCAGGCCTCTCGACTGCCACCTACTGGCTCTACAGACTTCTTTGACCTTTCTCTTGTGGCTGATGGAACTTGCTGCTTGGTCTTCATCTGCAGACACTACAATTAATTTCAAAACACACTCCCTTGTTACGACAACAGACCCCCTCCTGCCCCTCCCCGCATCCTCATCATCCTCTAAGCTAACGTCTCCAGCCTGCAACCTCCTGGCTAGTGCTTTCCTCTTTATGGCATTTAACTACTTTTGACTTGAAAGTGTTGAGCTTAACTGTCTTGTTCCCAGGGGAAAAGATGGCCAGGTTAAACATAAGGGGATACAGATACCGTAGGGTAATTTTGCCGGTGGAAACTCTCGTTTACATAGGCAGGAGGTAGGTCAGACGCTCCCAGACACAGCTGGGGGAAATGTTTCCACCTAGTTAAGACCCTAATCTCATTAAGACGACTGACCAAACTTTTAACTCTCATCTGAACTGGAGTAAAAAGGTCTTCAGCTGGGGCTTCTGTAGGCAAAGAAAACAGCTGAGCTATAAAGTGGGCCTGTGCAATCAGCCATTTAGCAGGAATCTATGGATGAATCTCCACTACCACAGACCCTCATCAATGAACACTGACAAGCCGGAGGGCTGTCGTACAACTCACACATACCGTTCTTTCAAAACAACAGACTTCAGACTCTGCTAACAACCCAATTAGGGCCAAGCTTCACAGTGCTTTCTCAGAGTAACAGCGGTGGTCCCTGGTCTACTGAGACAAGTGCCTTATATCTCATCTCCATTCCTTTCCAGTGAGGAAGAGGAGGCTTGCGGACCTGACTGGGCCCATCATTCCCAAGTGTCGGAGTGGTGTCTAGTGTGCGGTGGTGGAGACCATGCCTTTGAACTGGACATGTTCTACTGATGACCTGTGCTCTGCAGGGGAAACCGGAAGGCAAAACGCCAGCAGCACGAAACCCTTTTGTGGTTCAGTTCTTTATGCACTAAGGTTTTAGGTTGACTAGTGGTTGTAGTTGAAAATTTTATAAAATATCGTTAATGTGAAGTTTTTCTTTAGTCTCAGAAGTTCAGTCTGGTTATTATTTAAAGAATAGAAGCCCCCAAACCAGCAGATCTTACTGAAGATGATGATGTTACAGTAGCAGCGACTTAGCCCCAGGAGCCCAATTTCAGTGGCCTTGCTGTGTGGTGTTTCAAGTACATTTAAAATGTGTAACACGTAAATGGCATACTCTTCCATATGCTTTAGAAGTATTATGAAACACTTTATTACAAATTTGTCTTAGCTATTAGCAAACAAAACAGATTATCATTCTTTATTAACCCTCCTTAGAATTATAAAAACCTCAAGATTAAAGTTACCAAATTGATTAATGGATCAAGACACAATTTTCCCCTCAGGACAGATACACAGACTGAAGCCACAGAACTCTGCCAGGAATCAAAGAACCTGAGATTCCTTTTGCTGGATATGAGGAAATGATAGGGAAAAAAACCAATGGCGAAATTTCAAGTTTCAAAAATGAACCTTTCATTACCAAGCCCAGGCAACAAACGTGTCCCTGAGTGTTCTTTAAGAACATTTGGGATTTATGTACAATTTAATACTGGAGTTGGAAGTTTTTCCTTATTGAATGCCAACCTTATGATGGATGTAAAAATCTATGGCCAAATACTTGAAAACACCTTTCTATATTGCACAGTGGGCAAATGGCTTATGTCAGGTAAGACACTAGAAGGATAAATTTCCAGTCCAACATGGCCATGGTATTTAGTAATGGTCCAGCTTAGCGACTTTGGCTGCCGATCTCATCACTTATTAGACAAATCACTGCTGATCTTATGCCTGTGTATTAAGCCTCTGCAGGACAATGGTGAAGAAAACCTAGATATCAGAGAATTAGGAAATCCTGGCCAAACCACCCCAAGATGATTATACTGAAATGTATTTATTAGTATTCTGCCAGATCCCTTTGTAACATCATGTGCATCTCTTGGGATCCAGCAAAAGTGTTAAGCCACAATGCCCTTGTGCCTTTTAATATACCACAGTGCCAGTTAAACTAGTATTTTTGTTGTTGGTTGCTTTTGGGAGTTATTTTCATTAGTGATTTCAGCAAATCTCATGATAAAGGACAAGGCCAAGAAGTGCAAGCACTGAGCAGAGAGGCTGGTGATGAAAAGGCAAAGGCCTGCGCGCTGAACCACAAGGCAGTGGGCAGTACAGGTTAGCTGGAGGTGGGGCCAGGGCCTCAGCACTATGGAAGTGTCCACTGAGGCTGCACATGGCCCGGGAGTGGGTTGCAGGGACAACCATTCCCACTTGGCTTCTCCTTAAAACACAATTGCAGCTGCATTATGCATCGCTGAAAACTGCAATATAATATTAAATCTGTTGGTCTATGTATGGCTGTGTATGTGTTTCTTGGGCCCTGTGTGACAGGAACGTGTACCTAGCACACTGGCCAGAAGACTGGGCAGCCACCATGGCAGTGCTGGATGACCTCACTAAGAATGTGTCATATATTCCAGGTGCTGATCTACAAACTGTGGCTCAAATGTCATCGAGCTTATATGAAGCTCCCAAAGAGAACATTTAAAAGCTAACAGAGTGAGTGCTGGGGAAAGCAGAGCTATTAGAGGAAATGTCTCACAGAAACCAAACCAAAAAAAAAAAAATGAAGAAGGCAACATCTTTAAGGCCACCTCTATCTCTATCAGATAAGCTGTTGGTCTACACCATGGGCTGGCAAACTTTTCTGTAAAAGGCCAGACAGTAAACATTTCAGATTTCACAGGCCACATAGTCTCTGTTGCAACCACTCAATTCTGCCGTAGATCATACATAAAGGAATGAGTGTGGCTGTGCCAATAAACTGTACAGTTGACCCCTGAACAATATGGGTTTGAACTGCATGGCTGAACTTATATAGATTTTTTTCAACCATGCAGGTTGAAAATACAGTACTGATGGGATGCGAAATCTGCATACATGGAGGACTGATTTATCAGATACACGGGTTCTGCAGGACCCACTGTGGAACTTGAGTATGCAAGAGTTTTGGCATACTCGGGTGTTCTTGTAACATCCTCCATGTATACAAAAGAATGGTTATATCTACAAAAGCAGGAGGTGAGCCCAATGCCACAGCCTGCAGATGTCCTCAGGCTATCAGAGGAGAAACTGGTTAAGGGAAGATGGCAGATTACCTAAGTGGCTTGTTTTAGGAGGCCACTCCCAGGGCCACAGCTTTCACGTCTGCCACCGGGGTAGAAGGTCTGCTGACAAGGGCAATGACTAACAGCTCCGCTGCATGGCAGAGAAAGGGCATGCTGTGGCCACCAGGCACAGGCTGTATCCCTCAGCAGCGTTGGGATCCCACGCAGCTCACCTTTTTTCTGTGCTTTAGCATCATCCATATCAGAATGTCTCAGGTAAGTGGTAGAAAATGTGATTCCTTCTCCCCTCCCACCGTGAAGTGCAGAGAGCTGCCATGGTGACAGTGGCCAGCACTGAAGTTCCTGATTTCTATTTCTGCAGCCTTGCTATTCTTTCTGTATATGGTCACCCCAAACCTACTTCTATCAAGGGCCTGGGAAAATGCCACAGGTGCTGCTCACACAAGCCGTGGCCCATCCTCAGCAGCATCAGGCCCTGGCTCTGGGCTCACAGGCTGTTGCACATGCTGCGAGAGTTCCATAGGTATACGTGGCCGTCGGGCTGTGCACTCGCATTCCTCTTTGAAGCTGTCTTGCGTAGGGCCTGAAGCCTTCCTGCTCCCTTTGTTTTGACATGTGACACAACAGGCTGTGAATCCTTGTCCTTGACAGGCAGGGCAGGTCAAAATGAGCTGGCGGCACTGGGGAGTAGAGCAGAGTTTATACTGGTCCCACCGGGCTCCACAGTATGAACATTCTGGGGAAGAAGGAAAGCCCTCATTATAAACACATGCATTCACTCACATGTAGACAGGCATTCCTCCCCTTAGCTGACCAGAAGCTAAGATATCCGGGGAAGGTTTCCAAATAGGTTTTTGCTTCTGTCTTCTAGCAACAACAACCAACCACCACCCAAACCACCCGGCTTATTCTTTGGGAGATTACTTCGGGGAACTGTCTGCTTCCAGTATTTCCTTTTTTTTTCTTTTTCCCATTAGAGAACAGGTGGTGACTAGATGGTAATCAAAGTTTCTCTCTCTCACCAGCTATTCCAAAGCTGGCCAACCACCTCCCAAACCCCCTTGTTAAGTGATCTTTTCCCCTTTGATCATTCTCTTTTCCTGTGGGGACAACACACCTAAATTCAGGCGATAACCCACCTACAATGAACATCTGCAGTCCACACCCCTCTCCCCCAGGACTGCATCTCTCCTGCAGTTGTTAGGACACTTGACCATCTGCTTCCTAAAATTCACACCATCTTCTTCTCCACCTGTTTTTCCCTGATGACCTCCTGTTACCATTGATAACATCATTCTTCCTCATGTTTCCTTATCTTGCTTATCTAAGCTACCTTTGAGCCTTTTCTTTCTCCTTCACACTCACATGCAGGTACCCATCGAGTCCAGCCAATATAACCCCTGTAAAATCAAATCTACTCTTTCTACTTGTTTAGAATTTATACCCCATCTAGCTCCAAAACAGATCTGAAGTAGTGATCAGTAAGAGACTACAAAACCACTAAAGTGAAAATAAATGCTTAGCTAATTTAAAAATTTTTTTGTAGACATGGGGTCTCACTATGTTGCCCAGGCTTGTCTCAAACTCCAGGGCTCAAGTGATCCTCCCACCTTAGCTTCCCAAAGTGCTGGGATTACAGTCATGAGCTTCTCTGCCTGACCTAGAAAAATATTTTTAAATGCATAAAATATGTAAGTTTCCAAAGGAAACCAATTATATACAAATACAAAATATCAAAAAGTATTTTTCAAAATCTGTGATATATATATATATATAGTAAGATGTGTCATTAACACATTACGTATCAATTCTTAGTGGTGGGTCTAATAAACTATTTCCATTTTGAAGCAGTGATATAAATACTATTTTGAGATATCTGAGGCAACTGTAACATGAAAGTATTGTGAATCCTACTGAAGACAAAGTCACAGGTAGGTTAATACAACTGGTTTTGTTGCCTACATTCATAACTGAAGGAAATGCTTCATTTTAGCGAGGAGTTATTGAAAACAAAGATAGAATTATTTTCCCATCCAAATTCGCAGAATCCTTAAAATCTATATACCAATTCCAGGTTAAGAGCCCTGAATTAGCCCAGTAGTCCAGCTTTTGGCAGGCAGGCAGACAGGCAGGCAGGCAGGGCAGGTGAGATGATCCCCACGTTAAAGAGCTTGTCCAGCTAGCAATGGTGAGGCCAGGATCCCAACACAGGCCTCCTGACTCCTGGGCTAGGGTTCTCTCTGCTCCACTGCTGGGAAAATGGTGGCACAATGTACTTACTTTCCCAGCTTATTCAGTGCTCAGTAATGAGCACTGGCCTGTCTTCCCTGTGTCATTTTTCTAGAATGGTGACTGGTAATATGCTTCATTTCAGTTTGGGCTCTGAGCTTGCGCTGACCTACCTGACACCACATCACTGTTGTAGGACAGAGCATAGCGTTCATCAAAAACAAACAACTTCCCTTTGTAAAAGCCATCTGGAAACTCTTCCAGGTACTTGTGGATGCCACCCTTGAGTTGGAACACCTCCTTGCACACTCCCTAGGTGTGGAGAAACAACAGGAAATCTGAAGAGCCAAGCAGAGACCTGTTAAGATGCTCCACGGAGAAGTGGAGCATGGCGAGGAGTGTTGACGTGGAGGACTCATGGCAGCTGCTATCAGTCAGGGGCTACTGGCTCCCCCTGCAGGACACTGAGGAATTGCTGACCAAGGGGTTAAGTAAGGCACCAGCTGGACAGATCTTGCCTCCTAGGGGGATGGGTGATGACAGCAGGCAGGGCTTTCACCCTTTAGATCCTGGGAAGCCCAACTATTTCTGCTGCCCCCTAAATATAGGAAGACACCTGTTGGGACATGTAATGTTACTGAATTTGCTCTTCTCAGGATCAAGCAAAAGGATTAGGAAATGGGAGATGTTAACTAATCTCTCCCTTTTACATTTGATGAGTCTCTAAGACTGTTAAGTGTTTTTCACGTCTTGAGATTAAAGACCCTCAGATTTTGTACTTATAAAATCCATGCTGGAGCCATAGAAGGGATGAATGCATGCTTTGGCTGCCTGGGGTGGGGAGGTACTGGGGGCAGTGGACAGCTCCACACAGGCTGCTGATGGAGCCGCCTCCTTCACCACCATGCCCACAGTGGCCTGGGGTGGTGGCTCACCTTGGCTTTGAGGTAGGCTGAACCCCGCTCACAGCGGATGCCCCCGGTGCAGTACATCAGCACCCTCTTCTCTCTGAAAAGTTCTAGATTTTTGTCAACGTAGCTAGGGAAGTAACTGAATTTCCTGATGTCCGGTGCTAAGCAGCCTTGAAATCGTCCCTGTAACACAGGAACAGCAAAAGGAAAATTATCAGAAAAACATGCTTGGTAGGAGCAAGGTTCTTTTTGTGCCCAACAAACCCCACTTTGGCAAAGAAGCGCCTGCTAGTTGCTAATCTCATCCCCACTCTTGACCTTTCAATTTCAAGATCTGAATTTCAAACCAAGGCTGGTGAGCTATGGGTCACCTTCCCAGGGTCCTCAGGGGAACTGGAGAGGCTGCCCAAAGGCAACTTTGCAAGATCCTAGATCCATGTCAAAGGCAGGCTCATGGTCAAAAAGTATATTATGTGCCAAGATGTCTTTAATTCATATTTTCTTAGACTCTCTCATCAGATTCTGAGTTTAAGGGCTTGCATTTCTCTGAAGCTACTAGTACTCGGAGGAGATCCATGTGGCCACAGGTAGGCACACACAAGGTCCCCTTGGGAAATATATCACACTGTGGGAATGGTGAGATGTACCAATTCAGAGATCTTAATTCTGGCTCTTACTTACTATTTTGCTTTCATAGAAGTTTCTGCAATCAAGAAGGATAGTATCACTTTGTTCTTGATTTGCCTGAGATAAAAACTTTGCTACTTCTTTATGAAATTCACCTGGGGATAAATGGACTCCTAAAACCAAACCAAAAAATTATGTTAAAGACAAAACAAAAAACCCAAAACCCAATCACAACTGGCCCAGCCTCACTTACATGTTGCTTAGTTTCTTTCCACCCAAACCTCTTCATGATTACAGCTGTCTGAAAAGAACACTATTTGATGATCATGATGAAATAATTTAGTAATTCCAGGTATCCTCAATCGCCATCCTCCTAAAATGAGGGCTAAGGAGACTTGGTAGTTTAGAAATGACTAGGCAAAGAAGGGTGCATCCTCATACTTGGCCTAACCCTAGTGATAAAAACCAGGTAACTGAGATCTAAATTGCCATGTGAATTTGCTGGTCCATTGTATGGTCACTAGTAGGTCAGGAAACGGCTGCCGTTCTATTGTCACTGTGCATGGAGGAGCTGGGCATATATGTGGCTCACTATAGGCTGTGTAAACTGTTCTATATCAAGGTCAAACCCACATTGAAGGCTAAGAACCCTGACACAGGCAGGTGTAAGCATAAAGTTATGGAAAAATGTTGGAATATATACATTTTTAATGCAAAAGGGCAAGAAGAATGTCTCTAAGTGTGTGTACATGAGTAAAAGAAAAGGGCAAGAGGAGGAGACACAGAAATGACATATGAGAAAGAAAGTAAAGGAGAGAAAAAGACAGGAAAGCCTGGGAGGTGGGGAGCTAGGGGAGGAATAGCAGGGGGTGGGAGGATTGGGGAGGGATAGCATTAGGGGAAATACCTTATGTAGATGATGGGGTGATGGATGCAGCAAACCACCACCATGGCTTGTGTATACCTATGTAACAAACCTACACGATCTGCACATGTACCCCAGAACTTAAAGTATAATAAATAAATTTTTAAAAAATACAAGGAGAAGCCTGGGCAACATAGCGAGACTATGTCTCTACAAAACAAATTTTAAAATTAGCTGGCCATGGTGGTGTGTGCCTACAATCTCAGCTACTTTGGAGGCTGAGGCAAGAGGATTCCTTGAGCCAAGGAGATCAAGGCTACAGTGAGCTATGATCACATCGCTGTACTCCAGCCTGGGCAATAGAGCAAGGCCCCGTCTCAAAAATATATATACAAAGGGACTAAAAAAAGAGAACCTCAGTCTGCTGGGGCTCTTTGCCTTGTAACTCTCTAGGATAGAAGTATTCCCCTATCTTTGGGAGTCCTGACATCCCAGTAGATTGCGAGAAACTTTTGGTGAATCTGCATTGTGAGGTAGCCATGCCTCATCATTGCCAGGGGCTCTGGTGACTCAGTTACCCACCACCCATGATAAAGCTTTACAGCACCAAAGGAGCTTCATTCCTCTTAGAGAGGAACCCCAACAACCAATGAAACTGCTCCACACCAAGGAGAGATGAGGGCCCAGAGCCAGGCCAAGGAATCTGGATTAGTACCTGACTTATGGTTATAGACTAACTAGATATTTGATAATATATTAAGGAATTAGTTAAAATGTTTTAAGATGTGATATAGTTTTACGTCTTTTTGAACAAATTTTTATCTTTTAGCGGTATCTACTAAAAATATTTACAAATGAAATGGGCTGACATTGGGATTCCTTTCAAAAAATAATCCAAGATGGGAGAAAGGATGGGGTATGGGTGAGAGCTGGCCATGAATCAGTTAACTGCTAAAGCTGCATGACAGGTACATAGAATTTCACTATACTATTTTTTCTACTTTTTTTAATGTTTAAAATTTTTCATAGTAAAAAGGACAATAAAACCCCCCAAAAACGTGCCAAACAAATGTCTTTCAACCATTTACCATGGAGAAGATGGGGAAAGAACATTCTAGAGCACAGTGAAAACTGCTTTAGTGTTGAAAGCCACTTGCTTCCTGTAGCAAAAGGCCTGCGTGCTCTATTCTGCTGATGAACTGTTTACAAGTAATAATTACACTCTTCCCAAACTGCTGTCTTTGGAAAGAGAAACAACTACTTGCTAAACCATCACCAAGAAGAAGAATAAGATATGTCACTCTAAGAGGTGAGTCTTCAATTACCACAGCACCACAGAGAAACAAGTCTAAGCACTGGATGCACCCAAGTGTTAGCCACCCCACAGCTGCTTTAGAGAGAATTCATGACTCCTGCTGATCACATTGCCCAGCTTTCTTATTTGTCTCTCTATTAAGCTTTGTCCCTGTGAATTAAAGCACAATCTTCTAAAAGCAAGCATACCAGGCTTCTTGTAGGAGATCTTATTGGGGCTGATGCCCATGGGCACAATTTCTTCAAATACACCAACACGCAATTCTGGAAAACAGTGAGCTCCTCCTTTGCTGGTCTAGCCAATGAAAAACAAAACAGAATACAGTCTTCCTGTCCCATCTCCAGGTATAAGAAAAGTGCCAATAGAAGAATAATGGTCTATTTTGTAATAACGATAGCTGAAGCCTTAAAAAACTTCTGGTTAGGGCCCAGAATATTCTAGATAATTCAACATTAATAAATACTTATTGCATACCTGCCATGTGAAGGAATGTTAAGGTGAAAAGGTGTTTCTTTAGGTATAATCATTTAATTATACAACAGAAACGCCGCCAAGCAATTCTCACGTGTGATTATGCCCAGCTTTCGTTCTTTTCCTATCACTGCCAGTATGAACATTAGCAAGGCACTTCCCATCACCTTATCACTTATTATGACTAAGTATAAAGTCACTCAAACAATGTAGCCCACCTGGGAGAGCAACAGCTTTATTCCCCCATGTGGTGTGAAGTGTTAATCATACTATTCCAGATTTACTAAAAACACTGTGATGTGCTGACCAGCCTGGTGGTCTCTCAAGTGAGCTAATCTGTCCAAGTCTATTAGAGTCCCAGATTGCATGAGCTATAACATCCTTATTTTATAAGAAGGGATACTGAGGTCTAGAGAGGGCATTAGCTGGTCCAAGATCACACGGTGACTCAATGGAAGAATGGGGACAAGCATGCTCCTTCTATTGCACTGTCTCGTAACCTAAAGGGAAAAGCATATTTAAAGGGGAAAGGGGACCAGTAATCTCACATCTGTAATCTCAGCACTATGGGAGATTGAGACAGGAGAATTGCTTGAACCCAAGAGTTCAAGACCAGCCTGAACAACATAGTGAGACCCCATCTCTACAAAAATTTAAAAATTAGCCAGACATGGTGGTGCCCGCCTATGGTCCTAGCTACATGGGAGGATCACCTGAGTCCAGGGAAGTCGAGGCTGCAGTGAGCTGTGATCACGCCACTGCACTCCAGCCTGGGTGACACAGTGAGACTCTGTCAAAAAACATAACAAAACAACCCCCCCCACCCAAATCCCAAAAAACACACAAAAAATAAAGGGGAAAGGGTATTTACTTGGCACTGCTTATTTCTCTACTTTGAACTCCTCTTCAATAACACGCACTGAGGCAGAAGCTGATGGCTCTAGATCCATTTTATTTTCATTTCCTCTTACCTTAAAATCGTCTTTACTCAGATCATCCTTAAACAATGGGAAGGAAAGCATGACTTCCACATAGAGTCTGGTAGCCAGTTTGCTTCCACCAACTGTCCCATTGATTCCTTCTGTAGCAATTCGAATCTGAGACAAGACGGTAAGAAAGAGAACACAGACTGTTCTTAGCTTAGTTATCTTTCTAAGGAAGAACAATAGACTCATTTGTGTCAATGAATTTAACAGGAAAAGCAGAGATGCAGCTGAGGACACCAAAGTGCTATTGACAAAGATATCTGTGTTTTTTTATTTTAAACTTTCAAGTTCAGGGGTACAAGTGCAGGTTTGCTCTGTAGGTAAAATTGTGTCATCGGGTTTTGTTGTGAAGATTATTTTCCTACCTGGGCATTAAGCTTAGTACCCCTTAGTTATGTTTCCTGATCCTCTCTCTCCTCCCATCCTCTACCCTCCAAAAGACCCCAGTGTTTGTTGTTCCCCTCTATGTGCCCATGTGTTCTCATCATTTAGCTCCCACTTATAAGTGAAAATATGCAGTATTTGGTTTTCTGTTCCTGCATTAATTTGCTAAGGGTAATGGCCTCCAGCTCCATCCATGTCTCTACAAAGGACATGATTTTGTTCTTTTTTATAGCTGTATAGTATTCCCACATTTTCTTTATCCAGTACATTTTCTTTATCCAGTTTATCACTGATGGGCATTTAGGTTGATTCCATGTCTTTGCTACTGCAAACAGTGCTTCAATGAACATATGTGCATATGTCTTTATAACAGAACGATTTATTTTATATTCTTTTGGTTACATACCCAGTAATGGGATTACTGGGTTGAATGGTATCTCCATCTTTAGGTCTTTGAGGAACCACCACATTGTCTTCCACAATGGTTGAGCTAATTTATACTCCTACTTACAGTATATAAGCATTTCATTTTCTCCATAACCTCACCAGCATCTGTTAGTGTTTGACTTTTTAATAATACCATTCTGACTGGTGTGAGATGGAAACCTGTTTGTTTTTTAAGACAGAGTCTTGGTCTGTTGCCCAGGCTGGAGTACAGTGGCACAGCTCACTGCAACCTCCACCTCCTGTGTTCAAGCGATTCTCCTAGCTCAGACTCCCAAGTAGCTGGGATTACAGGCATGCACCACCAAGCCCGGCTAATTTTTGTATTTTCAACAGAGACAGTTTCACCATGTTGGCCAGGCTGGTCTTGAACTCCTGGCCTCAAGTGATCTACCCACCTTGGTCTGCCAAAGTGCTGGGATTACAGGAATAAGCCATTGCACCCAGCTGGATATCTGTATTTTTCTAAAATGGCATAGCCTACAGTTAAGATGAACTATTTTGTTTCATGTGTGCTGAACAAGAGAATGTGAATAAAACTCCTGGAAAGCCCATTTCCTATGGAGCTACGATGGTCCAACAGCCAAAAAAGTGAATTCTGAGCTTAATCTAAATCCAGGTAGCATAACAGAGTCCTCTACAGAGGTCAGCAGATCTAGGATCAAGATTAAGCTCTGCCACTAACTTGCATTTAGCTGTGAGAAAGTTAATTGACTTCTCTGAACCCTTATTTCTTTATGTGGATAAATAGGGAACTAAAGAGCACCAGAAATGAAAAGAACTGCTGAGGAGATACTATCCAAATCCTAAAGCACAGAGCACATCTGAGAGCAGAGAGTATGTGTGAGCATGTATCTCTGCATGGTGTTTGGAGGACAGTCCACCACTGCAAACCCATCCACTAGAGTACAAGTTCTGCATAGGTATGTGTGTTTTGCTCACTAGTATATCCCCCAGAACAGTGCCTGCCACATAGTAGGCCCTCAGTACATATTTGCTGAATAAATGAATGTGCATCCATATCTGGGGCTCTTTGGTATCTCAAACCCTGATTCTCTTTGAAATGCTCCCCTGGTTAGGGGACATTAGAGCCTGGGGTAAGGCCCTGCCTTAAGGGACAATGCTCTGGGTGCCCTGCAGAGTTGGTTGTTTTGGTACTACAAAATCCTGTGGATGAGTTTAAAGATGGTTCTCCAAAGAAAAGTGCTAGCAAGCACAGCACATGTGGCATCATGGCACTTTCTGGAAAAGCAGATGATTTAATTCAAGGTCCTATATTGTTCTAGTCATGTAACACCAATATCTACCAGTACTTTATAATTCAAAAATGTTTAATGGCTGCCCTTTTCAGGGTCCAGAGAAGGCACTTGGGTTGATGCCTCACTTGATCAATTCTTTAGGTTATGGATATAAAACAAGATTCATGGCACAAGCCAATGACAACTCACTGGTAGTGGTATACAATTTAAAACTTTGAAAGTTAACATAAAAGACACAGACACACGGATGTGTGAAATGTAATCAGGAATATTTTAGAAAAATAAAACCAAAAAAATAAAAACCATCAATAACCCTACATGCCTAGACAATTTTACTAACATTTTGGTATACACAACCTTCCATCTCTATACACACACTTCTGGTTTTGGCATGAACATGCATCCATTCCTTCATTCTATATTCTCCAAATATCTTCTGAGGATCTGCTATATGCTAAGCTCTGTTCTAGTACTGAGAATATATCAGTTAATTAAGATCAAAGTTCCTGTCCTCATGAAGGTTATAAATGAAGATTATACTTTCAGGTAGTAATAAATTCTTTGAAAAGCAGAAAGGGATAGAATGTGATGAGGTCTGGAGAGGACTACTTCAGACTAGAACTCTAAGGAGACAGTATGTGAGCAGAGATCTGAAGTAGGGCATGTGCCATGTGAAAGTGCAGGGGATGAGCACTCTAGAGAGGAAGGAAACAGCAAATGTCAACACCCTGAGCTGGTAAATGACCCTGGCACGTTCTAGGAAAATTAAGAAGCAACTTGGAATCACACCCTCTATGTACTGTAAAATGTTTTTCCAGTTAATATATCATGAATATTTCCCTATATCAGGGAAGAGCAAATTATCCTTGTTTTCCATATAGTTTTAGTCAACCAGAGCCATACAATTCTTTCAAATATTATCTATAGTTACGCACATGGTATAACAATATTGAATAGTTTTTTTTGCAAAGCCTAAAACATCTACTATCTGGTTCTTCAAGAAAAAGTTTGCTGACTCCTGGTTTATGCCAGTAAATATTCTTAAAAAAATACCATGTTAATAGCTAATATTCTACTTAAATTCCCAAAAGAATTTCCCTAACTTCTAAACACTCAACAGTGATTCTTTTTTATAATGAGCACAGCATTTGTAATCCAAGGTCAGCAGGCAAGATGAACCGAGTGGAGGAGGGAGTGGCGGAGGAGGTGTTACCTTGCCCGTGAGGTGCAGGTGCTGACACAGAGCTGTCTGCCAGGCACAGATCCAGTGGGGATCCTCCAGGTCACGGTAGCAGTAATAAAGGAGCACCTCCCCTTCTTCACTGCCCTGGCCACTATAAAATGCAAAGAGCATTTGAGTCACTGGCATAAAGAAGTCACAATTCATAAAGCACACCCAGGCGGTCTGAGGGAAGGCTAAGATGAAGACACTCATGCCTGCCTTTGCTCTGATTATTGTTCTCCTGAAATGAAAAGCAATTTCCTTTTATATTTGCTGTACAGAAGACGGTATCTATACCGAACTTACTTTACAAAAAGTGAGTTTACTTGGATCCCTCATTTAATGGTCATATCCAAGAGACAGGTATTAGTAACTCCAATGCATAGAAAAGTTAGAAATTTGGTTGCATTCTGGCTTATCCTCTCACATAAGGAAGGATCTGTATGAATCATCATACAAAAAAGTTTCACTTCCATTTTTTCTTATATTTATTTAATTTTTAAATTTTTTTTTTATTTTTCCCCCTATGGTATTTCAGGATCACTTCCATTTTTTCTTATAACCCTCTTTCTATGATGCAGGTTATTATTATCATCCCCATTTTACAGCTGAATAAACTGAGGCCAATTCCTCCCAAATGAGATGGCCAGAAAGTGATAGCAAGGACCTGAACGCCAGTCTTCTGACATCAGAATCTATGCTCTTTCCCTACTGCACTGTGCTGTCTTATACTAACTAGCTGTGAAACCTGGACTTTTCATCACTTCTGGGCCTTAGTTTCCTCATCTGTAAAATCAGAGAATGGGGCCGGGCGCGGTGGCTCAAGCCTGTAATCCCAGCACTTTGGGAGGCCGAGGCGGGTGGATCACGAGGTCAAGAGATCGAGACCATCCTGGTCAACACGGTGAAACCCCGTCTCTACTAAAAATACAAAAAATTAGCTGGGCATGGTGGCGCGTGCCTGTAATCCCAGCTACTCAGGAGGCTGAGGCAGGAGAATTGCCTGAACCCAGGAGACGGAGGTCGCGGTGAGCCGAGATCGCGCCATTGCATTCCAGCCTGGGTAACAAGAGCGAAACTCCATCCCAAAAAAAAAAAAAAAATCAGAGAATGGAAATAAATTATATTTTCCAAAGTGTGTTATGAAGCTGCTCTATAAAGTCACGTTTGGAAACCCTGTAGACAGCATCTCCCTCCTTAAGAATCACGGCAAAAGCCTCTTATCTATTAAAGGCTCTGAGAAGTCTTGCAGTAACAACAGTTTGATTGAGTGCTTCCCAAATTTGTCTTTCATACCCTCTTTTTCAATATCTTGTTAGCAGCCTCTAAAACTAGTGTTCCATGGAACCTTAGGGAATGCTACTATACAGGACAATTAAAGTCCTCTCCAGCTCTGGAGTCTGAGTGTCTCATCAACAGCCTCATCATATTTCAGGGCCTAGTCTCCTCCATGAAACCTTCTTGCCTATTTCAGATCCTATTTTCCTTTCTCTAAGCTCCTTTAACAAATTAGTCTCTGTATCATACAATTCAACAGGTAATTATATAACCTGTTTTGTATCATCTGCTAATTTGTCTCATGTGTCTTTTTCTTTGTTTCTCTAACCAGTAAGTAAATTCCCTGAAGTGTGGGGCCATAATGAAATGGAATGGCCATATCTGTGTAGCACACTATAGTTCACAAGTGCTCCTTTTATCACCATCCTATGTAATCCATTCTGCAGTACTGGGAGGAAGGCAAGGCACGGATTGTTACTCCAATTTTAGAGGTGAGGAAATGAAGGTATGGAAAATTTTAGTGAATAGCTCAAGTGTGACTCCTACTTCAATTTCCTTTCTAACTTTATGCTTTCCGATAAGCAAAGGGAATGTGGCACTGAGTAGTAATGACAAAAATTTATCAAATTTGGACTACAGTTGACCCATGAGCAACATGGGTTTGAACTGTGCAAGTCCACTTATTTGCAGATCTTTTTCTGCCTCTAGCACTCATGAGGCAACAAGACAAAAATCTCTTCCTCCTCAGCCTACTCAATGTAAGGGTGACAAGGGTCAAGATCTTTATGATGAGCCACTTCCACTGAAAGAATAGTAAATATATATTATAATTTTCTTTTTCTTACCCCAGGTCCGGGGCTAGAGTGTAGTGATGTGACTCGGCTCACTGCAACCTCTGCCTCCCAGGTTCAAACGATTCTCCTGCCTCAGCCTCCTGAGTAGCTGGGATAACAGGCACCTGCCACTACACCCAGCTAATTTTTTAGAGACGGGGTTTTACCATGTTGGCCAGGCTGGTCTCGAACTCCTGACCTCGTGATTTGCCTGCCTTGGCCTCCCAAAGTGCTGGGATTACAGGCATGAGCCACCACACGTGGCCCATGTCTGGCTATTTTCACTCAGCCTAAGGATTTTCTCATTTACCTATATATGTTCTTGCATATTAGCAGTTTATGGCATTTTATTGTCATGCAGTATTCTTATGTGACTATACCAGTTTATGCATTCTCTTGTTGATGGATAATTATAGTTGTTTCCAGTTTTTTGTTACTATGAATGCAACTGCTATGAGCATTCTTGTACAAGGCTTTCTGTGGACATGTTTTTATTGCTGTTGGTATTATACCCAGGCATGGGCCACAGGGACAATGCATGTTTAAGAAGCTGCCAAACACTTTTCCAAAGTGGTTGTGCCATATTATGTTGCCTCCAGCAGTGACTGGGTGTTCCAGTTGCTCTACATTCTCATTCACATTTGACAGAGTTAGTCTTTCTCACTTTGGCCATTTTAATTGGTGAATTGTCGTATCCCATTGTGGTTGGAAAAATACTTTAAATCAAACCAAAATACAGAATGAAAATCTTACCTTATCAGCTCATCAGGGTTAAAGCAGGTTATATCAGGGAGCCAAGCAGACACTTCATGGCTATGTGGAAGGCATTCTTTTAGAGGGTTCTTTTCAACTGCAGACAAAAGACTCTTTGAGGTGCTCAATGTCACAGCCAGTTGCTTTAAAATCGAAGCTGTCTGGTGATAAACTTCATCAGCATGTTGTGTTGCCACATGTCTATGGATGCTGGTTTGGTCTCTGAATAGTTGCTGACAGCATTTCCACAATTTTTCTTTACATTCAAAACTCCTTTTTGTTGGAACTTCTTTGGTTTTGACAAAAAGAGCAAAGGCCTGTAATTAGATTACAAATACAAACACTGTTAAATAACCTTAAGTTTATGGCCAATAGAAGTCTCAGTGAGATTCCTTATATTATCTTTCCGCAGGGGTTTCCAGTTTTATGTCCCATTATGCTATACGATTCTCTGAGGAGTAACACTTCTCTTATTAGTAAGCTTTAGAAGACACTATTAGAGAAATTAAGACTAGGCTTTATATTAAGGAGGTTAAATAACTCTCAGCATCATAATTTTATTCTCAGGAATTAGTCACAGTGGAATATACATAATACAGTTTGGCCTAAAATATTACAAATAACACTATCAGTTATTTTCAAAAGGAAAATGGAAAGGAAATTATGGGGTATGCTTACCATGGAATATTAAGCAGCCAGTTTTAAGTTATATGGAAAAATATTTATGATATAATAATGTTAAGTGAAAAAAATTGGATAAAATTTGCTTATGCAATATAATCTCAACCACATTAAAAAGTACATTGAAAAAGACTGGGAAGAAATGTACCAAAATGTTTTCTTTCGTGGAAAATAATATTACTGTTTTTATAAAAATTACTTATGCTATTGTAAAACAAACAAACAGAAAATTCTCTTAACCAGTTAACAACTGATGAACATTTAGATTGTTTCTACTATTTCTAATTATAAGCAATACTGAATGAGCTTCCATGCATCTATCTTTCTATATCTTTAACCATCTATATAGAGTATCTAAAATAAAAATTGAGGGGTCAAAAAGCATGAAATTTTAATCTGTAATAGTGACTTCCCGGAAAAATGTATCAATTTATACTCTAACCAGAAAAGCATGTGGGTACCATTTTATCCACAGCCTTACTAAGTACTTTTTATCATCAATATTTTGATAATACTTTTTATCATCAATATTTTTAATGTTGGTCCAAATAAAAGGCAAAAGAAATGCTATTTTTTTAATGACTTTGTTTAGTAGTAATGTTGAATACTTTTTCCTATTTATTTTTTTTTTCTGGCTTGCCCGTTCACATCTGTTGACTATTTTTCCATTATAGCATTCATCTTTTTACTGATGTGTAAGTGTTTTTAGTGATCTTTTGTTGATCATAGTTACAAACTTTTTCTTCACTTGTCATTTGGTTTTCAACTTTGTTTATAGTGTTTTTTGACCTGGGAGGGGGGAATGAAATCTAACCCATCTGTCTAGGATCCACCCTCCTCAAGTACTCCACCATGACTATTCCAGGGCCACACCTTGCCTATGATTCCCTTTTGCCTGAGATGGAACTCACATCACTGGTTAATGTCCCTGACTAGATCTTACCTTGAGCTGGAGAGCAACCTTGATAAAGCTACTTCCAAATGTATCTGCATTAACCATACATACATAATCATGAAACATTCATAGGAATTCTACCTTTTTCTTTGCAAACGAGTATTTTTTCTTCATACTGCCATCTAACTCTGCTTTGAGGCTGCTGCTGGGATTAATAAGACTTGTATCTTTTAAATCCAGGTCAGAAAATCTTAAAATGCAGGTCTCCAGGTCATCTCCTTGGTCTGGTGAAGTGGAAGAAGGCATCTGGTTTGGTTGGAACAGTGAGGCAGAGATTCCTTTCAGTTAAATACCTCCTAGAATATAAATAAGAAAGAAACAGCCATGCTAGTCTTTGATTACTTCTTAAATATGAAGCTAATCAATCATGCAAATCAGCATGGGCAAAGTAGCCCAAGCTATCCATTCATTCACTTACTAAATCGATAGTATTTACTTAACAACGACTCTAAGTCAAGCACTATTCTATGCACTGGGTATACAGCAGTAATCAAAAGAGAAAAAGTTTCTGCCTGCTTAGAGTTTACATTCCAGTGGGGTGAAGTAAACATGTGGATAAACTGATTTTTTATTTTTAAAATCAGATGGTGAAAAGGTTATGAAGAATAATCAGCAGGGTAAGGAGGCAGTGATGGAGGAGCCCTTTGAACACAGAGAGTAGGAAAAGCCTTTCTGCGGTAATAGCATTCAGGCAGAGACCTGAATTAGGGAGTAAGCCAGGCAGACATTAGGGTAAATAATAACAGAAAAGCATCAGGTACAACCCAAATCAATCAAGCTGTGTGCCAGTACCTTCAGTTATAAACACTTTCTTCTTTTTGCCCCCTAATTTCAGAGCTGTGCAAATTTCCTTCTTTAGAAGAAATAATTACCAAGAGAGCCCCACTGTAATGAGCCAGAAGAAAGGTCAAAATCGCTACTGTGGCTAAATCTCATCAAAATGGACACACTACAACCATCATACTGCATTGGTTCTTTTGTAAAGCAAAGGTTACAGGCAACAAGCACTAAGAGGCACACTGAGAAAAAGCATGGGCTTTGGTTTGTGGTGCAGCAGTTTGCCAAGCATGTGAACATGGGCAAGCTACTTAAGGTTTCTGAGTTCTAAATCTCTCATGTGGAAATTGGGCATGGCAGTATCTACACTGCAGTACTGTACTGTGGACTGGAAAGAAATAATATATAGTGTCTGGCACATACTAGGGTTCAGTGAATGGTAATATTTTAATTTAATTTAATGCTGTACTTTAAATTTAACATTAAAAATTCTTTAAAGTTTAGCTGTGACAGATTATATTTTCTAAAAATGGCTCCAGCAGTATTTCTGATCCATTTCCCTAAGCCTAGGCGGATTTGTTAACTGCTCCCAAAAATAAAGTGTGATGGAAGCAATGCTGTATGACTGAGGTTGGGCCCTCAAAACGATACGCTAGCACTGGCTCTCATTCTGAGATGCTCACTCTGAGGGGACCAACCACTGTGCTGTGAGTAAGCCAATCCAACACATGCAAAGACCACACCCAGAAAACCAGGTGGAGGAGAACAGAGGCCTCTAGTTGATGGCCAGCATCAACCACCAGACCCCCGATTTCAGACTGGCCTCTGAGCTGAGAGCAGAGACAAGGTATCCCTTGTGCTCTATCCAGATTTCTGCCCCAAAGCATAACAAATGGTTATTTCATGTTACTAGTGAACTGGCAAAGTTAGTATCTTGAGGATAATATTGAAGGAGGCAATACTGAGGCGGACACTCTTGGTTCTGAAAATAGTAACATGCAGAGAGGTCCTAAGCTCCACAAGAGGGAGCAGAAAAAGTGCACCACTAAGAATGAGAAAAAGGAAGGTGTGAGACACTGGTGAAGAACTTTGCCGATTCACAACTCTGCCTATGGGGTACCTCAACCAGGTGAAGGCAAACGAGGAGCAGTTTATGAGTTGGGGAACACCCGCTGCTTAAAAACGCTGGATGGGATTGATGGAGACTAAACACACACAGACACACACACACGCACCACCAACTTTCTTATAAAGGACCTTTGTTTCTTGGATTCATAAACTAAGATGTCACTTGCACCACATAAAATGCATTTGAATCAGCTAAGTGGTGCTTTCATGGAACTCAAAATGAGGTTTGTTATAGGGGTAAGGCAAGGTAATACAGATTTATTAAACCCAAATTCTACTTGTATTTGAAAGTGAAAGAGATTGGGTGAAGAAATACTACCTTCTTCTTTTTTTTTTTTTTTTTTTTTTTTGAGACGGAGTTTAGCTCTTGTTACCCAGGCTGGCGTGCAATGGC